>NC_083381.1:23911250-24220625 GCF_031755915.1 Ziziphus jujuba | reverse complement strand
AATAAAAATGCATTTATTTGGATGTATGAATTTTGAAAATTTTATAGGATTTTAATGAAATTATGCCTATCTTGAATTTTAAGGATTTAAGGATATTATTTTAAAAAATTATGCTTCCGCATTTGAATATTGTGGATTGGAAAATTGATGCATTTGAAAGTTGATGGATTTGAAATTGATGGAAATTGTGTGATGGATTTATGACGATGATTTATAAAAGAATTGTGGAAAATTTACGGATTTATTTGGATGGAATAAACCCGGTGGTATTTATGAGATTTTGACATTTGAAAATAAATATATTGATTTTATAATTTTTTTTAGATGCACCATACATGTACTGGTGTCCTGTGTATATGGATGTGATTAGTGCGCACATGGATGTGATTAGTGCACACATGGATATGATTAGCGTGCAGGTGAGTGTGAGTAGCGCGCAGGTGATTTATGGGGTTGTCCTATGGTTGCCATCGGGTAAGGGTAAGCCGCCCCTCCATGGCTGGGACGCCTGTTTGCAGCGGCGCGGTGGAATGCCACACGACCGTATGCCGGTTTCTCTCTTTAACCTTCTGTCTGGCAGTACCTTGGGATGCTAGGTACCGTTGGCGCCACTGGTATATAGTGGGTGCATCAAATGGTTTTCAGAACATGGATTTCAAAATAAATATTTTGAAATTGTATTTAAATTAAGTATATATTTAATGTTGTTTTTATTATTTATTTCAAATGGAGGTTTTAATTTGATTTAATTTTTCCTTTGCTTAATTATTCAATAAATTGATTTATTTTAATTATTTAATTATTCCATGAATTTTTTTTAATGTGAGTTTTATTAATATTTCGGTATTAATTGTTATGACATGTATTAATTATTTAATAATTGTTATAAGTTATTTTATTTCAATTTATTTCATTATAAATTTGGATTATTTAAATTTGTATTAAATTAATTATTTCTTGATTTTTGGGGCATAAAATATTGGGTTTTGCAAAAATGTTTTAAAAGGGGAACTTTTCCAACGGAGTGAATGATGAAGGTTTTGAGAGAAAATATTATTTCCAATTAATTATTAATTATTTATTTATTTATTTTTAATTAATCAAGTGTACTATAATTATTATTACTATTATAATTGTATATTAGATTGGGTTACTCACTGAGATGATTAGCATTTTATATTTTTAAATTTCATTCCCCTAGGTTCAAGTTAGTAGACGTTGATCGTCCGGGGCAAACTCGATGTCTCAGTTCATTGCCGAAAGTCCAAGAGAAGCATTTCCTTCCTTTTTCCTCTCCATCTTGTATTGCTTCATCTGTCATTGTATTAATTTTATAATTATTTGTATAATGCTCTGTATACTGATTGGACACATATTTATTGAATCATATATTGATTCCCTCTTATTATTTTGGAGTACTGTAAATTTATGGATGTCAGGACCCATCCAGAATTCCTTCCCGGAACCCTAGACAAGCCCTGATCCCAGGGAAATACCACCGAACCTTCCAACGGAAAATCCGGCAGCACCTCCCCTAAGGGTAGGACTAACCAAAAATTACCTGCACTGAAAACACACTTCTATAAACATCCCCTTATTCCTCCCACAATACTACAGATTGATTCCACAATTTTCAGCACTTCAAATAATAACAGCAGCAACCCAATGCATAAATAATAACTACACGTCCAATACAGTATACAGAGCATTATACAGATGATGTGGAATTTATACAAGGACAGATAAAGAAATAATACAAGATGGAGAGGAAAAGGGAAGAAATACTTCTTGGACTTCGGCAACGAACTGAGATGTCGGGCTCGCCCCGGACAATCAACGTCTCTCAACCTGGACCTAGGGGAACGGAATTTAAAAACGTGAGATGCTAATCATCTCAGTGAGTGACCCTATCTACTGTACACCTTTAATATTAATAATATACCAAATAAAGGGATTTAATTAACCAATACCGAACAATTAAATAAATAAACAATTGAGGCAACAATTTCTCTCAAAACCCTCACTATTCACTCCGTTGGAAATGTTCCCATTTTAAAACATTTTCACAAAACCCGATATTCGTACTTCCCGAAAATCAAGGGACCAAATAATTTAATAAACAACAAATAAATAAATAAATACCCCAATTATTAAATAAACTGCAATAAATTATAATAAATAATTTTGTACTCTTTGGGGTTTGAAATTTTATCTGAAATTTACACTTGACGCACCACACCATATACCAGTGATGCCCTCCGATACCCAGCCCTCCGATACCAGTCACTCACCTGGAGCACGCAATTAAACCATGATCCACCATGGGATCAATTCCACGACTCACCGATGCTCCTAGAACACAATTCACACACAGTCAAATAAATTAATATTTTAATCGGGTAAATAATATCCGGTACCCGGGGGGTCAAACACAAACATTATCCAAAATAGTCGAATAATATACCGAATCGAAGCTTGAGTGACGAGGATTATAAATCCAATCTCTATCAACCCCAATTCCGCCGGAGGTAGCCGAAATTTGGCCGGAAAGCTTCGGCCGGATTTAAACTTGAGGGATCCCTCAAACGGTGGGGATTTTGGGCAATCTAACCCCGGAAATGGACTCAGAGGGGTTGAAAATGGTGGAATAAAGGTATGGGTCGGGCTGGGTTGGTCGGAAACGGTGAGAATCACTGGAAAAACGTAACCGGCCGCCGCCGACTTCACCGGCCCGATTTGGGCGCGTCCGGCGGCGACTGGCCGGAAAATTTGGAGGCTGAGGTCGCGGCGAGCTGGGCTTCACCGGTGGCCGGCGCGTGTGGCTTTTCGGCGACTGAAATCCGGCCAAAAGGCCGGTCAAAGAGAGCGAGGGAGAGAGTCAAAGGAGAGAGAGAGAGAGAAGGAAAAAATTCTGCTGGCTTTTTGATGGGCTCGGGGAAGAAGAAGGGAAGAAAAGGAAAAGAAAAGAGAAGGTGTTTTCCCACGTGGGGAAAAAGAAAAGAAAAAGAAAAAGGAAAATAAAAATAATTAAATAAATAAATAATAATAAAAACAATATTATATAAAATAATAATAAAATAACATGATATTATACATGGTTGACATGTGGCACCTCATTATGGTGACACATGTAACACCCCGTCCCGAATCGCACCGGAATCCGTGCACGTTGACCGAGGTTGACCGTTGACCGTTGACCGAAGGGGTCAAAGTTGACTTTTTGACTCGGTGGGAATTTCGAGATGACTAGGGCACCGTGGCGAAGTGCACGATGCCACGAGTTCGTAGACTGGTAGCACGTCGAAAACGGAGCTACGGTTTGAAAGTTATGGACGAACCAAGTTGCGGTCCAAACTGTCCAAGGGGTGCCGGAGTTGACTTTTTGTTTATGGGGAATTGAGCTTTGACTCATGCATGGTTGTGAAGTGCTCGTCGATACGAGTTCACAGACTAGCGGCACGCTCAAAACGGACATCCGGTTAAAAAGTTATGGACGTTTGAAGTTTACCGGATACCGTATTATTTTAATATTTTTTTTGGGTCGGTGAACAGTGAAACGCCACGTGTCAGTTTCTGATTGGTCCACGTGGCATGAACAGTGTCATGCAGGGGTTTTATTTGTTAAAACACTCGGGGAAGAGAGAGAAAGAGAGAGAAGAGAGAGAAAGAGAGAGAGGAGAGAGAAAGAGCCACCGCCGGCCACCGGATTTTGTCACTGTTCCGGCCGAGTTACTGTACATGCGCCGGACAGAAAGCTTGCCCACCTCATTTCCGGCAAAACCTCCAAATTTCACGGCGAACGGCCGCCGGACGCGCCCGGATCGGACGTCCGAAGTTTGGCGGCGATTTTTCCCCTCCACCGCCGGCCACCGCGAATCGGCACTATTCCGGCCGATAAACAGTACACGCGCCTGACAGCCTTGATCCTCTCCTCAAGTCCGGCCTACCCACCAAAAATCACGACCATCGGACCACCGACGCGCCGGGATCGGAGCGTTTTCCGGCGAGGGGTCAAAAATCTTCAAACGGTGATTTCTCCGCCGTCCGACCTCCGTTTTGCTCACCGTCGGTCCCGTTGGATTGCTCTCCTCCCGATCTACAAATCTGCAAAATTTCACAGCAAACGGCCACCGTCGAAAATTACTGTTCCGGCGACGGTTGCCGGTGACGTGGCGGCCCGCCGGAAATCACTGTTCCGGCGAGTACCCCGAAAATTCCGGCCAGCTCCAGTCCGCAGTGTTCGACCTCCTGAACCCAAATCCGACTTCCGTTTCCACCAATTCGAGACGGTTTGGGAGAATTGCAAAGCCGAAACCCGAAAAGCTTCCCGATAAAATTCCGACCCCGTCGGGTACGATCATCGGAAATTAAGACCGGATCTATGATTAGCATCACTCGAGCTTCGATTCGGTATATAATCGTAAATTTTAGTTATCGTTTGGTGTTCGCTCCTCGGGTACCCATTTGGGGATTACCCGAATAAAATATTAATATTTGTGGTTTTGGTACTGTGGATGTTTTAGGTGCACGTGCAAGTAGCGGAGTCGATCCTGCGGAGGATCTTGATTGAGATACGTGCACAAGGTGAGTGACCCACCTTCAAATTAATTTTGGGGAATTTAATTGATGAATATATTATGTGTGAATTAAATATTTGGAATTTAATTTCTATGTGCCAAATATTTATTGGATTTATTGTAGAATTATTTATGAATTTATTGGATTTAAGAAAATGCGAATTCTACAAATTTATGCCGTGTGGAATTATTTTATGGTTTTGCGGATTTTGAAATTGGTGTGGTTTTAATGGTAAATTGGGCACGATTTGATTTTCAAATATTTCAAGGAAAATATTTGGTTATGTTGGTGATTTCAATTTTTATGAAATATGCCCATAAAATATTATGGGATTTGATTATGATATTTCGAGAAATTATTTATGCTTGGAAAAAATGTGGATATTTGAATTGATGGATTTGGGAGTTGGTGGATTTGAAAATCATGGAATTTATGGTATGGATTATAAGGAAATTGTGGAGAATTTCCCGGTTCAAGCGGATGGATTATGCCCGCTATGCTTATGAAAAATGTGAAATTTGTTTTATGATTTAAATTTATGGATTTTATAATTTTTAGATGCACCGTGCACGTACTGGTGTTCTGATTATGTGATATGGTATATGTGATATGGTTAGTGTGCACACGGTTGTGATTAGCGCGCAGGTGGGTGTGAGTAGCGCGCGGTTGATATTATGAGGGTGTCCTGTGGATGCCATCGGAGAGGGCGGCCACCCCCCTTTGGCCGGGACACCAGGTTAGCAGCGGCGCTGTGGGACGCCACGCGACCGTATGCCGGTTTCTTTCTATAACCTCCTGTCTGGCGGTACCTTGGGACGCTAGGTACTGTTGGCGCCACTGGTATATAGTGGGTGCATCAAATGATTTTCAGAACTGTGTTTTAAAAATAAAATGTTTGGAAACTGAATTGGAATTAAAAATATAATTGTTACCGCTTCTGGTATTTAATTGATGTCTTGGTTTTCGGGGAATATGGATAAAGGGTTTTGTGAAATTGTTTTAAAAGGGGAACCTTTCCAACTGAGAGAATTGTAAGGGTTTTGAGAGAAAATATTATTTCCAAATAATTATTATTTATATACCTATTACCGTGGTATGATAGTGTAGAGTAGTAGGGTCGCTCACTGAGATGATTAGCATCTCACACTCTTAAATTCCGTTCCTCTAGGTACCAGGTTGTCGGTGTTCACTCGGAGCGGACTTGATCTTCCTCGCTGTATTTGTTCGCGCAGTACCTTGTTCTTCTTTTACTGCAGTTGTAATATTTCGTTCACTTTTGCTGTATTCTGTATTTTGTAGTACTTCATAAAGCTCTGTATACTGTATGGGACACTTATGTATTTGTATTGCACTGGATTACTGTATTTTTATTTTGGAGTGCTGAAATTTGTGGAACCAGTTCGTCGTACTGTGGGAGGAATAAGGGAACAATTATAGAAGTGTGTTTTCAGTGCAGGAAATTTTGTGGTAAGTCCATCCCTTAGGGGAGGTTCTGCCGGATCTTCCACAGAAGGGTCCGGTAGGGTTTCCCTGGGATCAGGGCTTGTCTAGGGTTCCGGTGGGGAACTTTGGACGGGTCCTGACAGTTGGTATCAGAGCATAGGTTCTTGTAATCCTAAGGGACTATGCATTGCTGTACAGCCCATCCGTAAATTCCTTCCTTTTGTAATCGTGCTTAAGTGTCCCTGTTTCTAAACTCTTGTTTGTTTCTTCAGTAATCGACTACGATGAGTCGGCGGGACACACGTAGAACTCGGGAACGCTCGGCTGAGAGTTCCGGGAGTCGATCAAGCCTTAGAGATCTGGTCTCTCAGCTAACTAGAGCCTTAGGACGTTCAAGCTCTAGTAACCGATCCGTGGATCAGGCTCGACGTTTAGGAGCCGTGGAGTTCGATGGAAGCCAAGGCCCAGCTGCAGCCTTGAAGTGGCTATCCAGCATGGAGAAAATCTTGGAAGAGGGGATGCAGTGCCCCGATGAGGATATGGTGAGGATTTCTGGGTTCATGTTAGAGGGAGACGCACGGAAGTGGTGGCAAATGGAGAAGACCCGCAGAAGGCATACGTGGGACCAGTTCAAGATTGCCTTCTCTACTGAGTTCTGTCCTCCTGCCTACCGTGAGGCGAGAAGGAGAGAGTTCGAGGGACTGCGCCAGGGAAACATGACGGTGACAGAGTACGAGAGGAGGTTCCGGGAGCTGTCAGAGTTCTGCATGCACTTGATTCCCGACGATCACGCGAAGAAGGTGAGGTTCATAGACGGGTTGAACGAGAGCATCGGCTACACCCTTTCTGGGTCAGTACACCCCACCTATCAGTCCGCCAGGGATGCAGCGCTCGAGCTAGAGAGACAGGCGGAGATACACAGACCCTCGAGGCGCAGACCGTTCGAAGGTTCGTACAGCGGGGTACCTCGACAGGGGGCATCTAAGAAGAGTCATAGTTCAGGCTCAGACAGTGGTGGGTTCAGCCCTCGAGGCAGATTTCAGAGGAGAGGCGGCTATCGTATGCCCCAACCAGCGCGCCATTCCATCAGCGGCGGCACGAGCTCATATCAGCACTCTGGGTTTAGCCCCAAGCCATTCTGCAGACGTTGCAATAGAGCACACCATGGGATTTGCCAGTTTGAGGGTGTGTGCTTTCAGTGTGGACAGGCGGGACATATTAAGAGAAATTGCCCTTATGGAGAGGCGGGAGTGTTAGGGGCGAGCCCACCATCACATCAGGCCAGTGGATCGCGGGGTCAGAGTTCCCGAGGG
Source organism: Ziziphus jujuba (assembly GCF_031755915.1). Lineage (NCBI taxonomy): Eukaryota > Viridiplantae > Streptophyta > Magnoliopsida > Rosales > Rhamnaceae > Ziziphus > Ziziphus jujuba. Next base: position 24,213,291 of record NC_083381.1, on the reverse strand, counting down.
AGTTATGCAGTAGGAGGTTCATCGGGATCAGTCCCACAGCCTGTTGGACCGAGCAGGGGTAGAGGACGGAGGCCCCAGCAGACAGGGCAGGGTCGAGTGTTTGCGATGACGCAGCAGGAGGCCCTAGCTACACCGGACGTCGTGGCAGGTACGTTGAATATATTTGGTAATGATGCATTAGTACTTATAGACCCGGGAGCAACACATTCATTTATCTCCAAGGAATTCGTCACTCGGGTCGGTATGACCCCTACTCCTTTAGAATGTCTAGTAGAGATAGCCACTCCTGCAGGAGAATCCTTGTGGCCTAGTCAGTTAATCAAGGAATGTTTCTTCTGTATCGAAGATCAAGTGATGGAGGCGGACTTGATCCTGTTGGATCTGTCCGGACTTGATGTAATTTTGGGCATGGATTGGTTGGCAAGGAACCATGCATCTGTAGACTGTTTCAGCAAGGAAGTTACATTCAGGAGGCCAGGGTTGCCAGAAGTAGTATTCCGTGGAGGAGTTGGAAGGCCCTTACCGAGGTTGATATCTACCCTTACCGCCAAGAAGCTACTGAATAAAGGTTGCCAGGGGTATTTGGCTCATGTGATAGATACCCGAGTAAGTGGGGTCAGGTTGGAAGACATGCCCGTTGTGAGGGATTTCCCGGACGTGTTTCCTGAGGAGTTACCAGGATTGCCTCCGGAAAGGGAAGTTGACTTTCCCATTGAATTGATTCCAGGCACCGTGCCTATTTCTCTACCACCGTATCGGATGGCTCCAGCGGAGTTAAGGGAGCTAAAGGTCCAGTTGCAAGATTTGGTAGATAAGGGGTTTATTAGACCAAGTATATCGCCGTGGGGAGCCCCAGTTTTGTTTGTAAAGAAAAAGGATGGTAGTCTAAGGCTGTGTATAGACTACCGACAACTTAATAAGGTCACCATTCCTAATCGCTATCCGTTGCCAAGGATAGATGATCTATTCGACCAACTCCAAGGTGCCAAGGTGTTCTCCAAGATCGACTTGAGGTCGGGATACCATCAGTTAAGGATCCGAGAGTCGGACATTCCTAAGACTGCCTTTAGGACGAGGTACGGACATTATGAATTCCTAGTGATGTCGTTCGGACTCACCAATGCCCCAGCAGCTTTCATGGACTTGATGAATAGGGTGTTTCGTCCGTACTTGGATCATTTTGTCATTGTATTTATCGATGACATTCTGATCTATTCAAGGAGCCAAGAAGAGCACGTGAGGCATTTGAAGAGAGTGCTCCAAACTCTAAGGCAGCATCAGCTATATGCTAAATTCGACAAGTGTGAATTCTGGTTGAATCAAGTGGGTTTTCTCGGACATATCGTGTCGGCAGAAGGTATCTATGTGGACCCTGATAAGGTAAAGGCAGTGTTGAGTTGGGAGCGCCCTACCACTGTGAGGGAGGTACGAAGTTTTCTTGGATTAGCGGGTTACTACCGTCGTTTTATTGAAGGGTTTTCAAGGATTGCCGGGCCGCTTCATAGATTGACCCGAAAGAATGTTGAATTTAGTTGGACGGACAGGTGTGAACAGAGTTTTCAGGAGTTGAAGCAAAAGTTGACATCCGCACCTGTTTTAACTTTACCTGATGGGAATGAAGGTTTTGAGGTTTATTGTGATGCATCCCATCAAGGGTTGGGTTGCGTGCTAATGCAGAATCGAAGGGTGGTAGCGTATGCATCTCGGCAATTGAAGCAGCACGAACAGAATTACCCTACGCACGACTTAGAATTGGCGGCGGTAGTCTTTGCTCTAAAGAAGTGGAGGCACTACTTGTATGGGGCCACGTGCCGAATCTATACCGACCACAAGAGCCTCAAGTATATTTTCACTCAGAAGGAGTTAAATATGAGGCAAAGGCGATGGATGGAGTTGTTAAAGGATTACGACTGTGTGATTGACTATCACCCGGGTAAGGCGAATGTAGTGGCAGATGCTTTGAGTAGGAAGGCTACTGGATCCCTTGCTCACATCCAAGTCATCCAACTACCTCTCATGGTGGAGTTGAAGAAGATGGGGGTGTTAATGCATATGCATCCTTCAGGAGTTCTCATGGCTAGCTTCCAGGTACGACCGGTGTTGGTGGATCGTATAGTAGAGACCCAAATGGAAGATCCTAAGTTGAGGACAATTAAGGGCAAGGTACAAGAAGGTCTTGATCCGGAATTTTCCATAAGGAGGGATGGAGCCCTCGTGTATAAAGGACGACTTTGCGTTCCGGATATCCCAGGACTCAAGAAGGAGATTTTGGAGGAGGCGCATAGCTCGATGTATGCGATGCATCCTGGGAGTACCAAGATGTATCGGACGCTTGTTAAGTATTATTGGTGGATTGGTATGAAAAGAGAAGTGGCAGACTTTGTATCAAAGTGTTTGATTTGTCAACAAGTGAAAGCAGAAAGACAGAAGCCTTCGGGACTACTCCAACCTTTACCGATTCCCGTGTGGAAGTGGGAAGAACTCAACATGGACTTCGTATTCAAGCTTCCTTCCACACCTAGAAGGTACGACGGCATTTGGGTAATCATTGATCGTCTCACCAAGTCGGCACACTTCCTACCGGTACGAGAACGTTTTTCGCCCGAGAAGTTAGCCCAGTTGTTCGTGCAACGCATTGTAAGTCTTCATGGAGTACCGTTAGCCATCGTCTCCGATCGAGATCCGCGCTTTACTTCACGACTATGGCGGAAGTTGGCTGATGCACTAGGAGCAAGACTTAACTACAGCACCGCTTTTCACCCACAATCTGATGGACAAGCAGAGCGCACAATCCAGACATTAGAAGACATGCTAAGGTCTTGCATTATGCAATTTAGCGGTAGCTGGGATGAACAACTGCCACTGATAGAGTTTGTCTACAACAACAGTTATCAAGCGAGTACTGGAATGTCCCCGTATGAAGCTTTATATGGGAGGCAGTGTCGGACACCTTTGTGTTGGAGTGAGGTAGGAGAAGAGAGGCTCCTTGCAACAATTAATGCGGTCGGATCTGAGTATTTAAGGATGACCTTAGACAAGGTGAAGATCGTTAGGGATCGATTGAAGGTTGCCCAAGATAGACAGAAGAGTTACGCCGATGTGCGTAGAAAGGATTTGGAATTCGAGGTAGGAGATTGGGTATTCCTAAAACTATCTCCATGGAAAGGAGTAGTACGTTTTGGACGACGAGGTAAGTTGGGTCCTCGTTATATTGGGCCTTACGAGGTTACGGAGAGGATTGGCCCGGTGGCGTATAGGTTGGCGTTACCGGAAGAGCTAGCTCGAGTACACAACGTGTTTCATGTGTCGATGCTACGGAAGTATATTGCAGACCCTTCGCACGTACTCGAGAGTCCGGATATAGAGATAAGGGAAGATCTTTCGTATGTGGAGCAGCCAGTACAGATTTTGGATCGCGAGGAACGCACGCTACGCAACAAGACTATTCCTCTAGTTAAGGTCTTATGGCGGAACCACTTGGTCGAGGAAGCAACGTGGGAACCCGAAGCACAGATGCGTGAGCAGTACCCGTATCTGTTCCAGTGACGTGCGGAAATTTCGAGGATGAAATTTTTGTAAGGGGGGAAGGCTGTAACACCCCGTCCCGAATCGCACCGGAATCCGTGCACGTTGACCGAGGTTGACCGTTGACCGTTGACCGAAGGGGTCAAAGTTGACTTTTTGACTCGGTGGGAATTTCGAGATGACTAGGGCACCGTGGCGAAGTGCACGATGCCACGAGTTCGTAGACTGGTAGCACGTCGAAAACGGAGCTACGGTTTGAAAGTTATGGACGAACCAAGTTGCGGTCCAAACTGTCCAAGGGGTGCCGGAGTTGACTTTTTGTTTATGGGGAATTGAGCTTTGACTCATGCATGGTTGTGAAGTGCTCGTCGATACGAGTTCACAGACTAGCGGCACGCTCAAAACGGACATCCGGTTAAAAAGTTATGGACGTTTGAAGTTTACCGGATACCGTATTATTTTAATATTTTTTTTGGGTCGGTGAACAGTGAAACGCCACGTGTCAGTTTCTGATTGGTCCACGTGGCATGAACAGTGTCATGCAGGGGTTTTATTTGTTAAAACACTCGGGGAAGAGAGAGAAAGAGAGAGAAGAGAGAGAAAGAGAGAGAGGAGAGAGAAAGAGCCACCGCCGGCCACCGGATTTTGTCACTGTTCCGGCCGAGTTACTGTACACGCGCCGGACAGAAAGCTTGCCCACCTCATTTCCGGCAAAACCTCCAAATTTCACGGCGAACGGCCGCCGGACGCGCCCGGATCGGACGTCCGAAGTTTGGCGGCGATTTTTCCCCTCCACCGCCGGCCACCGCGAATCGGCACTATTCCGGCCGATAAACAGTACACGCGCCTGACAGCCTTGATCCTCTCCTCAAGTCCGGCCTACCCACCAAAAATCACGACCATCGGACCACCGACGCGCCGGGATCGGAGCGTTTTCCGGCGAGGGGTCAAAAATCTTCAAACGGTGATTTCTCCGCCGTCCGACCTCCGTTTTGCTCACCGTCGGTCCCGTTGGATTGCTCTCCTCCCGATCTACAAATCTGCAAAATTTCACAGCAAACGGCCACCGTCGAAAATTACTGTTCCGGCGACGGTTGCCGGTGACGTGGCGGCCCGCCGGAAATCACTGTTCCGGCGAGTACCCCGAAAATTCCGGCCAGCTCCAGTCCGCAGTGTTCGACCTCCTGAACCCAAATCCGACTTCCGTTTCCACCAATTCGAGACGGTTTGGGAGAATTGCAAAGCCGAAACCCGAAAAGCTTCCCGATAAAATTCCGACCCCGTCGGGTACGATCATCGGAAATTAAGACCGGATCTGTGATTAGCATCACTCGAGCTTCGATTCGGTATATAATCGTAAATTTTAGTTATCGTTTGGTGTTCGCTCCTCGGGTACCCATTTGGGGATTACCCGAATAAAATATTAATATTTGTGGTTTTGGTACTGTGGATGTTTTAGGTGCACGTGCAAGTAGCGGAGTCGATCCTGCGGAGGATCTTGATTGAGATACGTGCACAAGGTGAGTGACCCACCTTCAAATTAATTTTGGGGAATTTAATTGATGAATATATTATGTGTGAATTAAATATTTGGAATTTAATTTCTATGTGCCAAATATTTATTGGATTTATTGTAGAATTATTTATGAATTTATTGGATTTAAGAAAATGCGAATTCTACAAATTTATGCCGTGTGGAATTATTTTATGGTTTTGCGGATTTTGAAATTGGTGTGGTTTTAATGGTAAATTGGGCACGATTTGATTTTCAAATATTTCAAGGAAAATATTTGGTTATGTTGGTGATTTCAATTTTTATGAAATATGCCCATAAAATATTATGGGATTTGATTATGATATTTCGAGAAATTATTTATGCTTGGAAAAAATGTGGATATTTGAATTGATGGATTTGGGAGTTGGTGGATTTGAAAATCATGGAATTTATGGTATGGATTATAAGGAAATTGTGGAGAATTTCCCGGTTCAAGCGGATGGATTATGCCCGCTATGCTTATGAAAAATGTGAAATTTGTTTTATGATTTAAATTTATGGATTTTATAATTTTTAGATGCACCGTGCACGTACTGGTGTTCTGATTATGTGATATGGTATATGTGATATGGTTAGTGTGCACACGGTTGTGATTAGCGCGCAGGTGGGTGTGAGTAGCGCGCGGTTGATATTATGAGGGTGTCCTGTGGATGCCATCGGAGAGGGCGGCCACCCCCCTTTGGCCGGGACACCAGGTTAGCAGCGGCGCTGTGGGACGCCACGCGACCGTATGCCGGTTTCTTTCTATAACCTCCTGTCTGGCGGTACCTTGGGACGCTAGGTACTGTTGGCGCCACTGGTATATAGTGGGTGCATCAAATGATTTTCAGAACTGTGTTTTAAAAATAAAATGTTTGGAAACTGAATTGGAATTAAAAATATAATTGTTACCGCTTCTGGTATTTAATTGATGTCTTGGTTTTCGGGGAATATGGATAAAGGGTTTTGTGAAATTGTTTTAAAAGGGGAACCTTTCCAACTGAGAGAATTGTAAGGGTTTTGAGAGAAAATATTATTTCCAAATAATTATTATTTATATACCTATTACCGTGGTATGATAGTGTAGAGTAGTAGGGTCGCTCACTGAGATGATTAGCATCTCACACTCTTAAATTCCGTTCCTCTAGGTACCAGGTTGTCGGTGTTCACTCGGAGCGGACTTGATCTTCCTCGCTGTATTTGTTCGCGCAGTACCTTGTTCTTCTTTTACTGCAGTTGTAATATTTCGTTCACTTTTGCTGTATTCTGTATTTTGTAGTACTTCATAAAGCTCTGTATACTGTATGGGACACTTATGTATTTGTATTGCACTGGATTACTGTATTTTTATTTTGGAGTGCTGAAATTTGTGGAACCAGTTCGTCGTACTGTGGGAGGAATAAGGGAACAATTATAGAAGTGTGTTTTCAGTGCAGGAAATTTTGTGGTAAGTCCATCCCTTAGGGGAGGTTCTGCCGGATCTTCCACAGAAGGGTCCGGTAGGGTTTCCCTGGGATCAGGGCTTGTCTAGGGTTCCGGTGGGGAACTTTGGACGGGTCCTGACAGTTGGTATCAGAGCATAGGTTCTTGTAATCCTAAGGGACTATGCATTGCTGTACAGCCCATCCGTAAATTCCTTCCTTTTGTAATCGTGCTTAAGTGTCCCTGTTTCTAAACTCTTGTTTGTTTCTTCAGTAATCGACTACGATGAGTCGGCGGGACACACGTAGAACTCGGGAACGCTCGGCTGAGAGTTCCGGGAGTCGATCAAGCCTTAGAGATCTGGTCTCTCAGCTAACTAGAGCCTTAGGACGTTCAAGCTCTAGTAACCGATCCGTGGATCAGGCTCGACGTTTAGGAGCCGTGGAGTTCGATGGAAGCCAAGGCCCAGCTGCAGCCTTGAAGTGGCTATCCAGCATGGAGAAAATCTTGGAAGAGGGGATGCAGTGCCCCGATGAGGATATGGTGAGGATTTCTGGGTTCATGTTAGAGGGAGACGCACGGAAGTGGTGGCAAATGGAGAAGACCCGCAGAAGGCATACGTGGGACCAGTTCAAGATTGCCTTCTCTACTGAGTTCTGTCCTCCTGCCTACCGTGAGGCGAGAAGGAGAGAGTTCGAGGGACTGCGCCAGGGAAACATGACGGTGACAGAGTACGAGAGGAGGTTCCGGGAGCTGTCAGAGTTCTGCATGCACTTGATTCCCGACGATCACGCGAAGAAGGTGAGGTTCATAGACGGGTTGAACGAGAGCATCGGCTACACCCTTTCTGGGTCAGTACACCCCACCTATCAGTCCGCCAGGGATGCAGCGCTCGAGCTAGAGAGACAGGCGGAGATACACAGACCCTCGAGGCGCAGACCGTTCGAAGGTTCGTACAGCGGGGTACCTCGACAGGGGGCATCTAAGAAGAGTCATAGTTCAGGCTCAGACAGTGGTGGGTTCAGCCCTCGAGGCAGATTTCAGAGGAGAGGCGGCTATCGTATGCCCCAACCAGCGCGCCATTCCATCAGCGGCGGCACGAGCTCATATCAGCACTCTGGGTTTAGCCCCAAGCCATTCTGCAGACGTTGCAATAGAGCACACCATGGGATTTGCCAGTTTGAGGGTGTGTGCTTTCAGTGTGGACAGGCGGGACATATTAAGAGAAATTGCCCTTATGGAGAGGCGGGAGTGTTAGGGGCGAGCCCACCATCACATCAGGCCAGTGGATCGCGGGGTCAGAGTTCCCGAGGGAGTTATGCAGTAGGAGGTTCATCGGGATCAGTCCCACAGCCTGTTGGACCGAGCAGGGGTAGAGGACGGAGGCCCCAGCAGACAGGGCAGGGTCGAGTGTTTGCGATGACGCAGCAGGAGGCCCTAGCTACACCGGACGTCGTGGCAGGTACGTTGAATATATTTGGTAATGATGCATTAGTACTTATAGACCCGGGAGCAACACATTCATTTATCTCCAAGGAATTCGTCACTCGGGTCGGTATGACCCCTACTCCTTTAGAATGTCTAGTAGAGATAGCCACTCCTGCAGGAGAATCCTTGTGGCCTAGTCAGTTAATCAAGGAATGTTTCTTCTGTATCGAAGATCAAGTGATGGAGGCGGACTTGATCCTGTTGGATCTGTCCGGACTTGATGTAATTTTGGGCATGGATTGGTTGGCAAGGAACCATGCATCTGTAGACTGTTTCAGCAAGGAAGTTACATTCAGGAGGCCAGGGTTGCCAGAAGTAGTATTCCGTGGAGGAGTTGGAAGGCCCTTACCGAGGTTGATATCTACCCTTACCGCCAAGAAGCTACTGAATAAAGGTTGCCAGGGGTATTTGGCTCATGTGATAGATACCCGAGTAAGTGGGGTCAGGTTGGAAGACATGCCCGTTGTGAGGGATTTCCCGGACGTGTTTCCTGAGGAGTTACCAGGATTGCCTCCGGAAAGGGAAGTTGACTTTCCCATTGAATTGATTCCAGGCACCGTGCCTATTTCTCTACCACCGTATCGGATGGCTCCAGCGGAGTTAAGGGAGCTAAAGGTCCAGTTGCAAGATTTGGTAGATAAGGGGTTTATTAGACCAAGTATATCGCCGTGGGGAGCCCCAGTTTTGTTTGTAAAGAAAAAGGATGGTAGTCTAAGGCTGTGTATAGACTACCGACAACTTAATAAGGTCACCATTCCTAATCGCTATCCGTTGCCAAGGATAGATGATCTATTCGACCAACTCCAAGGTGCCAAGGTGTTCTCCAAGATCGACTTGAGGTCGGGATACCATCAGTTAAGGATCCGAGAGTCGGACATTCCTAAGACTGCCTTTAGGACGAGGTACGGACATTATGAATTCCTAGTGATGTCGTTCGGACTCACCAATGCCCCAGCAGCTTTCATGGACTTGATGAATAGGGTGTTTCGTCCGTACTTGGATCATTTTGTCATTGTATTTATCGATGACATTCTGATCTATTCAAGGAGCCAAGAAGAGCACGTGAGGCATTTGAAGAGAGTGCTCCAAACTCTAAGGCAGCATCAGCTATATGCTAAATTCGACAAGTGTGAATTCTGGTTGAATCAAGTGGGTTTTCTCGGACATATCGTGTCGGCAGAAGGTATCTATGTGGACCCTGATAAGGTAAAGGCAGTGTTGAGTTGGGAGCGCCCTACCACTGTGAGGGAGGTACGAAGTTTTCTTGGATTAGCGGGTTACTACCGTCGTTTTATTGAAGGGTTTTCAAGGATTGCCGGGCCGCTTCATAGATTGACCCGAAAGAATGTTGAATTTAGTTGGACGGACAGGTGTGAACAGAGTTTTCAGGAGTTGAAGCAAAAGTTGACATCCGCACCTGTTTTAACTTTACCTGATGGGAATGAAGGTTTTGAGGTTTATTGTGATGCATCCCATCAAGGGTTGGGTTGCGTGCTAATGCAGAATCGAAGGGTGGTAGCGTATGCATCTCGGCAATTGAAGCAGCACGAACAGAATTACCCTACGCACGACTTAGAATTGGCGGCGGTAGTCTTTGCTCTAAAGAAGTGGAGGCACTACTTGTATGGGGCCACGTGCCGAATCTATACCGACCACAAGAGCCTCAAGTATATTTTCACTCAGAAGGAGTTAAATATGAGGCAAAGGCGATGGATGGAGTTGTTAAAGGATTACGACTGTGTGATTGACTATCACCCGGGTAAGGCGAATGTAGTGGCAGATGCTTTGAGTAGGAAGGCTACTGGATCCCTTGCTCACATCCAAGTCATCCAACTACCTCTCATGGTGGAGTTGAAGAAGATGGGGGTGTTAATGCATATGCATCCTTCAGGAGTTCTCATGGCTAGCTTCCAGGTACGACCGGTGTTGGTGGATCGTATAGTAGAGACCCAAATGGAAGATCCTAAGTTGAGGACAATTAAGGGCAAGGTACAAGAAGGTCTTGATCCGGAATTTTCCATAAGGAGGGATGGAGCCCTCGTGTATAAAGGACGACTTTGCGTTCCGGATATCCCAGGACTCAAGAAGGAGATTTTGGAGGAGGCGCATAGCTCGATGTATGCGATGCATCCTGGGAGTACCAAGATGTATCGGACGCTTGTTAAGTATTATTGGTGGATTGGTATGAAAAGAGAAGTGGCAGACTTTGTATCAAAGTGTTTGATTTGTCAACAAGTGAAAGCAGAAAGACAGAAGCCTTCGGGACTACTCCAACCTTTACCGATTCCCGTGTGGAAGTGGGAAGAACTCAACATGGACTTCGTATTCAAGCTTCCTTCCACACCTAGAAGGTACGACGGCATTTGGGTAATCATTGATCGTCTCACCAAGTCGGCACACTTCCTACCGGTACGAGAACGTTTTTCGCCCGAGAAGTTAGCCCAGTTGTTCGTGCAACGCATTGTAAGTCTTCATGGAGTACCGTTAGCCATCGTCTCCGATCGAGATCCGCGCTTTACTTCACGACTATGGCGGAAGTTGGCTGATGCACTAGGAGCAAGACTTAACTACAGCACCGCTTTTCACCCACAATCTGATGGACAAGCAGAGCGCACAATCCAGACATTAGAAGACATGCTAAGGTCTTGCATTATGCAATTTAGCGGTAGCTGGGATGAACAACTGCCACTGATAGAGTTTGTCTACAACAACAGTTATCAAGCGAGTACTGGAATGTCCCCGTATGAAGCTTTATATGGGAGGCAGTGTCGGACACCTTTGTGTTGGAGTGAGGTAGGAGAAGAGAGGCTCCTTGCAACAATTAATGCGGTCGGATCTGAGTATTTAAGGATGACCTTAGACAAGGTGAAGATCGTTAGGGATCGATTGAAGGTTGCCCAAGATAGACAGAAGAGTTACGCCGATGTGCGTAGAAAGGATTTGGAATTCGAGGTAGGAGATTGGGTATTCCTAAAACTATCTCCATGGAAAGGAGTAGTACGTTTTGGACGACGAGGTAAGTTGGGTCCTCGTTATATTGGGCCTTACGAGGTTACGGAGAGGATTGGCCCGGTGGCGTATAGGTTGGCGTTACCGGAAGAGCTAGCTCGAGTACACAACGTGTTTCATGTGTCGATGCTACGGAAGTATATTGCAGACCCTTCGCACGTACTCGAGAGTCCGGATATAGAGATAAGGGAAGATCTTTCGTATGTGGAGCAGCCAGTACAGATTTTGGATCGCGAGGAACGCACGCTACGCAACAAGACTATTCCTCTAGTTAAGGTCTTATGGCGGAACCACTTGGTCGAGGAAGCAACGTGGGAACCCGAAGCACAGATGCGTGAGCAGTACCCGTATCTGTTCCAGTGACGTGCGGAAATTTCGAGGATGAAATTTTTGTAAGGGGGGAAGGCTGTAACACCCCGTCCCGAATCGCACCGGAATCCGTGCACGTTGACCGAGGTTGACCGTTGACCGTTGACCGAAGGGGTCAAAGTTGACTTTTTGACTCGGTGGGAATTTCGAGATGACTAGGGCACCGTGGCGAAGTGCACGATGCCACGAGTTCGTAGACTGGTAGCACGTCGAAAACGGAGCTACGGTTTGAAAGTTATGGACGAACCAAGTTGCGGTCCAAACTGTCCAAGGGGTGCCGGAGTTGACTTTTTGTTTATGGGGAATTGAGCTTTGACTCATGCATGGTTGTGAAGTGCTCGTCGATACGAGTTCACAGACTAGCGGCACGCTCAAAACGGACATCCGGTTAAAAAGTTATGGACGTTTGAAGTTTACCGGATACCGTATTATTTTAATATTTTTTTTGGGTCGGTGAACAGTGAAACGCCACGTGTCAGTTTCTGATTGGTCCACGTGGCATGAACAGTGTCATGCAGGGGTTTTATTTGTTAAAACACTCGGGGAAGAGAGAGAAAGAGAGAGAAGAGAGAGAAAGAGAGAGAGGAGAGAGAAAGAGCCACCGCCGGCCACCGGATTTTGTCACTGTTCCGGCCGAGTTACTGTACACGCGCCGGACAGAAAGCTTGCCCACCTCATTTCCGGCAAAACCTCCAAATTTCACGGCGAACGGCCGCCGGACGCGCCCGGATCGGACGTCCGAAGTTTGGCGGCGATTTTTCCCCTCCACCGCCGGCCACCGCGAATCGGCACTATTCCGGCCGATAAACAGTACACGCGCCTGACAGCCTTGATCCTCTCCTCAAGTCCGGCCTACCCACCAAAAATCACGACCATCGGACCACCGACGCGCCGGGATCGGAGCGTTTTCCGGCGAGGGGTCAAAAATCTTCAAACGGTGATTTCTCCGCCGTCCGACCTCCGTTTTGCTCACCGTCGGTCCCGTTGGATTGCTCTCCTCCCGATCTACAAATCTGCAAAATTTCACAGCAAACGGCCACCGTCGAAAATTACTGTTCCGGCGACGGTTGCCGGTGACGTGGCGGCCCGCCGGAAATCACTGTTCCGGCGAGTACCCCGAAAATTCCGGCCAGCTCCAGTCCGCAGTGTTCGACCTCCTGAACCCAAATCCGACTTCCGTTTCCACCAATTCGAGACGGTTTGGGAGAATTGCAAAGCCGAAACCCGAAAAGCTTCCCGATAAAATTCCGACCCCGTCGGGTACGATCATCGGAAATTAAGACCGGATCTGTGATTAGCATCACTCGAGCTTCGATTCGGTATATAATCGTAAATTTTAGTTATCGTTTGGTGTTCGCTCCTCGGGTACCCATTTGGGGATTACCCGAATAAAATATTAATATTTGTGGTTTTGGTACTGTGGATGTTTTAGGTGCACGTGCAAGTAGCGGAGTCGATCCTGCGGAGGATCTTGATTGAGATACGTGCACAAGGTGAGTGACCCACCTTCAAATTAATTTTGGGGAATTTAATTGATGAATATATTATGTGTGAATTAAATATTTGGAATTTAATTTCTATGTGCCAAATATTTATTGGATTTATTGTAGAATTATTTATGAATTTATTGGATTTAAGAAAATGCGAATTCTACAAATTTATGCCGTGTGGAATTATTTTATGGTTTTGCGGATTTTGAAATTGGTGTGGTTTTAATGGTAAATTGGGCACGATTTGATTTTCAAATATTTCAAGGAAAATATTTGGTTATGTTGGTGATTTCAATTTTTATGAAATATGCCCATAAAATATTATGGGATTTGATTATGATATTTCGAGAAATTATTTATGCTTGGAAAAAATGTGGATATTTGAATTGATGGATTTGGGAGTTGGTGGATTTGAAAATCATGGAATTTATGGTATGGATTATAAGGAAATTGTGGAGAATTTCCCGGTTCAAGCGGATGGATTATGCCCGCTATGCTTATGAAAAATGTGAAATTTGTTTTATGATTTAAATTTATGGATTTTATAATTTTTAGATGCACCGTGCACGTACTGGTGTTCTGATTATGTGATATGGTATATGTGATATGGTTAGTGTGCACACGGTTGTGATTAGCGCGCAGGTGGGTGTGAGTAGCGCGCGGTTGATATTATGAGGGTGTCCTGTGGATGCCATCGGAGAGGGCGGCCACCCCCCTTTGGCCGGGACACCAGGTTAGCAGCGGCGCTGTGGGACGCCACGCGACCGTATGCCGGTTTCTTTCTATAACCTCCTGTCTGGCGGTACCTTGGGACGCTAGGTACTGTTGGCGCCACTGGTATATAGTGGGTGCATCAAATGATTTTCAGAACTGTGTTTTAAAAATAAAATGTTTGGAAACTGAATTGGAATTAAAAATATAATTGTTACCGCTTCTGGTATTTAATTGATGTCTTGGTTTTCGGGGAATATGGATAAAGGGTTTTGTGAAATTGTTTTAAAAGGGGAACCTTTCCAACTGAGAGAATTGTAAGGGTTTTGAGAGAAAATATTATTTCCAAATAATTATTATTTATATACCTATTACCGTGGTATGATAGTGTAGAGTAGTAGGGTCGCTCACTGAGATGATTAGCATCTCACACTCTTAAATTCCGTTCCTCTAGGTACCAGGTTGTCGGTGTTCACTCGGAGCGGACTTGATCTTCCTCGCTGTATTTGTTCGCGCAGTACCTTGTTCTTCTTTTACTGCAGTTGTAATATTTCGTTCACTTTTGCTGTATTCTGTATTTTGTAGTACTTCATAAAGCTCTGTATACTGTATGGGACACTTATGTATTTGTATTGCACTGGATTACTGTATTTTTATTTTGGAGTGCTGAAATTTGTGGAACCAGTTCGTCGTACTGTGGGAGGAATAAGGGAACAATTATAGAAGTGTGTTTTCAGTGCAGGAAATTTTGTGGTAAGTCCATCCCTTAGGGGAGGTTCTGCCGGATCTTCCACAGAAGGGTCCGGTAGGGTTTCCCTGGGATCAGGGCTTGTCTAGGGTTCCGGTGGGGAACTTTGGACGGGTCCTGACAACACATGGTCACATTTATTTAGTCACACATGGCACATCGTTACGCGTTCAAAAATAATATTAAACTAATACAGTGTTTGAAAAACTCTACAGGTCCATAACTTCCAAACCACATGTCCAAATCGGACGTGCCGCTAGTCTACGGACTCGTATCGACGAGCACTTCACAACCATGCATGAGTCAAAGCTCAACCTTGCATGAGTAAAAAGTCAACCCCGGCACCCCTTGGACAGTTTGGACCTCAACTTGTTTTGCTCATAACTTTCAAACCGTAGCTCCGTTTTTAACGTGCTACTAGTCTACGAACTCGTGCCAACGTGGACTTCGTAACGGTATCTCCATCAACCTAGAATTCCAATCGAGTCAAAAAGTCAACTTTTGACCCATTTGGTCAAAGTCAAAGTCAACGGTCAACAGTCAATCTCGATCAACGTGCAAAAATTCCGACATGGTTCGGGACGGGGTGTTACAGTGGAAACAAATTATAGTAATATGGGAGGAATAAGGTGGTGTATATAGAAGTGTGTTTTCAGTGCAGAAAATTTATGGTAAGTCCAATTCTTAGGGGAGGTTCTACCGGATTTTCCATTGGAAGGTTCGGTAGGGTTTCTCTGGGATCAGGGCTTGTCTAGGGTTCTGGTGAGAAATTTTAGACGGGTCTTGACAGTTGGTATCAGAGCCAGTACCCGGATCAGTGTGCCAGCGAGGACGTTGGGCTCCAAGGGGGAAGGATTTTGAGATCCCACATCGGTTAGAAAGGGGAATGGAGGGTGTGGGTACCTTTCCCTTGCGACGTGTTTTGACAAAACCATGCAGACTGTGCCCAAAGCGGACAATATTGCATGCGGGTGGACTGGACTGTTACAGATGGTATCAGAGCCAGACCCGGATAGGTGTGCCAGTGAGGACGCTGGGCCCCCAAGTGGGGTGAATTGTGAGATCACACATCGGTTGGAAAGGAAAACAAAGCATGCCTTAAAAGAGGGTGTGGATACCTTTCCCTTGCGATGCGTATTGACAAAATCGTACGGGCTGGGCCCAAAGCGAACAATATCGCATGCGGATGGACTGGGCTGTTACACAAATAGTAAAAAGCAAAAGAACAAAAGAATTAATGATGCTAATTTGAATTCATTAATGTTAAAGAAAAAATAAATAATTGTGGTTAACATTTTGGAAGAGTTCTCAAAATGTTAGTAGTGTGTTTTTGCTGTGATATTCCTAAAGTGTGGTAGTGTTAGTTGCATGCTGCATATTTTGCGATTTCCACTTAAGTATTTGAGGAAGGGTGGAAGTTTATCATATATGAAAGAGATGCAAGATTAGTTGTTCAAGCTTTTCAAATATCAGTTCACCAGAAAAAGGGAAAAAAAAATGCTTTTCAAATATCAACATCTTTGGATATATAGTATTCATTGGCAATGTATCCCTTTTGTAGAATTTTTTTTGTTTTTTATCAACTTTTTTCTGTATGTTATCATTGCATGGTTTTTCTTTTTTTTTTTTTTTGTCTAAATAGGCATGGAAGTAATTTGAATTCCTTTTCTTTCGTCGCACTGGAAGAATCAATACAGTAACCTGTATTATAAGAAGGAAAAAGAAAAAAAGACGTAAATAACTGTGATCCTTTTCTAACCAAAAATGAAGATGCAAATAGCGAAAAGCAAAAGAACAAAAGAATTAATGATGTTTAGTTATTAAAATGTTTATATAGTAGCCAGTTATGCTTGAGATCAATACAAAAACATTCAAATTATTAAGCCTGTTCCATATCTTTAAACTTCAACGGGCTAATCAATACTTTGTAAAGCTAAGGAAGGTTAACTAGAACGCAAGAAGGATCCCAATTCAGTCCGCCAACCCACTATTTGGTAGAAAACTAGATTTCTTAAATTTGCATGAGGCTCAGCCGAAATATGATCGAGTTATTCAACTGGAGGAGTATCAGGAAACAGAGGACTTAATAGTGGAAACAGGGGACAAAACAGAGCAGCAAACAGAGACCATCACCAGCATGGGATAGAAACTGTACTGGGATGCATCAAAAGGCGAAATCAACAATGCCATGTTGGAAAGGAAAGACGATCTTCAAAGCTTACTCACTCCAAATAAGAACACCATCCTTCATATCTATGTCACATCAAGAACCACTGAAGATTCAGATCCAACCAAGTTTGTTAAGAAAATACTTGAAAATTGTCCAGCACTGCTGATGCAGCCCAATACGAAAAATGAGACTCCCCTTCACATAGCAGCAAGGTATGGACATGCTTCGATAGTGGAGATGCTCATTAAACATGCAAAATCTCTTCATCCTGAAAACCTTGAGAGAGGTGTTGAAGCAGCCAAGAAGATGATGAGGAT
Source organism: Ziziphus jujuba (assembly GCF_031755915.1). NCBI lineage: Eukaryota > Viridiplantae > Streptophyta > Magnoliopsida > Rosales > Rhamnaceae > Ziziphus > Ziziphus jujuba. Next base: position 24,196,508 of record NC_083381.1, on the reverse strand, counting down.
ACGTAATCAAAATCAAGATACAGCTTTCCATGAGGCAGTTTGATTTAACCATCTAAGCGTGGTGGAGATATTGATCAATGAAGACTGCGATTCATTTATTCGGCTAATGAGGAACACGAGATTCCACTCTACATGGCAGCAGAGAGAGGATACAGTGACCTAGTGTCTAAGATGTTAGACAAGTGCAAATCATCGACTACTAGTGGTCCTGATGGCAGAAATGTTCTGCATGCTGCAACCATACGCAAAGATGAAGGTATGGTGTGTGTGTGTGTGTGTATATATATATATACATAGAAAATTGTTTATAAAATGTTAATCCATTTATGCCTAGTAGAACAACAACATATCAATGGTTTCCATGGTACTACTGCATGCTGATATATAAATCTTCAAAAACTCACGCTAAATAGGTTCAGCCATGAAGAATTTAGTTACATATTTTCCCAGATACCATGTGTAGATTCATATATATTCTCACCATTACGCTCCAGCATATTTTCTTTAACATATAAATGAAAACTAATTATTTTACTTTTATTTTATTTTATTTTTATCCTCTTCTCGGATTATTATATATATGCTAATTCTGTTTCCTGGAAGTAACACATTTGATTTTTCTTCAATTTAGAAATGATTAAAGAAATCCTAGGAAAAATGGGAGGAAAGGGAGCTCAAATGTTGGAAGAAGCAGATGAATTAGTAGAGAAAAAGCAGCCTACAAGAAAGATAAACAAGGAAACACTGCTCTTCATCTTGCAGCTGCTTTAAATTGTAAGGAGATAATATCAGAAATTATAAACTGGTGTCCAGAATGCTATGAATTAGTGAACGAAGAAGGCTGGAATATTTTACACTCGGCGGTGCAGAACAATAACGTCTTTCAACGAGCAATGGATACTATACTGAAAACGAATGCATTCAGCAACTTGTTAAATGACAAGGATGCTCAAAGGAATACACCGCTCCATCACATTGCCATTTCACTTAATAGTGACCGGCTTGATGAACTCATTGATCACCCTAGAGTGGATAAGATGGCATTCAACAAACAAAACCAAAATGCCCTCGACCTTGCTTCCACTTCTAAAGCTATTGAGCTATGGAAGGTAAGCTATTTTCCATACTTCTCCAACCTCACCAAGAAAAAAATAACAATAATAATAAAACACTCTTTTACTCCGCCACCGCAACAGATATATACGGGTAAAATTGATATATTCATGAAGATTAATCTCTTTTTTGACATTAGGAAAATGAATTAATTTGGTAAAGGTGAAGTCATTAATGGTCATTTTTAACACATCGCATTATATGCCTATATTTCTTGCATAGATATTGCCTGGTAGAATGCTTCTTACTAGGACAATATCTTTTATTTATTTATTTACTTTTTTGGCCAAATGTGAAAAAAACAAACACATGCAAATAATAATAACAATAATAATAATAATAATAATAATAATAATAATAATAAAGTAGAATCTTGAAGCACAAATCTTTTATTGATATAAGTTGGAATTCTCAGCTTAAGAGCATCACGACAGTTTTTCATCATAATCATTTTTATCAGTTTTTGAATTGCTTCAAAAGATGTTTTGTATTTGGAGTTTATAGAAGATTCATGTTATCTTCCTGGATTTTAGTATTTCACCCACTAGTATAAAACTCAAATACATAGCAACCAATGGCTAATAATAAAAATTGTGATCATAAATCATGAGGACATAGATAAATGAAAGATTAATTACTTCGCAAACCTTACTCAAGATTAATAGATAGAAATTTATCAATGCAGAAATGCTTTATACGGAGTTTGCGAAAACATGATCTGAGGTTGGGCATTCGAATAAAACGTCGCTTAAACAATGAAGAGGAAGAAAATGAAGAGGCATAGTCTATTTTAGATGAGCTAGAAAAAGTACAGGATACTAATTTGATTGTTGCTGCACTGATTGCCACAGTAACTTTTACAGCGGGTATTACTGTACCTGGAGGTTTCTTTGGTGAAAGGGGCCATTACAAGGCACTCCAATACTTGGAAAAAGCCCAGCATTCAAGTCGTTTATCATAATGGATACCTTACCATGGCCCTCTCTAGTTCTACTATCTTAACCGACGTCTTTTTGAGATTTAGACAAGATAGGTCAAGGGTATTCTGGTACCTTTCAATTGCCTTTCTTGTAACACCCCGTCCCGAATCATGTAGGAATTTTTGCACGTTGACCGTTGACCGTTGACCGAAGGGGGTCAAAAGTTGACTTTTTGACGGGGTTGGAATTCTAGGTTGACTAAGGTACTGTTACGAAGTACACATTGGCACGAGTTCGTAGACTAGTAGCACGTTGAAAATGGAGCTACGGTTTGAAAGTTATGAGCAAAACAAGTTGAGGTCCAAATTGTCCAAGGGGTGCCGGAGTTGACTTTTTATTCATGCAAGGTTGAGCTTTGACTCATGCATGGTTGTGAAGTGCTCGTCGATACGAGTCCGTAAACTAGCGGCACGTCCGATTTGGACATGTGGTTTGAAAGTTATGGACCTGTAGAGTTTTTCAAATACTGTATTATTTTAATATTATTTTTACATGCGTAATGATGTGCCACGTGTGACTTAATGAAGGTAACCATGTGTCACCATGGTGAAATGCCACATGTCAGCCATGTTTAAAAATCAAATTATTTTAATTATTATTTTAAATAATAATATTATTATTAACATTATTTAATTATTTTTATTTTATTTCTTTTTCTTTTCCTTTTTCTTTTCTTTTCCCCACGTGGGAAAACACCTTTTTCTTTCTTTTTTTCTTTTTTTCTTTTCCCTTCCTTTCCTTCTTCTTCCCCGAGCCCGTGAGACAAAATGCAGAAAATTTTCTCCCTCTCTCTCTCTCCTTTGACTCTCTCACCCTCTCTCTGTTGACCGGCGTTTTAATCAGATTTCAGTCGCCGGAATGCTACATGCGCCGGCCACCGGTGTAGCCCACCACCTCGCGACCTCAGCCACCAAATCTCCCGGCCAGCCGCCGCCGGACGCGCCCAGATCGGGCCGGTGAAGTCCGCGGTGGCGACTTGAAATTTTCCGACATTTCTCGCCGTTTCCGACCAACCTAGCCCGACCCATACCTCTATTCCACCATTTTCGACCCCTCTGAGTCCATTTCCGGGGTTAAATTGCCCAAAATCCCCACCGTTTAAAAGATCCATCAAGTTTAAAACCGGCTGAAGCTTCCTGACCAAATTCCGGCCACCTCCGGTGGAATTGGGGTCGATGGAGACCGGATTTGTAATCCTCGTCGCTCAAGCTTCAATTCGGTATATCATTCGGCTATTTTGGTTAAAGTTTGTGTTTGACCCCCCGGGTACCGGATATTATTTACCCGAATAAAATATTAATTTATTTGACTGTCTGTGAATTTTGTTCTAGGAGCACCGGTGAGTCGTGGAATTGATCCCATAGTGGATCATGGGTTAATTGCGTGCTCCAGGTGAGTGACCCACCTTTAAAAATATTTTTGGGGTAATTAATTGTATTTATGTGGTATTAATTTGATATCTGTAATTTGTGCTCATGTGGTGTATTTTAAATACAATCGGGAAAAATATTATTTTATATATATATTTACCCATTTGTGCTAAATGAAATTTTGGGGTCATTAGAAATTCTCGATTATTATTTTATTGTGGTTTAATTTATTTATTATGCATGAGCAAAGTGTATTTTGGTAGTATTTGTACGTGGTTTCAAATATGATTTTTCGGGCATAATTGGGTTAAATATTTTACGAAAATATTTGTTTAAATTTTATAAATTATGCCCGCGGTATTTTTATGGTTGCATCTCGTATTTCGAGAAAATTGTGGTTTGTTGTTATCGTTGTTTCATACCGGTTTGGTTAAATAAAAACATGTGGGATGGTAAGTGTGAGAATTTAATGTATTTTCCACGATAATTTTGGAAAACGGTACGGTTGGTTAATAATGTTTATTTTTAGACGCACTCATACAGTATTGGTGTTTTGGTGTATGGTCTATGGACACGTGGTAGCGCGCGGTTATTATGTGGTTTAGCGCGCGGTTATTACTTCACCCGTGAGTTGCCATTGAACCGTGGGCAGGCAAGTTTGTTATTGGCCACAGCCGCCCCCCTCCTTGGCCGGGTTAATGGTTTCAGCAGCGGTACTGTCGGGATGCCGAAGTGCCGTTGCAGGTTTCTCTCTTTAACCCCCTGCCAGTCGGTGCTCGGGACGCTGGGTATCGGAGGGCATCACCGGTATATGGTGTGGTGCGTCGGTATAAATTGCAAATAATGTTTTAAACCCCAAAGGTGTTCTAAAATTATTTATTATAATTTATTGCAGTTTATTTATATTTGGGGTATTTATTTATTTAATTGTTGTTTATTAAATTATTTGGTCCCTTGGTTTTTGGGAAGTACGAATATCGGATTTTGTGAAAATGTTTTAAAAGGGGAACATTTCCAACGGAGTGAATAGTGAGGGTTTTGAGAGAAAGTATTACTTCAATTGTTTATTTATTTATTTATTTAATTGTTCGGTACTAGTTAATTAAATTCCTTTATTTTTATATTATTATTATTAAAGGTGTTCAGTAGTTAGGGTCACTCACTGAGATGATTAGCATCTCACACTCTTAAATTCCGTTCCCCTAGGTCCAGGTTGGAGACGTTGATTGTCCGGGGCGAGCCCAACGTCTCAGTTCGTTGCCGAAGGTTTAAGAAGTTTTTCTTCTCTTTTTTTCCTCTCTGTCTTGTATTGCTTCCTTATCTGTCATTTTATAAATTCCACATTTGTTGTATAATGCTCTGTATACTGTATTGGACGTGTAGTTGTTCTTTATGCACTGGGTTGCTGCTGTTGTTTTATTGTGAAGTGCTGCAATTTGTGGAACAATTTGTAGTTTGTGGGAGGAATAAGGGGATGTTTTTAGAAGTGTGTTTTCAGTGCAGGTAATTTGTGGTAAGTAAATCCCTTAGGGGAGGCTCTGCCGGATTTTCCATTGGAGGGTCCGGTAGGTTTCCCTGGGATCAGGGCTGTCTAGGGTTCCAGGGAAGGAATTCTGGACGGGTCCTGACATTTCTCCTCACTAGCTTGGCCTTGGCAGCCATGGTGGTTGCATTTGTTACAGGCACATATGCAATGTTAGGCTATTCCAGGTCACTTTCTGTTGTTACATGTGTCATTGGATTGTCTTTCTTCATTTTTCTTTACCAATTATTCAAGAAGGCTGCTGGATGCTAAATAAGTTATGTGGTTGCGCCATGCGGTACCACTCTGCCGCCTCATGTGGGACTTGGTTTGTGAGAGGCGGTGGAGTTGTACTCCTGGGAGTAGGTGAAATTTGCTCCGATAGGGTTCAAGCTGTTGCATTAATGTTTGTGTAACACCCGGTCCCAAACTACATCAGAATTCTTGCACGTTGACCGAGGTTGACCATTGACCGAGTGGGTCAAAAGTTGACTTTTTGTTCCGGTTGAAATTTCTAGTTGACCGTGGACCGTAGCGAAGTACATGATGCCTTGAGTTCGTAGACTAGTAGCACGTCGAAAACGAAGCTACGGTTTGAAAGTTATGGGCAAAAAAAATCGAGATTCAAACTGTCCAAAATGTGCTGGGAGTTGACTTTTTATGGTTGTAGATTTTTGTTTTGACTTTTGTATGGTTGTAAAATACTCGTTGATACGAGTTCATAGACTAGCGGCACGCTTAAATTGGACATCTGGTTAAAAAGTTATGGACGTGTGAAGTTTTCCGACTACCATAATATTTTAATATATCTGGCTTAAGTGAACAGTGATGCCAGGTGTCGACATCTGAGAGGTCCACGTGGGTGAACAGTGTCACCCACGGTGGCTTTTATTTTGGCAAAACGGGGGGGGGGGAGGAGAGAGAAAGAGAGAGAGGAGAGAGAGAGAGAAAGAGAGAGAACCACCGGCCGCCAAAGTTGCAAACTTTTCCGGTCGAATCTTGCCACACGCACCGGCCACGCAGGAGCGCCTCTCCATTCCCGGCCAACCGACCGGCGATTCTCCCGGATCGGGGCTTTTTCCGGTGGCGGTGCCGATTTCTTCAACCGCTGAGATCTCCTCATTCCGGCCTCCATTCTTGTCACCGCCGGTCCCATTGAGACCCTCTCCCTTCAACCTACAAAACCCCCAAAAATCTTGGCCACCAGCCACCGCACGCGCCGCTGCCAGCGACGACGGTTGCAAGTGACCGCGACGGCTCGCCGAAGAAATTACTATTCTGGCGAGTACTCAGTTACACCGCCAGTGTAACAGCCCAGTCCACCCGCATCAAGATATTGTCCGCTTTGGGGTATTCCAGGCCGTAGCCCCCCTCACGGTTTTGTTTCTGCCAGTCCCACTGGCAAAAGGCCTCTTGAAGGGAAAGGTATCCACACGCTTATAAGCTATGCTTCGTTCCCCTTTCCAACCGATGTGGGATGTTACAATCCTCCCCCCTTGGGGCCCAGCGTCCTCGCTGGCACACCGATCCGGGTCCGGCTCTGATACCAACTGTCAGGACCCGTCCAGAATTCCTTCCCCGGAACCCTAGACAAGCCCTGATCCCAGGGAAACCCTACCGAACCCTCCAACGGAAAATCCGGCAGAGCCTCCCCTAAGGGATTTACTTACCACAAATTACCTGCACTGAAAACACACTTCTAAAGAAACATCCCCTTATTCCTCCCACAATACTACAATTTGGTTCCACAAATTTCAGCACTTCAAAATAAATACAGTAATCCAGTGCAAGATAAATACAACAAGAGTGAAAGAAATATTACAACTGCAATAAAAGAATAAACGGGTACTGCCGAACTAAAACAGCGAGGAAGATCAAGTCCGCTCCGAATGAACATCGACCACCTGGTACCTAGAGGAACGGAATCTAAGAGTGTGAGATGCTAATCATCTCAGTGAGTGACCCTATCTACTATACAATACAATACCATGGTAATAGGTATATAAATAATAATTATTTGGAAATAATAATTTCTCTCAAAACCCTTACAATTCTCTCAGTTGGAAAAGTTCCCCTTTTAAAACCTTTTCACAAAACCCTTTGTTCGGATTCCCCGAAAACCAAGACATCAGATAAATACCAGAAACAGTAATAATTAATTTTTATTCCAACACAGCTTTAAAACATTTTATTTTTAAAACACAGTTCTAAAAATCAGTTGATGCACCCACTATATACCAGTGGCGCCAACAGTACCCAGCGTCCCGAGGTACCGCCAGACAGGAGGTTATAGAAAGAAACCGGCATACGGTCGCGTGGCGTCCCACTGCGCCGCTGCTAACCTGGTGTCCCGGCCATGGGGGGTGGCCTACCCTCATCCGATGGCAACCACAGGACAACCTCATAATATCACCTGCGCGTTAATCACACCCACCTGCGCGCTAATCACACCCACCTGCGCGCTAATCACATCACCTGCGCGCTAATCACACCCACCTGCGCGCTAATCACAACCGTGTGCACACTAACCATATCACAAATAAACAGAACACCAGTACATGCACGGTGCATCTAAAAATTAGAAAATCCACATATTTAATTTATAAATCAAAACTCACATTTTGCATAAACATAGCGGGTATAGTCCATCCGCTTGAACCCGGAAATCCTCCGTAATATCTTTTTAATCAACACCATAAATTCCATGATTTTCAAATCCACTAACTCCCAAATCCACCAATTCAAATATCCACATTTTCCCAATAGCATAAATAATTCTCGAAATATAATAATCAAATCTCATAATATTCCATGGGCATATTTTATAGAAATTGAAATCACCAACATAAGCAAATATTTTCCTTGAAATATTTGAAAATTAAATCATGCCCGATTTAATGTTAAAACCACAAAAATTCCCAAAATTCTCAAATCCATAAAATAATTTCACATGGCATAATTTGTAAAATGCACACTTTCTTAAATCCAATAAATTACAAATAATTCCACAATAAATCAAATAAATATTTGGCACATAGGAATTAAATTCCAAATATTTAAATCACACATAATATATTCACCAATTAAATTCCCAAAATTAATTTGAAGGTGGGTCACTCACCTGGAGCACGCAATTAACCCATGATCCACCACGGGATCAATTCTACGACTCACCGGTGCTCCTAGATCAAAATTCACAGACAGTTAAATAAATTAATATTTTAATCGGATAAATAATACCCGGTACCCGGGGAGTCAAACACAAACTTTAACCAAAATGGTCGAATAATATACCGAATCGAAGCTCGTGGAACGAGGAGTGCATTACCGATCTCCATCGACCCCAATTCCGCCAGAGGTGGCCGAAATTTGGCCGGAAAGTTTCGGCCGATTTTCAATTCCTCATATCTTGCAAATCGACGGGAGTTGAGTTAATTGGAGCTCAGAATCGGACTCAGAGGGTCCAAATTAGTGGGAAAGGACCGGCTGCACGACCGGTGGCTGCCAGAAAATGGCCGAACCAGCTGCACGCCGACCGCCGGCTATGGAGGCCGATCCCGGCGCGTCGGCTGGCCATTCGGCCGGAAATTTGGCTGCCGGTGTCAGCCAACTGTGGGCTTCCTCATCGGCCGGCGTGTGCATGGTGCCGGTGGCCGGAAAAAGTGCAGCAAGGAGAGAGAGAGGGACGGCCGGTAGGAGAAAAAACTGTGTTTTTGTGTTTTTGGTCTCTCGGGCTCGGGGAAGAAGAAAGGAAAAAAAAGAAAAAAAAAAGAAAAAAAGAAAAAGAAGGGTGTTTTCCCACGTGGGGAAAAGAAAAAGAAAAAGGAAAAATAAAAAGAATAAATTAAAAATAATCAATTAATATTAATAATGATATTATTATTTAAAATAATAATAAAAATAATTTGATTTTACACATGGTTGACATGTGGCATTTCACCATGGTGACACATGGTCACCTTCATTAAGTCACACGTGGCACATCGTTACGCGTTTAAAAATAATATTAAAATAATACGGTATTTGAAAAACTCTACAGGTCCATAACTTTCAAACCACATGTCCAAATCGGACGTGCCGCTAGTCTACGGACTCGTATCGACGAGCACTTCACAACCATGCATGAGTCAACGCTCAACCTTGTATGAATAAAAAGTCAACTCCGGCACTCCTTGGACAGTTTGGACCTCAACTTGTTTTGCTCAAAACTTTCAAACCATAGCTCCGTTTCAACATGCTACCAGTCTACGAACTCGTGCCAACGTGTACTCCGTAACGGCACCTCAGTCAACCTAGAATTCCAACCGGATCAAAAAGTCAACTTTTGACCCCTTCGGTCAACGGTCAACGGTCAACCTCAGTCAACGTGCAAAAATTCCGACATGGTTCGGGACGGGGTGTTACAGCCAGTCCCTCCCCACTAAATCCGACCCCCTGAACTCAGATCCGGGGTCCTTTTCCTCTAATTCGTGACAGTTTGAGAGAATCAAAAAGTTGAATCCCGAAAGTTTTCCGACGAGATTCCGGCCACCTCGGGTCCGATCTCCGAGAAGTAAGACCGGATTTGTAATCCTCGTCGCTCAAGCTTCGATTCGGTATATTACTAGTCAATTTTGGTTGTCGTTTGTGTTCACTCCCCGGGTACACATTTGGGAGTTACTTGATTAAAATATTAAATTAATTAGTTCTATGTACTGTGGATATTTTAGGTGCACATGTGGGTAGTGGAGTTAATCCTGCGGAGGATCTTAATTGATATACGTGCTTAAGGTGAGTGACCCACCTTTAAAACTATTTTGGGGTGATTAATTATATTTATTTTATGTTAATTTGATATCTGGAAATATGCTCATGTGGTGGAATTTAAATATAATTGTGGAAAAAATATTATTTTATATATATATATATATATACCCATTTATGCTAAATGAAAGTTTGGGTTATTAAGAAATTCTCGATTATTATCATTGTGATTTAATTGCATTTATTACACATGAGCAATGTGTTTTCATTAATTAATTGTATTTGGATTTTAATATTATTTTTGGGCATGATTTGATTTTTAAATATTTCAAGGAAAATATTGGTTTAAATTGGTGGTTTCAAATTTTATAATTATGCCCATGGAACATTATGTGATTTAATTTATTATATTTCAAAAATATTATGCCATGGAAAATTTGAATATTTAAATTAGTGGAATTGAGAGCTGGTGGATTTGAAATTGATGGTATTTATGGGATGAATTTATGACGATGATTATAAAGGAATTGTGAAAAATTTACGGGTTTAATTTGATGGGATAAGCCCGATGATATTTATGGAATTTTGAGATTTTGAGATGTATTGATTTATGATTTTTAGATGCACCATACACGTACTGGTGTTCTGTGTATATGGATGTGATTAGTGCGCACATGGATGTGATTAGCTCGCAGGTGGGTGTGAGTAGCGCACAGGTGATTTATGGGGTTGTCCTGTGTTTGCCATCGGATGAGGGTAGACCGCCCCTCCATGGCCGGGACACCTGTTTGCAGCAGCACTATGGGACACCACACGACCGTATACCGGTTTCTCTCTTTAACCTCCTGTCTGGCGATACCTCGGAACGCTGGGTAATGTTGGCGCCACTGGTATATAGTGGGTGCATCAAGTGATTTTCAGAACTTGGATTTCAAAATAAATATTTTGAAATTGTATTTAAATTAAGAATATATTTAATGCTGTTTTTATTATTTATTTAAATGGAGGATTTAATTTGATTTAATTTTTTTTCTTTACTTAAGTATTCAATAAATTGATTTATTTATTATAAATTTTGGATGCTTGATTTATTATATTTTATTTGATATTTAGTTGACTAATTGATTCCTTGGTTTTCGGGGAATACAAATAACGGGTTTTGGAAAATGTTTTAAAATGGAAACTTTTCCAACAGAGTGAATGGTGAGAGTTTTGAGAGAAAATATTATTTTCAAATAATTAATTATTATTTATTTATTTATTTATTTATTTATTCTTAATTAATCAAGTGTAATATAATTTTCGTTACTATTATAATTATACAGTAGATAGGGTCACTCACTGAGATGATTAGTCATATTTTTAAATTCCGTTCCTCTAGGTACCAGGATTTGTCGACGTTCATCCGAAGCGAACTTGATCTTCATCGCTGTCTTAATTCGAGAAGTTCTCCTTGTCTTCATTTATTTCAATTGTAATATTTCTTTCATCCTTGTTGTATAATTTCTATACTCAATAGTACCTTATGAAGCTCTGTGTACTGTCTTGGACATTTATGTATTAATTATGCACTGATTCTTATTATTCTTTTGGAGTACTGCAAATATGTGGAATTAAATTGTAGTATTATGGGAGGAATAAGGGGATGTGTATAGAAGTGTATTTTCAGTGCAGGAAATTTGTGGTAAGTCCAACCCTTAGGGGAGGTTCTGCCGGATTTTCCGTTGGAAGATCCGGTAGGATTTCTCCAGGATCAGGGCTTATCTAGGGTTCCGGTGAGGAATTTTGGACGGGTCCTGACATTTGTATTACCTCGAGGGACAAAATTTTACTTGTTACAGCCTTCTAATTTCTCGTCATCTCTTTAACTTTTAATTTTAATTTTAGTACTATATTTTCTTTTGTCTCTCAAAGTGATAAAAAGAAAAACTTAGTGAATAATCAATTTACTACGTAGCAATTTTAATGCTTCTAACATAAATGTTACAATGTTGACTTATATACAAAATCTCACTTATATCTTCTTCTTTTTTTCTTTTCTTTTTTTCTTTTTCTTTTTTAAAGCAAATCTAACTTAGTGCACTTCGACTCCAAACTTCGCTAATCATAAGCTAAAAGACATTCCATGGGAGTGAAATAACGTTAGTTTGTCCGAAAAAGAATCCTTTACTCGGAACTTTTTATCTTTTTTCTAACCTCTCCACTAACAAAAACAAAAACCAAAAAAAAAAAAAAAAAAAAAAAAGGACATGAGAGGTACTTTCTTGTTTTGTTCAATTCCTTATTTAATTAGTTCTATGAATATATAAGGATTTTGCAGGCCAAACCGTAGAAACAATTATGGATTCCTCCAATTTATATGGTAATGTTATTGATCAGCAACAGGGCCAGGAAACAGAGATCACCACCCCTATAGAACCAGCACTATAAGAAAATTGAGATCTAGCGACGCTACAAAACAAAAGCATGTGAAAATATAAAACCGCGACACTAAAGCAAAAGCGTCAGTTAAAATTCTATAAATATACAATATGTTCAAAAATTGTCAAAGTCAAAAGGTCGCTAAAAAGAAAAATACGCGCTGCTGCTTTTCGACATCACTAAATATGTGTTTGAAAAGCGTCACCTTTAATATTGTTCTTATATTTTATCTAAATTGTATTATTTAAATGCTAGACTCATACAAAATGATTAACCAACCACTTATCTATGTTTACATAATCACTAAATTTAATTATATGAATACTAAAAAAAAGATGAAAATAGGCAACGTTTATAATAGAAAATGCATCGCTTAATATTTGATATGATAAAAAAAAAAATTGAAACTCCTTAATTTAATAAACAAATTAGTTATTATTACAAAAATGAATTAAGTGGAAATTGCAAACAAAAAAATGGTAAACATTGCTCCAAAATTAATTTTTTTTGTTTCAAGTACAGCATATTTACTACTAAAATTTGCAAGTTTGTTAAAAATAATTTTTTTTAAATTAAGGTAATAGGCGACGCATTCACATATAACTGCATCACCTGTACCTCCAATTATAATTTTTTTTTAAGTTTTTTAATTAGTTTTTTTATTGTTCATCAACAAATAAACACTGAAAATATTTCTTAAAAATGTGAAGAAAAAATACTAAGGTGATTGTTTAATATTTTTGTTTTTCAAGTCAAGTTTATTTGCTTATAAATTTTGCAAGTCTCTTAAAGCTGTACATGAAAACATACAACGCATTACCTTAAAAACGCATCACCTGTTTTATGTGTTTTTTTTTTATTATTGTTCATCTTCAAATAAACACTTAAAATATTAGTAAAAATGTTAAGAAAAATTAATAAGCTGGTTATATTGCTTAAATATTTTCACTGCTTATTTGAAGTTGAAAAAAAATCTTTTTAAAGAAAAAAAAAAAAACAAAGAACAGGCGACACTAAAAGAAGTAATTGTGTCGCCTGTTCCTTTTTGAAAAAAAAAAAACAAAAATACATTTTAAGATATTTGCAACTTTAAACATAAAATAAATTGTACTTGGAAATAAAAATTATTTAAAGAAAAAAGAACAAGCCACGCGAAAAGAAGTTATTGTATTGCCTGTTCCCTTAAAAACAAAGTACAGGTGACTCTAAATGAAGTAATTGGGTCACCTATTGTAACACCCCGTCCCGAACCATGTCAGAATTTTTTTCACGTTGACCGAAGTTGACTGTTGACCGTTGACCCAAGGGGTCAAAAGTTGACTTTTTGAGTCGGTTGGAATTCTAGGTTGACTGAGGTACCATTATGAAGTACACGTTGGCACGAGTTCGTAGACTAGTAGCACGTTGAAAACGGAGCTACGGTTTGAAAGTTATAAGCAAAACAAGTTGAGGTCCAAACTGTCCAAGGGGTGCCGGAGTTGACTTTTTATTCATGCAAGGTTGAGCTTTGACTCATGCATGGTTGTGAAGTGCTCGTCGATACGAGTCCGTAGACTAGCGGCACGTCCGATTTGGACATGTGGTTTGAAAGTTATGGGCCTGTAGAGTTTTTCAAACACTGTATTATTTTAATATTATTTTTGAACGTGTAACGATGTGCCACGTGTGACTTAATGAAGGTGACCATGTGTCACCATGTTGAGAAGCCACATGTCAACCATGTGTAATATCATATTATTTTATTATTATTTTAAATAATAATACTATTATTAATATTATTTAATTAATTTCTTTTTATTTTCCTTTTTCTTTTTTCTTTTTCTTTTTCTTTTTTTTCCTTTTCCCCACGTGGGAAAAAAGGGCACAGGCCCTTCTTCTTCTTCCTCTTCTTCTTCTTCTTTCTTTTCTTCTTCCTTCTCCTTCATTTTCTCTCCCTCCGGCCGTCCCTCTCTCTCACCGTATTTTTCAAATTCCGGCCACCCATAAGCTACACGCGCTGGCCAGTGATGAGCGGAGGGAGGAGGCGAGCTCGGCCGCCAATTTTCACGGTCACCTGCCACCGAACGCGCCCCGATCGGGCCGGAGAAGCCGCCGGCCGGAAAAATTTCTCTCTCCTCTTTTCTTGTGTTTTCCGGCCAGCCCAGTCCAAATTAAACCTCCTCTCCCCTTATTTTGGGTCCTCTGAGTCCAAATATGGCCTCCAATCTCAAAAATTCGAAGTGGTTTGCAAGATACGAAGGAATCAAAATCGGCCGAAGCTTTCCGGCCACCTCCGGCGGAATTGAGGTCGATGGAGACCGGATTTGTAATCCTCGTCACTCAAGCTTCGATTCGGTATATTATTCGACTATTTTGGATAACGTTTGTGTTTGACCCCCCGGGTACCGGATATTATTTACCCGATTAAAATATTAATTTATTTGACTGTGTGTGAATTGTGTTCTAGGAGCACGGGTGAGTCGTGAAATTGATCCCATAGTGGATCGTGGTTTAATTGCGTGCTCCAGGTGAGTGACCCACCTTCAAATTAATTTCAGGAATTAAATTTGTGATTATTATGTGTGATTTGAATATTTGGAATTTAAATTCTATGTGTCAAATATTTAATTGATTTATTGGTGAATTTATTTTGATTAAAGAAAATATGCATTATATAAATTTATGCAAATGTGAAAATTATTTTATGGTATTGAGGATTGCGAAATTCTTGTGGTTTTAACATTAAATCGGGCATGATTTGATTTTCAAATATTTTAAGGAAAATATTTGTTTATGTTGGTGACTTCAATTTTTATAAAGTATGCCCATGAATTATTATGTGATTTAATTATTATATTCCAAGGATTATTTATGCTATTGGAAAAATGTGAATATTTAAATTGGTAGATTTGGGAGTTGGTGGAATTGAAAATCATGGAATTTATGATGTTGATTATAAAGAAATTGTGGAGAATTTCCGGGTTCAATTGGATGGAATAAACCCGTTGTGTTTATGGAAAATTTGAGATTTTGTTATAAATTAAATATGTGGATTTTATGATTTTTAGATGCACCATGCACATACTGGTGTTCTGTTTATATGTGATATGGTTAGTGTGCACACGGATGTGATTAGCGTGCAGGTGGGTGTGAGTAGCGCGCAGGTGATATTATGAGATTGTCCTGTGGTTGCCATCGGATGAGGGTAGACCGCCCCTCCATGGTCGGGACACCAGTTAGCAGCGGCGCGGTGGGACACCACGCGACCGTATGCCGGTTTCTTTCTATAACCTCTTGTCTGACGGTACCTTGGGACGCTGGGTACTGTTGGCGCCACTGGTATATAGTGGGTGCATCAAGTGATTTTCAGAACTGTGATTTTAAAATAAATAATTTGAAATTGTATTGGAATTAAAAATATAATTATTACTGTTTCTGGTATTTATTTGATGTCTTGGTTTTCGGGGAATGCGAACAAAGGGTTTTGTGAAAAGGTTTTAAAAGGGGAACTTTTCCAACCGAGAGAATTGTAAGGGTTTTGAGAGAAATTATTATTTCCAATTAATTATTATTTATCTACTTTATTACCGTGGTATTATATTGTATAGTAGATAGGGTCACTCACTGAAATGATTAGCATCTCATATTTTCAAATTTCGTTCCTTTAGGTACCAGGTTGTCGGTGTTCATCCGGAGCGGACTTGATCTTCATCGCTGTTTTAGTTCGTGAAGTACCTTGATCTTCTTTTATTGCAGTTGTAATACTTCTTTCTCTCTTGCTGTATTCTATACTTTGTAGTACTTCACGAAACTCTGTATACTGTATGGGACACTTATGTATTTATTATGCACTGGATTACCGTTATTTATTTTTGGAGTGCTGAAATTTGTGGAATCAACTTGTAGTATTGTGGGAGGAATAAGGGGACGTTATAGAAGTGTGTTTTCAGTGCAGGAATTTGTGGTAAGTCCATCCCTTATGGGAGGTTCTGCTGGATTTTCCATTGGAGGGTCCGGTAGGGTTTCCCTGGGATCAGGGCTTGTCTAGGGTTCCGGTGAGGAATTTTGGACGGGGCCTGACACCTATACTCTTTTTAAAACAAAAATACAATTTAAGAAATTTGCAAGTTTAAACAAAAAATAAACTGTACATGAAAAATTAAATAATTGAACAACCACCTCAATTATATTGCTTAAATATTTTCATTGCTTATTTGAAGTTCAAAAAGAATCTTTTTTACAGGAAAAAAAAAAAAAAAAAAAACAGGTGACACTAAAAGAAGTAATTGCGTCACCTGGTCATTTAAAAAAAAATGAAAATACAATTTAAAAGATTTGCAACTTTAAATAGAAAATAAATTGTACTTAGAAAAAAATTATTTAAAGAAAAAAGAAAAACAAACAGGCCACGTGAAAAGAAATTATTGCGTCGCCTATTCCCTTAAAAATAAAGAACATGTGACGCTAAATGAAGTAATTGCGTCGCCTATTCCTTTAAAAAAACAACAAAAATATAATCTAAAATATTTGCAAATTTAAACAGAAAATAAACTATACATGAAAAACAAAATAATTGAATAACTATTTCAGTTATATTGCTTAAATATTTTTACTGCTTATGAGCACTGATAATAATGTAGTTATCAATTTTTAGTTATCAATTTGACTTTCTAAATTTTTCCAAAATAGCATAAGATGTTGCAACAGCTCTTATAGATCAAAAAATTGGCTGAAATATAGAAAATAAACATGTAAATCGGCAATGATTTAATGGTAATTATAGTTAATGAAATATGTAGATATACTCATATATGAGAGAAAAAATAATGAAAATATCTTACTGCACTAAAAATGAAGCTTTCATTCCAAACTTCGTTTAGGAATCGATACATCTTTCATTCCAACTTTCCAAAATATCAGCAGCTTCTACTCTAATCCCGGTCACACAAACTCCTTGATGAGCAACATTAACAATTTTCATTTAAAAAGTATAGTTATATGAACATACGTTCACGTCAAAGCTGAGCAAACGGGAATCTTACTAAGCAATGGTGCTTGCTTTTGTTACAGGATTGTATGCAGTTTTGAGATATCAATCCACAGCGATTTCCACTGTGTTATGGGTCTTTTTTCTTTCTGTTTTTTCTTTTTTTTTCCTTTTTTTTTTTTTTTTTTTGGGGGTTTTGTTTTCTCCAACGTGAATGTCAATACCTTGTAAACAACATCCTCTTGGATCTAAATTAAAATCCAACGTATTCTGCACTAAAATTGTAATTTTAAAATTTTTAACTTTGTAGTTGTATTTGTTTTAATTACAATACCACTTTAATTTTGATACAAGTACTAATTTTTCAAAGGCTAAAAAAAAACTACCTCCAATTAATTCAAGGGGTACATCTCTAGATTATAGTTTTATATTTTAATTTTGTTATACCGAATATTCTCTCGTCTGCGTTAAAGTGCCGAAAAAATAGTGAAATAAGAAATTTTTTTAATAGCAATTCTAATGCTTGTACTAAAAAAATTAATACGATACATGAACTTATATCATTCCATACTCTTCTTTGTGCACTAGAAAAATTATTCTAGCTTTGATTCCATATTTCACTAAAGATTTGGCAAAAGAAACTCTAGTTGGAATAAAGTAACATTAATTTGTTTAAGAAAGAGATGATACTTTATAATATAAGTGGAAGTCTACTTTTTCTTCATCTTATTTAAATATTACGAAGAGGGAAAGGTTTCTAATACCTTTAAATTCCTTCACTTTGAATTCCTTTCTTTCGTCATACTAGAAGAATCAATACAGTAACTTATATTATAAGAAGAAAAAAGAAAAAAAAGGCGCAAATAGTTGTGATCCTTTTCTAACCAAAAATAAAGATGAAAAATAGCTAAAAGCAAAAGGACAAAAGAATTAATGATGCTAATTTGAATTCCTTAATGTTAAAGAAAAAATAATAATAATTGTGGTTAATATTTTAGAAGAATTCTCAAAATGTTGGTAACGTGTTTTTGTTGTGATATTCCTAAAGTGTGGCAGAGTCAGTTGCTTGCTGCATATTTTGCGATTTCCACTGAAAAACTAACGAAGGGTGGAAGTTTATTATATGTGAAAGAGATGCAAGATTAGTTGTTCAAGCTTTTCAAATATCATTCACCAAAAAAAAAAATAATAATAATAATAATAATAATGCTTTTCAAATGTCAACATCTTTGGATATATTGTATTCATTGGCAATGTATCCCTTTTGTAGAATTGGTTTTGTCTTTATCAACTTTTTCTTTATATTATCTTTTCCTCGTTTTTCTTTTCTTTCTTTTTTTTTTTTTTTTTTTTTTTTTTTGTGTGTGTGTGTGTCTAAATAGGCATGGCAGTACTTTGAATTCCTTGCTTTCATCATGTAGAAGAATCAGTATAGTAACTTATATTATAAGGAAAAAGAAAAAAAGACGTAAATAATTGTGATCCTTTTCTAACCAAAAATAAAGATGCAAATAGCGAAAAGCAAAAGAACAAAAGAATTAATGATGCTAATTTGAATTCATTATTGTTAAAGAAAAAACAAATAATTGTGGTTAACATTTTGGAAGAATTCTATCTTTGCAAGATGGAAGTACTTTGAATTCCTTTCTTTCATCGTACTAGAAGAATCAATATAGTAACTTATATTATAAGAAGGAAAAAGAAAAAAAGACGTAAATAATTGTGATCCTTTTCTAACCAAAAATAAAGATGCAAATAGCGAAAAGCAAAAGAACAAAAGAATTAATGATGCTAATTTGAATTCATTGATGTTAAAGAAAAAATAAATAATTGTGGTTAACATTTTGGAAGAATTCTCAGAACGTTGGTAGTGTGTTTTTGCTGTGATATTCCTAAAGTGTGGCAGAGTTAGTTGCTTGCTGCATATTTTGCGATTTCCACTGAAGTACTTAAGGAAGGGTGGAAGTTTATCATATGTGAAAGTGATGCAAGATTAGTTGTTCAAGCTTTTCAAATATCAGTTCACCAAAAAAAAAAAAAAAAAATGCTTTGCAAATATCAACATCTTTGGATATATAGTATCCATTGGCAATCTATCCCTTTTGTAAAATTGCTTTTGTCTTTATCAACTTTTTCTGTATGTTATCTTTGCCAGGTTTTTCTCATTTTTTTTGTCTTAATAGGCATGGGATTCCCTCTATTTTGCTTCCTCCTCACTTTTGGAAACTTGATTAGTTAGAAGGGGTCCATGGTTTAGTCTTTTCTGTTTTTGTTGTTCTCTTTGCTTGGTTTTCTAGATGTCCAAATTGGTTTTTTTTTTTTTTTTTTTTGGGTGCAATTCTATTTTGCTTTCTCCTCACTTTTAGAAACTTGGTTAGTTAGGAGGGGCCCATGGTTTAGTCTTTTCTCTTTTATATATATATATATATATATATACATGTGTATTCAGTTTCTTATTAAGATATAATTTTTTCATTAGAATTTCGCTTATTAAGTAGAATTTTTTCAAATGCCAATGAACTTCACTTATCAATCATTAAATTTTTTAAACTGCTAAAATTTAAAGATACGTTTAAGATTAATATCAGTCTTGACAAAATTCATTTTTCTTTCATAGAATTGTAATATTCCGCTAAGTTGTAAAAGTTTAAATATATTTTTAAATTCCAACCCTTAAAAAAATTAACCATACATATACATATATTGGGATAAATTAGGAAGGAGGATTTTAGTATCAAGTTTTAAACTTCAGAGTTATTACCATTGACGATTGTCAACCAGGCTGTCCAAAAAAAATTTGTTTTATTTTTAAATGAAATATGAATAACTCGACAGAAATATAATAATAATAAATTAATGATTGTAAACTAATGATTTTCTTTGCACTTTATTCCCTTCTTTTATTGGCAAAATGAATAAATAAAGGAAATGAGAGATGCTTTCATGTTCGAGTCGCTTTACTAGTTTTTTCAATATATAACTCGAAAGCAAAGGATCTTTAAAATAAAAAATTAAAATTTTGCCATTTGATCATTCGACAATATGATTCATAGTAAATAAAAAATAATAAAAAATAAAAAATAAAAACAAATGATTTATTGTTGATATGGCAGTTATGAATTAATTGTACTTATTTTAATTTTTGTTACATTTTAAAACAAAAAATCTACTGCAGAAAAGGTGAACCTGTGAGGTTATGGCTATAACTAAATTATTATATGGGTATCTGGGGTCCATAAAGTAACATTTTGTGAAAAACTAATATTTGGATATATATATATATATTAATCTACAATGGAGATATTTCTCTGCCTGTTTGCATGAGTATAGTTATTCAGTCACAGGCAAAGAAAAAAAAAGATGATCGCCTTCATGAAATTTGATCTCTACAGGGATGCCCTATACGGCATAACCAATGATTCAATCTTGGAAAATAAAGACCATCTTCAATATTTACTCACTCCAAATAAGAACACAGTCCTGCATATCTACATCACATCCATTCCCTCCATTGATAAAGAAAAAGACAAGGTTGTGGAAGACATACTGGTAATGTGCCCGGCATTGTTGATGCAGCCCAATATGAAAGGAGAGACTCCCCTTCACATAGCATCAAGGTTCGGGCATGTTTCAATTGCTGAGATACTCATCCAGCACGCAAAAGCCCTCCGATCTCCCGAAGATCTCGACGCCGGCGGCGGTGTGGAAGCCTATAGGCAGATGATAAGGATGACCAATCAAGATGGAGACACAGCTTTGCATGAGGCTGTCCGATTTAAGCATCTCAGCGTGGTGAAGGTATTGGTTGGAGAAGATAGCGATTTCCAATACTCTGCTAATGAGGCTGGGGAGACACCAATTTACATAGCCGCCGAGAGAGGATACAGAGACATTGTGTTTGAAATATTAGACAAATGCACATCACCAGCTGCTGCTGGACCTTGTGGTAGAAATGCTCTCCATATTGCAACCATATTAATGGACGAAGGTATTATGATATTATATATATATATATATATATATATATGTATACACAATGTCAATATATACAATTAGTCTTTTATCAAAGAATTAATCTTAAATAAATTTTCGTCCACGAAATTATATGTAATTCGCTGGCAAATTAAAGCATAAAAAGCATTTTATTACATGTAATCGGAAGTCTTCAAAATAAAATTTATTCAAGACCATGGATAAAAAACTGGTTGTATATATAAATATATATATATATATATATATATATACACGCACACGTATATATATTAATTAATTTTGCTACGATATGCGTAGACCCCAATGCCCAACATAATACCGGCATCTGCAATCTCCAACCATTGAGAAATTGCCCTTTTAAAAAAAGGATTACATATTATGGGGCACAAACCCCACCATAATATATATATGGGTGTCAAAGTCCATCACATCTGGGATGCTATATATATATATATAGATATAGATATAGATATATATGAAATGCATGTATAGCTTGTCTTTGAATATTGTATACACCAATTGTTTTTGAAATTGTAACTAACTCACATGTGTATTTTATTCAATTCTCTTTTAGAAATGATAAAAAGGATTGTGGATAAAATGGGAGGACTAATAAAAGAAAAAGATCAAGAAGGCTGGACTCCGCTACACCATGCTGCACATATGGGATATCTTCCAGCAGTAAGACTGTTTCTAGAGTGGCCGATAAATAGAGATGCAGGGTACATGCAAGATAATGAAGGCAACACAGCTCTTCATCTTGCAGCGGCTTCAAATCACACAAACATAATGAAGGAAATTCTTGAATGGTGCCCGGATTGCTATGAGCTAGTCAACAGCAAAGGCTGGAATATCTTACACTCCGCGGTGCGAGGTGGTCGCCCTTTTAAAACAGACTCCCAGCCTTACATCTTGAAAGATGCTCGCTTCAACAACCTCATAAATCAAAAGGATGTTGATGGAAACACTCCTCTCCATCACAGTGCAGCCCTTCCATTTCGTTACAATCCGATTCTAAATTTCGATGATTACCCAAAAGTGGATAAGATGGCATTCAACAAACATAACCAAAATGCCCTTGATATTGCTTCAACTAGTGAATTCTATGATCTCGATGAGGTGAGTGAGTTAAATATTCCACACACCATATAATATGTATGGTATGCTATCTAAATGTTGCATATGTATATATATATATATATATATATATGTATAGAGAGAGAGAGAGAGAGAGAGAGAGAGAGAGAAGTCTTTAATGCCGATCTATAATAATATGGTAAGGTTGAATTTACTTTGACTTGTTTAATTGGAATGGGTCTTTTTTAAAACTTTTTTTTTTTTTTTTTTTGGGGGGGGAAAAAAGAACGAAAGGTCCGTTTCCAATTCGATCCGTACATTAAAAAAAAAAAAAAGAATTCCAAGCTAATTGGGTTTGTTATCTCGGATTAAACAACCTTGACTCATTATTGTATTTGTATTTTCTTTCTTCTTTCAATATAAAAATGGCTAATTTTTTTATTGCTAAACATAAATAATTATAGATGAAAATCTTATTGCAGGATCCAGATAAAATACCCTTGCACAAAAAAGGTCTAAGAAAAGGTATGCGAATACGTAAGCCTGCAAGTGCAACTGCAAATATTGGAGGCAAGCAAGGGAATAAAGAGAACGAAGAGGCTTATTTGAATAGTTTCAGGGAAGTAAATTTGGTTGTGGCAGCACTAATTGCGACAGTAACCTTTACAGCAAGTTTTACCTTGCCAGGAGGTTACGTGAGCGAAAAAGGTCCATTACAGGGCACTCCGGTGCTCGTAAAAAGCTCAGCGTTCAAGTCGTTCGTTGTAATGGATGCCATAGCCATGGTCCTTTCTAGTTCTGCTGTCTTTCTTCAAAGCTTCTTGAACGCGATACCAGAGCCGAAGATTTGGGGGTACCTTATCTTATCCTTCTATCTCAACTCCTTTGCTATTGTAGCAATGGTGCTTGCATTTGTTACAGGCACTTATGCTGTTTTA
The DNA here is from genome assembly GCF_031755915.1 of Ziziphus jujuba. Lineage (NCBI taxonomy): Eukaryota > Viridiplantae > Streptophyta > Magnoliopsida > Rosales > Rhamnaceae > Ziziphus > Ziziphus jujuba. Next base: position 24,173,385 of record NC_083381.1, on the reverse strand, counting down.
GGCTACTCCAGGTGCCTTGCCATCGCTATTTGCTTCATTGGAATGTCTTTTTTCATTTTCTTATTTGTAGTATTTAAGAAACGTCTAGAAATGGCCTGCGAGCGCCACCCCTAACAGGGCGGTTTTTTTTTTTTTTCTGAAAAATTGGGATTGCGGGACGGACTCAAGGCAAGGGGCCAAAGATTTAAAATCTGAATCGGAGACGTATCAGGACCGAGAAATAAAAACCCCAGCCCGAACCCAACCCTATATATATATTTATTGATTTTTTATTTTTTATAATTTTATTTATGTAAAACATTATTTTATTCTTTTCTTACAAATCCTAACACTAAATCCTCAACTTTGACCGTCGACATCATTTTGATGTATTTTATTGTATTTTTATTACATTTTAGACACTTTATATACATTTTATTCATAAAAAAAAATTATATAAATTTATCAAAAAGTATTATATCAATTATTTAAAAAAAATAAATAAATAAAAGAGGAGAGAACTGCCCCGTCCCATCCCGATTGGAAAATCTCCATCCCCATCCCGTTTCTAAAGAAACGAAGAAAACTACAACGACGGGATAGAAAATTTTCCGCGAGGACAGGGATGAGATTTTAAAAACCGTCCCATCCCACCCCGTTGACATTCCTAGTTTCCAATTCGATCTGTACATGTGATGAATGGCCATCCGAGGGTTTGGTTAAAATATTCAAGAAATCTCTATGTGAATTTGAAAATTTTATATATGATCAATTTTTAGTTAGCATTAATAGATGTTTCATCTAATTAATGACTGGACGATTTAGACGATGTTAGAAATAAGGCATAAGATGTTACATTACATCAATCAATAGTTAGAAAATGAAAAAACATACATAGTGAAGTCAGCGGTACCTGTCATGTCTTCTTAATTAAAGGGACAGAATACATATCTCCATTGTAAGGTAGGAAGACAGTTCTTGTAGATCAAAATTATAACGAATATATATCCTTTAAATTTTATTCTTAGAACATGCAAGTTAACACATTGTTTTACCGTTTGGGAAAAATTTTAGAAATCTAAAGATTTAGGATCTTGGTACTTTCCTATGCACTTTTATCAATCAAATTAATGCAGAAAAATATAATGTAATATTATCTTCTCCTGGGTAATATTGCATTTCATTTTTTCTTTTTTTAATATTTAAGTGATATTACATTCTTGATATCTATGTCCTAATAAGTTTATGGAACGCATTGGAAGGCATTGGTTGGAATTTAGAAATAAAATCAATAATAAGTTCAATAACTGATGGAATGTAATTGAAAAAAGGAACAAAATTTGGACGTAAAGATGCAGTAATATATAAAAGTTGATCCAAAAAAGCAAACAAGGTCAGCCCAGGCCGGTTCTAGGGGCTCCAGTTAGAGGGAAGAGTCCCCCATTAGAGCCCTTTTTGGGGTCCAATCCGCTGCCCTATTAAGAGTTTGTGGCACTTACTGGAAAAATATAAGAAAACATTGTACTAAAAATCAGGACTTTGTGTCAAAACTTAGATAATAACTTCACCTTAGTCTGTAGGAACAACAAATTGGTTGAAAGTTGAAACCTAGAAAATCAACATATAAATTGGCAATAAATTAACAGTAATTATATTTAAGAAATCAAATATATATTCATATGGGAGAGAAGAATGGATATATCTTACTACACTGTTAATGAAGCTCTGCTCCAAAATTCGATAACTAATAATGCAGCTAAAGATGGATTGTCAAGTAAAATAACCTTAATTTGTTAATGAAAAAGACGATGTTCCATTCATTTCATTGATTTCAACCTTCAAAAGCAGTTGCAGCTTCTAACTCTAACCCAGGGGTACAAACTACTTCTCGAACAGCATTAACCATTTTCATTTAAAAAAGGTACAATTATACTAACATACCTTCACGTCAACTGTGATCGAAGGGGGATATTACTAAGCAATTGGTCCAAGATAATCACCATCCAGACTGACCAATGCCTGAAACTCCCTATCTGCTTCAAGCCACTTAGTCCCAATGACAATAAATCGAACCACCACATCCTTTTCAATCTTGGACGACTTGTCGTTCAAGAATAAAGGATTCTCCCCAGGCATATGTTGATAATCTGGCATTTTCAGAGAAGAGAGGTAGATATTCTCAACAGGACCACATCGCAAGAGAACTCCATGCTTCAACACCTTGTGAACAACTCCTTCCAGGATCTCTCCCCTGTAAAGCTTGAAGGTGATGCCACTGAAAACCACCGGAAACATCACATCCCCTGTATTCTGCCTCACTTTCCCCTCTCCTACCTTATCTAGAGTCGTGACTGCAAGGAAATATCCAAGATCTTTAGTTGCCTTCTTAGTGGCAAATTCATCCATTAAGCGGATAACAATTGCCTTTTGAAGCATTAATCCTTTAGCATCGAGGTTCTCAGCAGGGATTACAACATTCCAGGGCAGCTGTACTTTTAGAAACATTTCCCTTCCACCTGTGATAAACCCAAGAATAAAAAAATATTCCAATTATACACTGTTTTTAGGACCCTTACATCTACCAACTGTTTTTGTGCATTGTGTTACATAAATCATCAGGATAAAAGTCTATGTTGTGCACAGAAAATTAAATTACAAGCAAAACCACTCAAAATCATAAGCAATCTATTTTTTAACAAACACAAATGTAGGCAAAAGAGATCACCAGCTCATCTTTTGACAATTCTTTTCATAACAATCTTTACATAAAAGAAGACTCAAATAAATCTACAACATGCAGACTCAGAAACATCAATTGCACAAAATCAAAGAAGAATCAAATTAGTTAAGAGTGCATTAGAACAGGAAAGCTGCATATCAGGGAGAACTAATATCCACCTGGAGCAGATTGAAAGGAAACCAAGCATCAACATGGGAAAGGACAACTTTTGAGGAACAAAAAACTAATTCAATTTTGACCAACACGTATGACTTCTATAGGGTTTTCGCAAACAAGGTAACTTGAAGCTTATATGTTGTTCTTCATTTAAAGCACTATAAATAAACATTTAAACTGGTCTACAATACAAGGCTTTGAACTTACTCACATATTATATGAGAAGCAGATGAAGAAGGATGAAAATATATTCTAGTCAATAACAAAATAATACGAAAATAAGAGCAACAAGATCTATAAAAAGTACCCTTTTCAAGCCATCTCTATTTCCACAGAAGTATGTATCCCCTTATCCCCCCTTAAAGCCCAAAAAAGGTTGTTTCTTTAGTCAAATTTTCTTCAATCCTCTCAATGGCATTACCAACAACCTCTTTTAGCTCAGCCTCATAACCCACAGGGCAAACTACGCAAACCCATTACTTAAATACTCAATGTGAAAGCAAAATTAACAGGAAAATTGACTCTTACAGACTAAATACGAGAAAGCCCATTATTGTTTCTTAAATAAACCTGACAACGGCCAACTTTTAGTATAAAAGTTTGCCCTTTCATCTAAACCTACATTCGAGAGAGCGAGCTAAAACCCATAAAACCCTATCAAGCAACATGAATGGACCATTCAAGAAGACAAGCTCAAATCCAATACAGGAAAACAAAGGGTAGGGTTCGCAGAGGCTTGAAGCAGTACCTTAGAGAGCGAAAACTCCAAAGATAAAGTGGAAGGAGAAGAGTTTTAAGTATCGCTGAGACTGAGACGATCGGAGGCAAATCATCGAACGCGTCGAGCCCAAAGTAACTGGAATCGGAAGAGAAACCTCCGAGATAGTGAAGAAGAAAGCCCCGAGTAACAAAATACCAAATTTCTAAGGCTTAAATATACTCGAGCCTTTGAATAATTATGCTTTTTGCACTTCTAAGTTCTAACCCTCCAAATTTGAAAAAGTATCACATTGCTCGTGAACTAGTTCAACTTTTCAATTTTATCTAATAAATTAGGCTTATACACCCCTTAAAAATAAAATAAAATAATTTTGCAATAGAATCACATTAACTGTATATAATTAACTTTATTAAATTTATCTATTGAGAATACATAATAAACTAAAATAACACAAATCTATAATTAAGGAGAATAATATGACATTTTTTGTAATTTAAAGATAAAGTGTAAAATGCATATTAGTTTAGCAGTGCCACGTGTACTTAACCCAGTACCTATAAATTTCAAAAATATTTTTTTCTTTATTCCTTTTGTGTAAAAGTTCATCTTTATTTAAGAAAAACATAATGTAACCCCTGATATTTCATTTTTTTTTTATTTCAATTTATCCTCTTCTATTTTATTCTTTTATATAAATTTATCTCTATTTTTTTCAAAAACAAAATCGAATATGCCTTCTTCACTAAAAAATTATAATAAAATTGTTTCATCTTTGATCTCATCAAAGTATAAGTTGACGGTTACCGATAAGCAAAATTAAAACTTACAATTATAAGTAACCATACCATCGTCAAATCTTTGGCATTAGCTAGTACAAAATTTATTCATACTTTGTGGAAATATTTGTCCTTCTATATTCGATTATTGTTTCTCTCTTTTCTTTAAGTTTAATTTAAAATATTTAAAAGTAACAAATTTAGATTGAAAAAGAAAAAAAGTGGTAAAAGCGAGAATAAAATGCCTGATGCATGATTCATCTAGAGGGACACTGGATTACTCAACATGTTGAATTCTTGATTTAGGAAGCAGCTTTTTGAGATGAAAAAAGGATAAACTATAAACTTCATTAAGTAATTTACCATAAATATTAATTAGATGAACCAAAATATAAACAAGCAAGTTTAGCACCACTAGTAAGTACTTTCCATTCCCAAAGTCCTCCAACCATAAGAACATTCATTTTAATCCATAACCACACCACACACGTTCATAAAAGAAACGTAAAAAGAACAGCCCAAAAAAAAAAGGAGGTAAATGAACTCATTTAAGGCATACAATCTTTACAAAAGAAGCATGTTTATGAAGTTACAAATATTTACAGGCCCAACTCATCAGAACCAGAGAGTGCAATGGGACCAAGGGAATCACCTTCTAAACTGGCAAGCATAACAAATTCTTTTCTAAAACGTCCCCTTTTCTCTATCCATCTAAGATCAAGCACCACAAAACGAACTACAACACCAGCCTCTATCTTTCCAAGCTCATCACTCAAGAAAACTGGTTTTTCCCCGGAAACAAACTGGTATCTAGGCATTTTCCGAGCAGAAAGGAAAGCATATTTAATAGGTCCACATCTCAGACAAACACCAAGCCTAAGTGTATGATGAACAACTCCATGTAAAATCTCTCCTTTGATTGGTAGAAATGTTCTACAATTAAAGACTACAGGAAAAAGCACATTTCCAGACTCCTCCACAACCTCTCCTTTGCCTATCCTCTTCAAACTGGTCACTGAAAGAAAATAGCCATGATCTTTGGTGGCCTTCTCTTGCAGCAAGTTCTCCAGAAGCTGAGTTATAATGGATCCCTGAGAAATGGGTACGTCTTTCTTGAAGTTTTCAGCAAGGACTGCCACATCCCTCACAAGTTCCACTTCAAAGTACATATCTGAAAACAAAACTTCAAAAATGATGCAGGGAAAAGGAACAAAAACAATCACAAAGTGTTTACATAAATTGATCAAACTGCTATGTCATTACAATTTCAAGCATAGTAAATTTTTAAAAAATTAATTAATTAATTTAATTTTTTTTTTTAAAAAAAAATTGAGTTTGATTTCCAAGCAATAAGATTGCCTTTTCTTAAAACATTTGCATAGTATATATGTGATAGTGTATGTCAAACTAAGCAATGCATTTAGCACAAGCTGAGAAAGTATTCAATTTTTCAATGCTTATGGAGACTATAGGGTACATAAAGTATTCAATTTGCAAGAAGCCTTGAGATCTAAAGTATCACATATAGGTGAACCACCTTAAAGAAAAATGAATAAGAAATCACACACTAAAAATATATATATATATATATATACACACACCAAACATCACTCACTGAAGAAAAATATATCTAGAATTACTTATTTTCATTTTCTTTTTCTATTTTCTCTTTTTTTTTTCTTTTTTTTTTCTTTTTTTCCTTATCTGATAAAACTAGAACTTGCAAATTCAGATAATAAGACAAAATTAAAAAAAGCAAATTATTTTCCAAAAATACACTTACTCAAAATTCCATAATCCATGAATTCACCAAAGTCATACCCACCAGCAGTAAAATTAAAACCATATGAAACCAGAACAAACCCAATTTCTAATTTTTCATTGTTTTTGAATTAAAATAAACAAAAGAGAGATTAACGGAAAAAACCTGGTTAGGAATTGAGAGGAACCCAATATAGAAGAAAAGCTACCGAAGCTTTTGTTTTTTTTTTGGGGGAAGTGAAAGAGATCCAATGGAGGGTGTCCAAAATTTTGAAGTGTAAGAAATGAAGGCCGCCGCATGACGCACGCTTTTCCTTCTTTTCTCGGTGTGAGAGACAAAGCAGCACCCATGCGCAGTTTAGATTTATCCTATCTGGATTTTGATATACTGCGCGCCTTTCAGGAACTGTTTGGTGAGGCGGCTACCATATTCCAATGATGGGCTAAGGCTCGACTGGATTAGTCCACCATTATCGTAAGCCAATCACTGTCTTCCTCTCTAAAATAATGTAACTATTATGTTTGACAAGTCAAATATTTTGTTTTTTTAATTCACAAAAACGATGTTTATCAGCAGAGTTAGTTATATAAACCTTCTATTATTTTGTTTGCACATATTATATGTGTGTGTATTTACATAATGTTATTTTTAATTTTTAATTAATAGAATTTTTCATAAGTTTCATGAAAAAAAAGATTAATTTTATTTATCTTTTTTAAAGTTTAATTTAATTACAATTCAATTTTATAGCTTTAAAAATATCATTTATTTTTTTCAAATTTCAAACAATTTTTTTTTATTTCATCCATATTTTTTTAAAATAATTTTATATACATTTTTTATAAAGATATTAATTATAATTTTTAAAATTTAAAAGATTAAATTAAAATTAATGTAAATTTTAAAAGACTGCATAAAATAATTTTTTAAAAATATGTATATGCATACATACATATATATATATATATATATATGTATATACACACACACACATACAAATTATTAGCAAAATATGTAAAATAGTCTATTATTTATTACCAACAAATATTAACTTGTGATATATATATATATATATATTAAAAAAAAAAATCCTAATTGAGTTCATATCAAGCAATCTGGACTTGGAATACCCTGATCCTATAGGGGGACACCTGGCTGATGCATGGAGTCTCTTAACACATCCAAACAGACCGTGATATTACTCCCCCGCCATTGATGAAAACAGAGCCACAGAAAGCAAAACAAAGAAAGAAGAAAAAGATTATATTTTTGTAATTTTATAGCCCTTAAACCCCTATAAACCCCACAAAAAATCTCAAGGACATCATAGTTTCATCACCTGGGTTTGCTTTTATCTTTAACATTTTATCTCACAACATTGATGTATAACTGTTCCTTTATTTTCTGATGGCTCTCGTACCCAGTCGTCAATTCTACCCATCGACCTTCTTCGATTCATTTCAGAGCTCAATCTCCAAGTTCCATGGAACCCACATCCAGTTCTTCAGGTACGGTTCTTCAATTACTTTCAGAAAGCACACTTTTTTTGCGAGACAGTGTAGTTTTACCTCTACTTCAACCCCAGAACAGAACCCAGGAAAAAAATATAATTTTTCAAGAAAATCCCAGACCAATATTCAGTATAAACCCAATGAGAATTTATCTAGTAGTAGTTGGATAGATAAATGGAATGAACCCCGCCAACAATTTCGGCCAAAAGCGCCTAGGGCCGTGTTGAATTATAGGAGTAGTGAAAGTAGCAATCTGCAAAATTCAGATTCTGATGGCAGTGATAGTAGCAATGGCAGTAATGGTGGCGGAGGTGGGGGTGGTAGTACAATGGAGAGGATTGTAGAGAAATTGAAGAAATTTGGGTACATTGATGATGCTAATGAGAATAGAGAGGAGAGGTCTGAGAGAGTGGTTGAGAAAGGATCTGTAGAGGATATATTTTATGTTGAAGAAGGAATGTTGCCAAATTCAAGAGGTGGGTTTTCAGCGGAATCGCCATTTGGGGTCGAAAATGTGTTTGGAGGTGATGGTGAGGTAAGATTTCCTTGGGAGAAACCAAAGAGGAAAGAGGAGAAAGAAGACGGTTCAATGAGGAGGAAAGCTAGGAGTTCGTTGGCTGAACTGACTCTACCGGAGTCAGAGTTAAGGAGGTTGAGGAATTTGACATTTCAGAAGAAGCATAAGACCAGGATTGGGGGTGCCGGCGTTACACGAGAAGTGGTGGAAATGATTCATGAGAGATGGAAGACTTCAGAGATTGTAAGATTGAAAATTGATGGTCCTCCTGCACTTAATATGAAGAGGATGCATGAAATATTGGAGGTTTGTTTCCATGAATTTAGTTAGAAGTTTATGCTAGTAGTATATTGGTCACTCTATTTTTATTTTCTTGAGTTGTTAATTTTCTTCCTTGCAGTTGTTGATTTTGTTTTTCCTATAATGTCTAGAGAAAAACCGGTGGTCTGGTGGTATGGAGGTCTGGTACATCTCTTTCTTTATATAGAGGTGTGAGCTATGAGGTTCCTTCAGTGCAATTGAACAAACGGACATATGATAAAGATGAAGTTTCTTCTACTTTACCAACAGTTTCTGATAAACCAATGGGAGACCCATCCAGATATGCTTCTGATAGAAATGTGGATATGTCCCTAAAAAAGTCAGAATCTACTTCCTTGGAAAAGAAAGATACAGAATATGTGCCAGAAGTGAAGTACGAAGATGAAGTAGACAAACTTTTGGATGGTCTGGGTCCTAGATATGAAGATTGGCCAGGATGTGATCCACTACCTGTAGATGCAGATCTGCTCCCTGGGATAGTTCCTGGTTACCAACCTCCATTTAGAGTACTTCCTTATGGTGTGCGACCTTCTCTTGGTTTAAGGGAGGCAACGTCATTACGAAGACTTGCTAGGGTTCTTCCACCACATTTTGCCTTAGGTATGCATATCTTCTTTTTGTAACTCCATACAAGTTTGAAAATGCGTATTTGATTAATAACAAATTATGCATCCAGGTAGAAGCAGGCAGCTTCAAGGCCTAGCTGCAGCCATGATTAAATTATGGGAAAAAAGTTCAATTGCAAAGATCGCCCTCAAACGTGGTGTACAGCTAACTACTAGTGAGAGAATGGCTGAAGATATCAAGGTAATGGAACTTCGCCAACTACTGGGTAGTAACTCTTTATCGAGATCCATCTAGCACACTAATGGTTCTTGCATTTTAATTGCTTAACTGAAAAATAGCTTGCTCAGTTATGAATAAGCAGGCAGGTAAAGTTATCCCTGAATTCTCTGTTCATCTAAAACACAAATGAAAAGTTAATCCTGATAGATTAAGATCCTGCCATCTGGACTAGGTTAATTGCAATATCTACTCGTAGAAGGAAAAATCATGCTTGCCTTGATGGCTTAGATTGTTTCCAGAAAATAATCACGTTATATTCGGTTAATGTATCTAACTTTCATGTTCGCTACTTGGGAGACATGTATTGAATAATAAGTAACAAAACCTTAGTTATTGGATGTAGAGATTGACAGGGGGTGTACTGCTTTCTCGAAACAAGGACTTCTTGGTCTTCTACAGAGGAAAGAATTTTTTATCTCCGGAAGTCACTGAGGCATTGCTGGAAAGGGAGAGATTGGCAAAGTCTCTGCAAGATGAAGAGGAGCAAGCTCGGTTGAGAGCATCAGCAATGGTTATACCACAAATTGATGAACCTGATAGATCTAGAATTGCTGGTACACTAGGAGAAACATTGGATGCAAATGCTAAGTGGGGAAAGAAGTTGGATGATCAGCATAAGAAAAATGTAATGCAAGAAGCAGAAATAATAAGGCATGCAAATCTGGTTGCAAAGCTTGAAAGGAAGCTTGCTTTTGTAAGTTCCTTGAGACACCAATCTCTTTGCAGTATTTCTTTATGGATTTAGTATTAAGAAAAATCTAATAATGGATAGATTGCTTTCAATCACTATGTAAATTTAATAAATCTCCATCTCATTTTTAAGACAGGTTATTTATCATTCTGCTTCACAATATTCTCTCATCATAATATGGTAGTTTAAAGTATTAGGACTAAATTTAAGGAAGTTAAAGCTATAGATCTCATAATGTCTTACATTTTGATGTGGTTCCAATTCTTAAACCTTCCTTGGTTAACCTTAGAAGTTTTCTGTCAGGCCGAACGAAAGTTGATGAGAGCTGAAAAGGCCTTGTCTAAGGTGGAGGAATTTTTGAAACCAGCACATACACAAGCAGACCCTGAAAGCATAACTGATGAAGAGAGGTTTATGTTTCGTAAGCTTGGTTTGAGGATGAAAGCTTTCTTACTTCTGGGTACAACAATGCTTCAGCTATTATATTTATCATGTCTTTTCTCTTTTATTACCAATTGTTTAAGGGATGTAAATTTCATACTTCAGGTAGACGAGGAGTTTTTGATGGTACTGTAGAGAACATGCATTTACATTGGAAGTACCGGGAATTGGTTAAGATAATGGTGCTAGCTAAAACTTTTGAGCAGGTCAAAAAAACTGCACTAGCACTCGAAGCTGAAAGCGGAGGCGTCTTGGTTTCAGTAGACAAAGTTTCCAAAAGATATGCTATAATTATGTATAGGGGAAAGGACTATCAGCGCCCTTCAACATTGAGGCCAAAGAATCTCTTGACGAAACGGAAGGCTTTGGCACGTTCAATTGAGATTCAGAGGCAGGAGGTATATCTAAACATCTTAGCTACCAGTGTTCCAAAGCCCACGTCAATTTAGACACAATGAGCATACCATCGCCATTAGTCATTTGATAACTCATTTCAGCATTTTTTAAACCCTTTTCATCTGTCTCTAAAGTCCATATTCCTCTCTGTTAAACAGGCTCTCTTAAAGCATATTTCAGCTGTGCAGAGTAAAGTGGACAAACTGAGATCTGAACTTGTATGAACCTTTACATAATTTAGCTTTCACTATTATAAGCCAAGCTGTTTCTCAGTGGCATAGATGGAAGCTGCCGCACAGTAAGACATTTTCTAACCCCCTTATGTTCATTTTTAGGAACAAATGGATACTGTGAAGGACCGAGGAGATGAAGCTTTATATGACAAATTAGATTCTTCGTATCCTTCTGAGGATGAGGAATCTGAGGTCTGTGTTGATTTTCATCTTCTCTATTTGCTCTATCTTTCCTGTTAAACCAGCTGATCCAATACAGTAATCTTTCTTTTATTCCATAATTTAGGAGGAAGGACCAGAAGCTTATCTCCAGACATATAGCTGCGAAAATGATGACTATGATGATGAAAGTAATGGCCAAACTAACAATCTCCACCTGGAAACTAACTTTCCTTACCATGGCCACAATCAGGAGTCTCAAACAGAACCACAGGTTCCTCAAAATCATTTGCATGCTGTACCAAATGTTTCCAATATTGGAAATGACAAAGTACAGGAAGAAGATGACAGCTTTAGCTCTTGGGATTGAAAGATTGTACACAATCAGCAAGACATGGTGAAGAAGTTGTCTCTGTATAATCATTTGGAAGGCCTTGTATGCATTCTTTATATCATTCTTGAAGCGTGCAGGGCCTTCTTAGATCTCTTGTTATAGTGTACTATATTTCAAGTAATAAAAAATTCATACACGAAATTTAACATGAACACTAGGAAAAATTGGAAGCCACTGGAGTTGCTTAGAGAACAATGATGTTTTTGAGAAACCCAATTTCTGTAATATTAACCTAAAGCAAAAATCTGATAATGAAGGAATACTTGTTCATGGTGGAGAAGCTTCTTTCATATAGGCTACAGCTGACAAAGTAAATCCATATGTATTAAGTTACAATTTGATACTTTTTCACTATTTTTTTTATGTTTTTCACTAGTTTTCATAAAAGGCTAACTATAACTTTGGAATCTTTGTTATTGTCTTCTAGTTATAGAGTGCCTTATATTAAAATGTTTTTAGCTGAGATCTTCCCTTGTAATATTGGTTGCAATATTGGTTTTATATTTATCAAGTTCTTTTCAACTGATGCCATTAATTTTTAATTTTAATTTCAATATGGATTAAAACATAACGGAAACTATTTACCAAAAAAAAACATAATTAAAACTATGGTCAAAATAGAGCTCGTTATAAAATTTGAAACAAAATAGAGGAACGAAAAGAATAATCAATGTCACGAAGTAAATTATAAGATAAGTAATGAGATTAAATATAAAATAAGGACAAAGGATTAACATGCAAGATTCACATAAGAATCCAAAACCAAAATTGAAAATGTGAATGGAAAAATATAAAATTCAAGCTCTATATTGAAACCAAAATTAAAAAACACATAAGCCACTTCGAAATTTTAAACAAAATAAAAAGTACAAAATCAAGTATAGTTTTTGCTCCCAAAAAATCAAAATCAAAACGTTGTTTACCTCGATGAATGTACAGTTAAAATATATTATAATAGTTAGTGTTGTTGACTATTCCATTGTTTTACTAGGCATGTTTAAAGTGAAAAAATAATAATAATAATAATAATAATCCATTAGCCAAAAATAATCAATCGATGTCATCAATTTTAATTTTATTTTTTTTGTATGCTTTTCAATTGATGCTATCAATTTTAATTTTATTTTCAATATGTATCAAGACATAATGGAAATTTCGATAAAAATAGAGAACTCATTATGAAACTTTAAACAAAATAGAGGAAGGAAAAGAATAATCAACTTTACAAATTAAATTATAAGACAAGTAATAAAGTTAAATTATTTCAATTAAAAAAAAAAAGTAATGAGGTTAGATATACTACAAGGATAAAGAATTCAATACGCAAGATTCACCTAAGAATTCAAACTTAAAATTGAAAATGTGAATTGAAAAATATATAATGCAAGCTCTTTATTGAAACCAAAATTGAAAAACATACAAGCCACTTTGAAATTTGAAGCAAAATAAAGAATACAAAATCCAATATAGTTTTGCCTTCCAAAATATTCAAAATCAAAACATTGTTTACGTCAATGAATGTACGGTTAAAATATATTATAATAAATAAATATGCGTAGTAAAGTAAATAATCCAGTAGTCAAAAATAATCAAACTTTGCCATCAATTTTAATTTTACTAATTTTTGAATTCTTTTCAATTGATGCTATCAATTTTAATTTTATTTCTGTATCGCTCAAAACATAATGAAAATTTCGTTACAAATAATGAACTCATTATGAAACTTTAAACAAAATAGAGGAACATAAGAATAATCAATTTTGCAAATTAAATTATAAGATAAGTGATGAGGTTAAATTATTTCCAAAAAAAAAAAATAATGAGGTTAAATATAATGTAAGGATAAAGGATGTAATATGCAAGATTCACCTAAGAATTCAAAATTAAAATTGAAAATGTGAATGGAAAAAATATAAATGCAAGCTGTATATTGAAACCAAAATTAAAAACACATGCTACTGAAATTTGAAGCAAAATAAAGGGTACAAAATCAAATATAGTTTTTGCTTCCACCTAATCAAAATCAAAACACTGTTTTACCTCAATGAATGTACGAATGGTTGAAATATATTATAGTAGTTACTGCTGTTGACTATTCTTTTTCTAGGCATGTTTAAAGTAAAATAAATAATTTCTTCTAAAAAAAATAAATCCATTAGCCAATAATAATAATAATAATAATAATAATTTGTTTCTTTTCCTCTTTGGACTCGTCCTATATGCATTTGCTTTTCTAAAACTGACTCAACGTCTAAATTTTAGTGTTGACTTTATATGAAAAAATTTGTTTCTGAAAAAAAAACAAAAAGAAAAAAGAAAAAAAAAATTATAAATCAGGAGGTCAAGTGTATCCCATGTTTGACTCTCTTTGGTGATATTCGGAGGAGAGAACTGTTGGATGAAAAAAAACAGAGCAAATGCTTTGACATTCGCATCTCGTTTGACCAGTCTTATTACAATTATATCCAATCCAAGAACACAACCACACCACACGTTTGGTATTGACCACGTGCTCAATTTATATGCCCCAAGATGCTTTCCAAAACCCCCCTTATATGTAAAGACCTAACCGTTAGAAGCTGCAATTTAAAAAAAAAACAAACCAAAAAAATAAACTCCCGGCGAAAAAAAGTAAAAAAAGAAGATGGACATGTTCTTCGACCATGATTTGGAGAGCCATATGAACAGTTTCTGGTACGAGACTCTTCCGGTGAATCAAAGCGCTTTTGTGCAGTACAACACGAGCACGAACAGACCCAGAAGCGAATTCGGGCAACAAGAAAATCATGGTTGTATATCCAACGTTAACACCATGAACATGAACAAGAGGATGATAGAATTCTGGAAAAGAATTTGTCCCCGGAGGATTGGTAATGGAACAGAGCAAGAGCTTGAGAGAGAAAGATGTTACAGGCACATGATGTGCGAAAGGATGAGGAGAGAGAAACAGAAACAGAGTTACTCTGCTCTGCATTCTGTTCTTCCAATTGGAACCAAGGTCAAATCTTGTGTGAAAATTTTTTTTTTTTGGGTTTTTAGTTTTTTTATTTTTTTTATTTTTAGATTCATTTTCTTGTTTTTGTTTGTATTTTGTAGCAGAACGATAAGAATTCTATAGTTCATGTTGCAACCATGAAAGTGAAGCAGCTGCAAAGATATAAGGAGGAGTTGATGAGGCAGAATATGGAGCTTGAACAAGTTTTGGAATTAAAAGAGAAGGAAAAGGCAAAGGGTACTATGATTAATGTAATGGTAAATAATCCCACTTCTGGGATTGATTCTATGGTGGAGGCTCTTAAATTTATGAAACAGAACAGGCTCGAAGTTACAAACATCCAATCAGTGTTCTCTCCTGAGGTTTTTTCTGCTCAAATGGAAGTACAAACAGAGGTTGTACTCTCTCTCTCTCTCTCTCTCTCTTTCTCTCTCTCTCTCTCTCTCTCTCTCTCACACACACACACACACACACACACACACACACACACACACAAACAAAATAATAATAATAAAGAAATAAATTTAAATTAAAAAAAAAAAAAAGAAGCCCCTCATTTTTGTTAGACCCTTTTTTCCTATTCTTTTCTTTCTATCATTCATCAACTTTATTTCTTTTCTTGCATTTTATATTCAGAAAATTGTTCAATTTCCAACATGCAAATTTTATGCCATAATTCAATACTAAAAGCAATTCCATTTTCTGAATTGCAATCAATAGTTGTTCCTAGAGCAATTCCATTTATGCTCTCTGTGTCAATTTCTTTTTAAATAGAAATCTTTACAATTTTAAATATTATATACCCACGAGTTAAAAACCTACCATGGTTACTAATAATTTTTAATTTTCAAACAAACACATGGAGAATTATTTATATTTTTTTATTCGAAAATAATTACCAACTTTTAACATAAGGTTCTAAGTATACGTGGTGGGGATCTTTAACTTGTAAAAAATAGCAACATGGATAAGTTTAATTTGACCATAGACCAAGTGTATTTCAATGATTAAAAGATAGAAACTTGGCACGGGGGTTTTGATAAACTTGGAATAATTTACTCAAAAAACTCTCTTCTTTTGTTGAAAGATTGGTGGAGCCGAATTAGAAGAGGCCTTGAAGTATACGCTGGAGGAAGCTGAGAGGAAATTTCATTTTGGTTTTCCAGGAAAGTGAAGGAAAGTAGGCGGAAGGAAATGGTGATAAAATAATGTACATTTATTTGAATATCTTACTATAAAAAAAGATGTGGCAGTGTTAGTAGTTTACGCGTGCCCTCACTCTGCAAAATATTGATGATTGGTTAATTGATTTTTGGTCCGTGGAAGTTAGAGAAATAAAGCTAGAAAAATTACATTGAATTGTCAAAGAGTCGCAGTATTTTGTCAACAGGCTATATTTCCTTTTAGTTTTCAAGCTTGACCTTATTGATCTTTTAACTCTAATTAAGCACGAGGAAACTGTGAAAAAATTTAAAAGCAATGAATTTGGAAATTGGAATCAAGTCTTGGGACTTCTATCTGGAAAACTGTTTAAAGTAAAAATCTTGATGTTTTTGACCATCCAAACAAGAATTGTCAAAACTCAAAGGTCAAGACTATGCCGAGAAAACCTGCAATTATAATATATAAAATTTCTGTAAAAAGTTGATTAATCCACAACTCGTATTGAAAATTTTGTTTTATTAGGCAGTCTAAACTAAGGTAGGTTTTTGCTCTAAAGGTTTGGAGGAAATACAAAAATATCTTTCAGATTTTCAATAAACTATCTATACTACCTAGAATAGAGTAAATTAACCATTATATCCTTATTAAAATTAAAATCATTTTTAATTTCCTTGTGTTTATTTATTTTTCTTTCATTAAATAATTTGAAGACCTCGAAGTCTTTTTTTCTTTTTTTCATTAAAATTTATTTAAATTGCATGATAATTTTTCTTTTTTTTTTCTTTTTAAAACTATATGATATTTTAATTACATTAATTTTTTTTTTAAGTAAGTCATGTTTTTGACAAACCTTTAGTTAAAAGTATTTGAAAGATTATAGTATATTTAGTTAAATATATTTGTTAAATTGCAATGCATTTTAATATAATTTATTAAATATATTTGACAAGTAATCAGTTAATCACAAACGCTGATCTAATTAATCATCACATAGCTTTTTATTTTTTTTAATTAACTGAAAAACTATCATTATATCAAATAAAATTAATTAAAAATAAACATTTTTTTTCAAATCTTCAAACTAATTTTTGCGAAATCATCAAAAATATTTAAGTTTGAATAAGACATTTAAAGATAATTGAATTTTACTAAGAATATAATGGTAATTTAGATTGCCAAACAGAAAATGTAAATGATTTATTAGAAACCTAACATATGTATTTGTGTATATCCCAAACCTCGGGTGGTGAATATGACATATTCCCCTTTTTTATTTTTTATTTTTTCGCCCTAGGTGAATGTAAACTTAACTGATTATATTAGTTAAAATAACTCATGCAGATTAAATATATATTATATGTATCTATACATCTTTTTATAGCTCTATGCTACCTGCTTTGTATTCGATTTTATTATGTACAAATTTTGACCATAAGTTCAAATTACTTGATTTGAGCAAATTAGGAATACAATATTTTTGAAATATTTTAACATTAAAAACCTCTTTACATTTTGGTAGTAAGCCTCTTAACATTTCGACAGAAAGCCAATCGCCTAAAATAACATATAGTAATTCAGATTTCACCTGCATTGGTTTTGTTTCGACCTTTTTTTTAAAACCAGGTTTTATTTAAACATCGATGAGAATTTTTCAGGACAAACATTAAACATGAGATTAATTTTAGAAGAGATACAACTTGAAAACAAAACCAACAACTTTCTTCGTGACCAATTAAATAGCCCTCTACCATTTCAACCCTGCCCACGTAACAGCGAATCCCACAAAAAAAGATCATTGAATCAGTATAAATCACACACAACCAACCTCCAAACAGAAGTTTGTCAATTAAATTAGCTAAAAGAGGTGGATGTTCCTGGATGCATCATATTTATTGCTAAGAAAATTAATTAACGCTCAAACACAAGAAAGAGGAGCCTTCTTGAATCTCAATTGCAGTACCACATAAGTAATCAATTAAAAAACAAGAGAACCATATTGTAGATTATGCAAAATCTTAAACTATAACCATTACCTAAACTAATAACATTAAAACATTTTCAACCAACTCAGAATAACGAAACAAAAATTTCATCTGACATAGAAGTCTATAGAAAATAACAAGATTGAGTATTCTAGGTGGTTGGCATTGACTTCTCACTTGAGTGGAATGAACCTTGATGAATGGGTAGCACCAATACCAGGTCTCCCATGCTTCACAGGTTTATAAGAGATTGAGAACTCGGCAAGATAGTGACCAATCATCTCAGGCTTTATCTCAACCTGATTGAAGGTCTTGCCATTGTAGACTCCAATAATGCTCCCGATCATCTCTGGAACAATGATCATGTTGCGAAGGTGAGTACGGACTGGCTCAGGCTTCTCACCGGGTGGAGCATCTCTTTTCTGTTTCAATTCATTTTACATTATCCATCAGCTATTTGTCGATGTAATTAACTCAAAGTAACATTAATAGCCAAACACATAAAACTGCTTGTTCTTGACATCCTGGAGATATAATATTATTATACTGATTAAAATGTTAGTTACACAAATCCTGATTTAGACTCCATAAACAACGTGAAAAACAAGGCATAATATAATCTAAGGACCAGCCACTACCATCCAACATTTATCAAAAAACAATTCTCTGATGACTGAATACAATCATAAAAACCATAAATTGTGAAAAACCTTAGCATCGTTTTGGAATAACACTACCTATATACAATTAAAAACAACAAATGTTCATTTTACACTAGTGTTAAAAAATCAAGTCTCTAAAGTTTCAAGTGCTTTGTTTCTCCAACTCAAAATCTTAGTTGCATAAGGCAATTTCAATAAAGCCGCTGCATATAAACAGTGCAAAATATTTTATAAATGCAGCAACTGGGTATATTAGCAA
The DNA here is from genome assembly GCF_031755915.1 of Ziziphus jujuba. NCBI lineage: Eukaryota > Viridiplantae > Streptophyta > Magnoliopsida > Rosales > Rhamnaceae > Ziziphus > Ziziphus jujuba. Next base: position 24,154,680 of record NC_083381.1, on the reverse strand, counting down.
GGTCCCAAAAAAAACGAATTCCACAGAGTCTATACTTAATACTAACAACCACAGAAAAATTAACACTAATCCAACCTTACAAGGTTTACCACTCATATGCGCAACACAGCGTTTACACTTGTTATGCAATTCATATCCTCGCTAAATCTGATATTCCATGAACAGTTTGAAATACCTTAACTAGTACTCTTTGCACCCAAAAAAACCTAAAATGGCTATTACAAATAAAATGTTCATAAACATAAAAAAGAAAGCCAAGCACAAATCTATTTGAGACCCAAACCATAAGAATTAAGAACAAATAATAACAACTGTAAAAGCAGAACACTTACCGCCTTGCGCAGCTTCTTGATCAGAGCCATGGGCTTGCGCTTCAAACCCCTCTGAAACCTATAAGACACACCATTTCAGCAACAAACAAAATACAGAAAAAGGAAACCCATGGGAGTTTTAAACAAATTTACCTTCTGCGAGCACGAGCAGTGAAGAGCTTCACAAGCTCGTCGGTGGACATGTCGAGGAGTGCATCCAAATCGACGCCTCTGAAAGAGAACTTCTTGAACGTCCTCTTCTTTGGGATGCCCGTGGCAGCGACTTCAGTCTCAACATCGGCCTGAAAAAGCCGAAAACACAGAGAACACGAATATTAGATAGATAGAAAGCAAAATGTAAAGAAGCAAGCTATTTTCAGAAAGTTCTTTTCACCATGGTTGAAATAAGCTTCAGCAGAAAGAAACGCAAACCCTAATCCTTCGATCTGGTGGCCGCTAGGGTTTTCTGAGAAAAAAGGCTTAAGATTTTTCAAAATTTATATATAGGGGTCCTGTGGTTAGTGACGACTGGAGCCCTAGAAAGATTAACCCAAAAAAAAAAAGTTGCAAATAAGACCTTTGAGTTTAATAAAATTTTAGAATTGACTTGTATTACTTAAAATTTACAGAAGGGAACAATTCTCTTTCATGGACTTTCTCGTTGTAGCCCAATTTATAGCCTTTGTTGGAAACCTCATGGACCAGGCCTAACCCACAGGCCGACCTTTTTACACAATAGTATTTTAAATATTACTTGAAACTGTATAACAATTTATTTTATACATTTTTTTTTTATATTTTATATATAAAGAGTTTAGACAGAGTTTTGGGTTTTAATCATGCTTCTTATAAATTATTACTGCATTTTATGAACAAAAAAATTATATTTTGTTATCAATCTCTAATATTGTTGTTCATCCCCATTGTTAACGCTTCCCTTTTCGTTTTTTATTTTTCTTCGTTTGGGTTATATTATTATATGATTGCACACTAACAGTATTAATTCTACTTGAAAACTAGCACTTCGTTTCAGTTCTTTGGCTTTTTGAATAAATTACAATCCTCAGAAAAATGGACACGAGATCCTGGTAAATGCAGTGAGAATTTCTATATATTTCGATATTGTATACTATTAAAAAAAAATTTAAAATGAATTAATAATAATTTCATACACCAAAAGAAATTCCGTTTAATTAACAGCACTTCATTTCAGTTCATTGGGTCAAATTCATAGGTTAAAAAAAAAAAAAAATTACAATCCTTTAAACAAAAGTGAAAAAGAAGAAAAATCGGATAAGAAATGTTACATGTGTAATTACAAATGCAAACAATCTTAAAAATATCAAGTTGTTCGAGTACTTTCCAATTTTTGAATGGAAGATTTTAGCTCCATTTGAAGGGCTGACCTTGAAGGAGAAAAAACAACGTCATTCCAAATAGAACCGGGCTTGAATATGATGCTTGGATGCTCATAAAGCTCGTATACGGAGTCTGCATCTGGGTTCAAACTGCTCAATTTTGTTAGGCACTCTATTTCTTCGTTGTCCACTAGCAGATTGCTATCTCCATCCTTGTATCCTATTAGCTGCATTTTCATTTGCATTAGTTCCAATTTCTCATAACATGAAATTCAGCATTTTTTCCCTTTTTTTTTTTAATTTTTTTTATTTTTTTCGCTTAATGGACTTTTGGGTTGTAATTACTTTATTATATATAAGTCAAGTCGGTCCATATCTATTAGGATCAAATATATGTGCAACGCCAACCATAAGTACTCTACAACATAGGGTCAAGACAGACAGACCTGCCTATAAGAGTTGTTACATTTCAGATTGTTATCCATCCCAATTCATGATTTTTGTTAAACATAGAATTACTATGAACAATATTAAATTTTACTATTTAGAATGAATAAAATTATTTATTATGTAAATCTAATTTAGAGGCAACTTCAAATTCCCAATTTGTAATTTTGGACAGAGCTGAAACACTATGATTAACTAGGAGTTAGTTGAACTTGAAGTTACCTTAGGAGGGCCACCCATAGCATTGGTGCAGTAGAGCCTAGCATTATCAACAAGGTGGCAATATTTTGGAAATGCACTTGCAAATCTCTTGTGGGATTTCAACTGCGATTTCACCCTCACTGCTCTACCAGACATGAGTGCTCTCCTATTAAAATTTACCCAACAAAATAAAATAAAAATCCAAGAAATTTATCATTATAAGTACCTTCAAGAGATGGGTTAGTTCAACATATTGGGACTAAAATATTTGTACCTTATGCCTCTAACAACAGCTAAATAAGCATCGCAAACCACTCCAACCAGCTCAATTCTGTATGGTTTTCTGTTGGGTAGCTCTCCATTTTCTTGTCCATGTTCTTCTTCCTTTACCTGCTCCCAATAATCCTCGATAATAGTGCCATCCTCGGCAACTTTGTATCCGACCCCCATCCGGTAACGGAATTTGTGAACATTCCTTGCCATGGCAATGGTCTGCTCAACAAATGGCTCCCATGACAATGTCCCATCCATGATCACATCCCGTCCTTCGTTCAGTGCTGTCACTAGCACAGATGATGCCGCATCTGTAGATTTTTGGTGCACCTAAATATGTATATGATTCCCAATATTCATACCCAAAATCAGCCACACATATATATAGAACAGTTAATTGCCTTTTGGTTTCTTTTAACTTCTAGGGTTTTAAGGTTTACGTTTTCAATTTTCAAAGTAACGATTAGCTCCGTAATTTTTCAATTTCCTACAGATTGATCACATTCCCAATTTAGCTATACAAATTAACAACAGTATTGTCCCCAAAAAATTAGCTATACAGACAAAAACCAATCTGCAAAAATTTTAGAAACTAAAGGCAATTATAAAATTTTAAAAGTCAAAGATATCAAATTGCAATTAATCGTATAAATTAAGCATATGCATTGACATTGAAAAGATCTTATCGCATGGCATGTTAGATATTGTAATTTGTAATTTACCAATTCGGCAGTTGGAAGCATGTCTTGGTGGTGACCCATAGAGCTAAGGGCTTTATAGATAACATCAGTCTCTTTAAAAGCATCTGCTTCTACTAACACTGCATTTGCAGCCGCGCCTGACCAGAATGATCTGTCAAAATGATTATCATAGTAGTCATTTTTCTGTCATATAAAACAAACAAATTATAAATGTTACCAAAGGAGCTCCATCTCATTTTTATTTACTTACTTTGTTATTGTCAATGTTACTTGTTCAAAAATATTTTATGCTTGTATAATTATAACAAGTATACAATATTTTTCTAATATTTATAATTTTATACTTGAACATTTATAATCTCTCCTAATTATACATCTAATTAAACTCCAACCATTTGCATTTTAGGATAGATAAATTAATTAATTAATTAAATTACTCTTTGAGAGTGTCTTTGAGGACGGTGCTCTTCCCAGCCCCCATTCCACCACCCATAAGGAGGAGCACTGGACTTCTCTCACTGTGGGCTATTGGCACCATCACGTCCGTACATTGTGAATATCCATTTGACGTGGCCCTTCTGATTGTTTTAATTTCCTCCACCAACGTTGAGAACGCCTGCTTTGCCTTTAGGTCCTTTGTCACTCTCTCAAATCTCTGTTTCCTGTGTGTTTGACATTTGAGTTAAAATCACAAGCTTTAAAAGTTCCATGTTATTTGCCAAAAAATATTATTGGGAAAAAAAAAATCAAAATGAAAGTATATCTACTTAAAAGATACTACAGTATAAAAATGCATTTTACGATTATCCCCAATTTGAATATATCTCATTTAATTATGCACAAAAAAGCATAATTTTACATAAACTAATAAAAGTGGAATTTTATGGAACCAGCAGAAAGTTGAATTTCTAGCCACAAGATAAATATATAAATAAATCTGGGTATAAAAATCAATGGCGTTGTCAATTAAAGTATTAAACGAGAAGGAGATTGAAAATGATATGTGAAATAAAATGACAAGAAAGTTAAATTTTTTTATATGTTGAAAAATATTCTATAGATGAATGTTAACAAATCAATAGTGTGGTTGAACGGTTCATTTACTGTGGTCCATGGATGTATAGTATGGGAAAGGGAGAGCACCAAAAATACAATTCAACCAAAAAAGAAAACAAACACAAAAAATACAAAAAGAGATAAGAATATTTGCTTCATCATAAAAATTATATATATATATATATAAGAACTTCTGTAATTTTTCTCATATATGATGGTTTATTTCCATAATAAAATCAAGGTTAATCATGCTGTACAAAGATATATCATTTTGTTTCCCGAGCGTACAGATATAAATGGTCCCCAAATATTCCAAGAATTTTTCAGTGCCTGTCTGCTGTCAAGGTTTAAAATATCTAAAATTTATTCGAAATTTTCATTTTTGAAAGGATTGGTATAAAATTTAGATTCGAAATGAAAATGAAATTTCTAAAATTTCATCAAAATTTCCATGACTTCTATAATATCTCTTAAAATTTTTTAAATTTCACCAAAATTTTTATAGAAATTTTTATAAAATATTCACATCAAATCCTTAACGATTTGATTAAAAAATTTATAATTTTCATAAAAATTTTCATTGAAATTTCAAAACATCCATCAAATTTTTAAATTTTTTTAAAAAAATTCATATATATTATTGATATTTACAAAAAATAGTGGCAAAAGAAAATCACCAAATCAAAAAGTTGGATTAAGCCCATTTACTAGTGACAATATTACAAACATGCAATACAAAATACAGATCATGAGAGTCAAGATGTAGATCAAGAATTTGATACTGCTGGAAAAGACTATATATGTAAAGAAAAATCTGTAATGGAGATGTCACAACAAAAAAAAAAAAAAAATTAATTTTTATGAATTTCGAATCTATGAAGGTTGAAAATCATTTTTATAACCCTTATTCAATGGATATTTATGGAATGTCTTCAAGTAGCAATGCATGTGTACCATCGCAAACTTAACCATTCAGATAGTAATAGTAATGCACATAGCCAATCAATAATGTAATATCCATATGGTTGATATATTAATAATTATATGCAAAATTATCAGGAAAATATATCTTTTCATAATTACTTCTCACATTTCACATTGCAAAATCAAAATGAAAAATAAACTGATAATTTTCAACCACCCAGAAATTCTATGCTACCTTAAGATGACATTTATGAACTACAATGTAATTGTAATAATTGTTTTATATATTTTAGTTAATAAATAATTTTATCATATATATATTTTTATTAATAATAATTCATCTATGGTCATTAATGCTTACTATAAATCACTTCAATAAAAAGAATATAACATTCATTCAATATTTTAATAAGTTTTATAATCAATTTGATAATCAATAAATTGAATAAAGCTCATTCTAAAATTTTAATAAAAATTTTCATTTTTTAAAATAAATTTCTATAATTTTTTATAATTTTTTATCAATATTCAATATTTGCATAAAAATTTTTGTATTTTAAACTCTCGATATTTCCATCGATACCGATTTTTTGAACCTTATCTGTTACTAATCTATAGATTTTTTACAAAAATAATTATATGACAACCAAAAATAAATACATAATTGAATTCAATATTGAGCAATGCTAGAGCATAAGATGCCAAAATATTGTTAATTGAAAATTCAATATAATTTAAATATGAATAATTCAAGCTTAATAATAAGGTAATTAAAAATTGACACCTCATCTATATATACTTTGAATAATATCATATATATATATATATATATATATTGAGTAATATTAGATATACCCACTAATTTACCATGATTTTTACCAAAGATATAAGTGTATATTATTGGCTTATATTTAATTATACTTATCATTTAAATTCACTTTTAGATTATATTAAAACTTTAACTAATAAAATAAAGATATATCAACTTATCATATCATTATATCATTATATTAAAGCATTACCCATATACTTTGGTTTCTCCTAGTGACAGGAAAAATTTAACGACTTAGTAAACATTAATTTAATTCATAGCTTAATTCAATACCAAAGTGAAAAATAACTCCACTGTTTTCTGATATCAAACTTTCCAACTTCAAATGAGCAAAAAAGCAAAAAATCAAAAACATAGAGAGGACATATTTAACTATTGGAAGAATCTAATTGAAATGAAGTCAAGCAAACCCTAAACCCACGTGCCCTGCCCTATAATATAAGACAGTGGTAGACCTAAAATCATTACAATGCACCTACTATTGTAGTTTATAGCTCTATCTATTTTTATCTTTATATTATTTGATCATATAGCTTTACCTAATCAGTCGAAAAATGAGCTTTAAAATTATAATTGAAAAATAAACATATATACTAAAAATAGATCTACCAAAAAGCCAAAAAAGTAATACTATATCACTGTATCTTAAAGCTTCACCTATATTTTGCTATTTGTAGTAAACAAGCAAGCAAACACCTTTACAGTATGTTTAGTATGCAGGATTATACCATATTGAACTGACTTATATTGTATTAGATTGGGCTATTAATATTGTACATTGTTTAGTGGATAATCGTACCGTACTATAAGTTTTTATAATAAATTTATTTTCACAAATCAAAATTGATTATTATTATTATTATTTAGATAATTTTCTTCAATAATTTGATTGTTAAAGATATAAAAAGATTGGTCATTTATCTTTATTCACCAAACTTTTTAAAAATAATTATATTGTTCAAAATAGATTAAAAATAGCTAAATTGTTCAATATATATATATATATTTATATTTAAAAAGATTTTTTATAGTTATTGCATGGGTTCTAATATATTAAGCAAGAGAAATAAAAAAAGAAAACAACAAGAAAAATAAAAATAAAAGAAGGAAAGCATAAAAAAAATTTGAAAATAAAAATTTGAAAAGGACGAGAAACCTTGTACACCCGTGACCCCACCGTCACTCGCTCCGCAGCCCAATTTGGGTGGGGTTCTTAAGGCTAAATAGCACGCTTCCTCAAGCGTGTAGCACAGTTAAGTGTGCTTCGTATTTCGCGCCGAACATGAGGTAGCCTTAGAGGCTTTTAAAAGCCAATGTGCTTCGTATCTCACGCCGAACATAGAGTAGCCTCATACAACACGTTGCTGCCAAACAGACCCCTATTGTCCGGAAAGTGTTCTCAACGACCCAGCAGTTTCTTGGTGGGTAAAACTTAAAAAGGGCCCTCTGACAAACAGATTTTTATAAAGTATCCTAGTATTCTAGCAAATCCGAAAACAAAAACAAAACAAAAACAAAAACAAAACAAACAAACAAACAAACAAACAAAAAATACTGAAAATTAAAGACAAGCTAATTATGCAGTCATATGGTCAGTATAAAATAAGAAAAACAAAATTGGAGAATGCTAAAGAATTTTGTTTTTGGAAAAAAAAAAAAAAAAAAGAAAAGAAGGAAAAATTCACCTTGTAGCTTTCAAAACAAAGTCTCTGAGCTTTGGTCTATTTTCAGACTCTACATTCAAAACCTGCCACACTCGCAAGACCAAGGATGACGAATAAATAAGTATAATATATCACAAATAAAGGATGAAAAGAGAAAAAGGTCAAAACACTAAATATTCTTTCCTTATGAAAGAATGAAATTATTAATTGGGCCGTTTGATTAGCTTTGGTGAAATATTAAAAAAAAAAAAAAAAAAAAAAAAAAACTGGAGATTATTAATAAAGTACCTGGGAAATCATAAGAGACGCTTGGCTCCAGTGAAATGCAAAATAAGTGAGGATGCATTTATCAAGCTCATCTATCAACTTTTCATAGAGAGAATCAGCATTTTCTTGATTGGCAAACAATTCATAGATATTTCCTTCACAACCTTCTGATTTTCTCAAATAATCATACGCTACTTTGCACAGCTTAGGACACTCATTTGCATCCAAAAATCCCAATTGCCTAGCTGCAAATATTATACATATACAATTTTACGACATCATCCATTTTTTTGTGAGCGACAGGAAAACTTTCAGCACCAAAAGTTAAGTTTGCTTAGCAGCGAAACTTTCAACACCAAAAATTTGCCTGTCGCCCAAAAATCTGGACTGTATGGCCTATTATAGCAAAATTGTATGTATATGTACATATGCACATGTCAATCTCCTCATCATTTAAGCAACAAACAAAATTTTGTGGCTTTTCCTATATATAATTTAAATGAATCTAAACCACTTTTCTTTTTCTTTTTCTTTTCTTTTCTTTTGTATGTAAATATGAATTTTGTCACCTAAAGTGTGGTAACTGAGAATTTTTTTTTTTTTTTTTTCTTTTACCTACGTAATGAGTGAACTTTTCAAGTTGTCCAACACGGCCGGATTCTGTTCTGTCTAGCCGTGGGATGATAGTTGGATCTGTGAATGGCTTAGACTTTGGCCGGCGCCTGTAATAATGTGTTGCAGCGGTGGCTCCGGCGGCAGCAAATCCAAACAAAGAAGCAGCAGCGAGTATGTGTGTGAGGTTGACTTTGCCATTGTTGCCATTTGATTCACCACCTAATAAAAACATAATTATCAAAGGAAATCTTTTTAAGTGTTTGATATCAGGGAAAGCTAAGAGAGAAAATTTTGTCAGAAGAAAACGGCACGGAGAGAAAATGATTTTTTTTTTTTTTTTTTGACTTACCATGGTGATGCATCTCGTTGAAAGTTTAGAATTTAGATCAGAAGCGAGCAAGGCTTATAATTTTGCTGGGTCTGAGTATGAAATTTAATTTAGTTGGGATAATGGGAATAATGTTGGAATAGCTCCATCTTATCGGACTTTTTTGGTGACAGGAACAGAGAGTCTATCAAGAAGAATAAATTAAAATTGATTTTATAATGAATTATGATTAAGCTTTCTTAATTGCCATTTGCACATGTAATATTATTATTACAGGATATTTTATTTTTTATTTTTGTCAATAAAGCTGGAAAACGACTGGTTTGATGCGACATCAATTTTTCTTATAATATATGCGGAATTTCTGATCCAGAGCAGTAATTCCTTTTCTTTTATATATGTTTGGTCTTCTTCACACCGTTTGAGATATGGATTGGATTCGTCAAGCACCACAAAAACAAAAAAATACAAAAAAAAAAAAGGGATATAGATTGCATTCCTCTGGTAATTAGGATTTCGTTAATAAAAATAGGTACAGATTTCGAAGTCATATTATTTTTTTAACATAATAACTTTGTTTTAACACGATTTTGATTTTAAAGAAAAATTTTACGTAAATATTTTCAGTTTTATTTTAATTATAATTAAATTTATAATAAAAATAATATTTAAAGGTCATATGGGATGTTTGCAATTAACTTTTATAAAAAATATATATATAAATATAATTATAATAAAATTAAAGAATCTAAATGAAATTTATCTTATTATCTATTGACATTGAAAACCCACAAATAAAAGTTAATAAAATTAAAATAATGATTAGGAATAAATAATAAAATTAATATGATAAGCAAAAATAAAATTAGAAAAAAAGAAAAAAAGAAAAAAAAAAAGAGGAGTTCATATAAATATAGTAAATATATGGAAGTCTGAATAATTAAAACTGTTACGGCAATATATAGAATTGTGTGGCAAATAATTAGTACTTAAAAAAAAAAGTTGCACTATGTTGTGTCTAATAAGTGATAATCTTGTAAATAGAATATTAGGTAACTACATTCATTTTCGTAACAAAAGTACCTTCTAAATAATTAATTGCTATTAATTCTATGACAGAAAGATGTAGTTTGTTTGTAATCAAATGAAAGATCTAATAGCAATATCTAATTGGGGTACAATATCGATTCAAAAATAAATATTGTGACTAAAAATACATATTAATTAGACAAAATATTAATTAGTGGACCTTATTTTTGTTGAGATGAAATATTTTGTCGGTTGAACACATTTTCCTAGTGTTTTGTAATTCTTCCTCATGTTAAACATCAAACTAACCTCGGACAAAATGTAACATTTTTTCGTAATCTTGTTTGAACATTTTTTATACTTGAGCAAAAGTTTCTTTTTTTTTTTTTTTTCTTTTGTTATACATGATTATTTTTTTTTCTTTATTTTAAAGTGGTGATGTTATATATAAGTATTGTCTTAGCTCCTAACTAAAGTCAACTAATAATTAAGTTATAAACTTGATCTAATAAAAACTAATGAAAATATATTCCATATTTAAAATTTAAACCTTATCTAAAATGAAAATCTTTCCCTCTAATTGAAATGATAATAATAATAATAATAATAATAAACTAATAAATATAATATAGAAAGTGGAAAATTCGTGCTTAGCAGTGACACATCGTGTTTACCCAAAAAAAAAAAAAAAAAAAAGAAAGGTCACACATCAATTTTAAAAACTCTTTTTGGTCAACAAACCTCGATTTTAAAAACTCAGCAAATCAAGGAAAGATCATAAATAATTGTACTGCTCAATCCCTGCATGTGATTCTGTTGTACTTTATTAATTATACTACCCTACCATCCATCTTGTATATTCATTATCTTCTCGGACTATTTACCCAAAAATAAAAAGAAAATATAAAGCCGAGCATGAATTCATATTTTACTGATATGATTTTGTGATTAAAAGTTTTATATATATATATTAGATACGGAGATGTTGCTTTTTTTTTTCTTTTTTTTTTTCTTTTGTAAAATATTGAGATGATGGACTTTTGTCCAGAAAATGAAATCAATTTGTTTGGCAACAATATTCCCTGCAGTTTTGAAGCAATTATTTTGAATATTCGGAAATTCGTCCATCAACCTGATTTTTGGGAGGTTATCTATGTTCCTACAAAATTTAATAAAGCTAGTCATCGGAAATAAGAAACTTTAATAAAGCTAACTAAGATAGTTAGAGCATTTCCAAATGATAGATATAGATTACTATTTATATGATATGAAAATTAATATCATTTAATTTGAATAGCATAAATATATAATTTATTTTAAAATTATTCTATAATGATTATGTATTAGAGATTATTTATGCTATTAATTAATTATATATATTATTAATTTTTGTACAAAAATTAATTTTTTAAGAAAAATTTTTACTTTAAAAAATTTTACAATGTCTGGAACATCTCCAATAATCATATCTACTGCTAAATATCAAATATATAGATATTCTTTAAAAAACACATTCTAAATATTTTATTAAGCTGATATGATAAAAAAAATAATTAAAAAAAAATACGGTTAACGTGGTTTTCTATTTTTAGAAGCTCCATTAAATCTGATAAAATTTTCTTAAAATAAATTTAATATAATATATATAATTAGTTAATAGCCATAAATAGATTTACATATATTACTATCATAGATTAATTTTAAAATTAATTATATATTTATATTTTTTAATTTAAAAAATAATTAATTTTTATGTAACATAAGTAATAATTTACATTTCTCGTTGAAAATATTATGTTAAAACCTTAAAAAATAAAGGATCATTTTGATAACGTTCATTTTTTTTTTTCTTTATCATATCAACATAACAGGATGTTTAAACATATCAATTTGAGATTTTTTTTTTTTAAATAGTTATCTATTTTTTTTATATTTAAAAAAAAAAAAATCTTGCATGCTCTCAAATGTAAAATCATATAAAATCTTATAATCTGGATGGGAGCTCAATTTGTCTAGAGATTTTATGGCAGTTGTTATCAAGGATTTAATTTAATTATAATAAATATATTTGTATTGACCAAAAAAATTCTTATAGATTGTTAGAAAGTGTTGAACAAAGTTGATGTGGCCGAAAATATTATTTATAGATAACGCAATTAACATGGCTGCACTTTTACTGGTCGATTCTTATGGCATTCTCGAACAATGAGTACATTTTATTTTTTTGTGGGTAATTTTCACCTTTTAAATGACTGTTATAAAAACAAAAATTCAATTAATTTTTTTCAATTTTATCTTAATTATAATTATATTTAAATTTATAAAAAAATTATATTCAAAATTATTTATCTGTTCTTTTTTATTACTTTTCACAATAAAAAATTATAAATATAATTATGATAAATTAAAAAAATCTAAATAAAATTTATCGATTACTATAATTGAGTTCAATATTTTAATCATATACAAATCAAAAGAAAGTACTTTTATTGTATTTTTTCATTTATTTTCAAAAAGTCTAGAAAAGAGACGTCTTCAAGGAAGGGAGGTATATTTGTACCCCTTGTCCAAAAAGTTTGAACAAATGAAAAATAACTTCTTAAATTTAAAAAATTATAAAAACCTACTCCAATTCTATCCAAAAAATTACATTTTCTTTTTTACGTGGTGCTTGAAAAATACCATATACCATCATCTTTTATTATTTTTATTGAAAAAAGCAAAAAAATTTGAAATATAATAATATTCTTTGAAAAATCAATGTGGATCATAATAGTATTTATTAATATAATAATATATTTTAAAAAATAATCAATTAAATAAATATTTAATAAGATTTAATAACTTAATAATTTAAATAAAAAGTTCTCTCTCTCTCTCTCTTCTTTCTATTTCTTTCTCTTTCCCTTCTCCACCCATAACCCACAAAACTTTTTGCTTCTCTCTTCCTCTTCTACACCATAAAATTTTTCTCCCTTGCAACACTATAACCAAACTACTCATGTCCACCTGAAAAAAATAACCAAAAAAAAAAAAAAAATGATTTGAGAGGAAAAAGATTAAGTTTATTAGAGGATTTGAGAGAGCTAAAGTGAGTAAATTATGAAGAGGATTGAGTTTATCTAACCCTTTTTCTTTATTTATTTTTCTTTTTTCAAAACAGGGTATTTAGAATGGAAGGAAATTTGCAAGATGGACGGAGAGACAGACAAACAGAGAGAGAGAGAGAGAATTATTTTTTTGGTTTTTCAATGAAAATTTTATTTAATTAAATAAAAAAAAAAAAAAAACACAGTTACTGAGAAAGTCAATTATCAATATGGGTTAGTATGGGCCCAGGATATTTTTATCCGTAAAAAGATATATCATTTTTCCGTTGATTTTGACAGAAAATTAATAACGGAAAAGAAGTATTGCGGTAAGTCTTGACAGAAAATCAATAACGGTAAAAAACGTATTTATAATTTTTTAAACCTGAAGAGTTATTTTTAATTATGGGGGATACACTTATCCCGAGAAAAAATGTAAGAATAATATATAGAGAATTTTTTTTTTTTTTGTTATATCGAGAAAAACTTTGATATAATTGTTTCCACCATCAGTCAAATATACATTATATCATATACAACAACCACAATAAATAATTTCTAATTGACCAAAAAACACAAAAAAAAAAAAAAACATAATCATTACCCTTTTACAATTCCTAAGCCCCCCAAAAAAATAAATCCCTTTAACATTTAATATTTATTGGGATGAATAATTAAAATAATGGGTAATGGGCTACATAAGTAATTATTTCATTTGTCATTATTACTAAAAAAATCTTTAATATATAAAAGAAATTACAACTGGATTAGTGTGCTTTAGCAACCAAATCAATTATTTCAGTTGTCTCCATCATACATACGTAAGGGGTTACCTCACTGTCTTTAGAAACCTCATGCTTTTTTGACAATTAAATAACATAGGTTAATTTTTCTATAGAAAAAAATAATTAATAACAAAATTTAAATAAATGAACAATATTTTAATACAATAATATTTCACGCGAAACTCATGAAATTGTAATATATTAATAAACTAACAACCACTTGCATAAATGTATGGTTTTGCATCTTTAAAAAATGCCACAAAAAACTTTCTTATATTTTATTTTCAATGCAAACAAATAAAATACATAATTAAGCAGGTTCTGAGTGGAAAAGTTCCTGTTGAGATTTTTCCAAATTATAATTCCAGTCGAAAAATGTTTAGTTCTCAAAGTTACATGTAGTTGGATGTTTCATGTATAAAAGTCCCAAAAAAATAGAAAATAAAAATTCAGAAGTTAATGTACAAAAAGATTTTCTGACCTTTGGATAGATAATTGATGCAAACTTTGGCTTACGCACCTGAAATTTTATAAAATGACTAAAAGCCTAACATTCTTTTCCTCTTTACTGTATCTCTTAAATCTTCCTCAGAAGGAATTTTGTCTCCAGTCCTTGAGGTTGCAGACCACCATGCCATGAGCTCGTCCTGCAATGTTGGATGTACCAAACTACTTTGAGAAAGTAGTTACTAATTTCTTTTAGTTTGAATATATAACCATAGTTTACTATTCTAAAGCTTTCAAAATAGGTAAAATGCAACAAAGAACACCATAACAAGTAACAAAAATAAAACATTCTCTCTCTCTCTTTTGTTCCTTTTTACTCTTAAATGAAGTTACTACCTCAACGAAATCATGGTTGGAGACGTATTGACTCTCGACTGAGCATCTGATTCCTCCGACGTTCACTGATACTGAAATTTTGCCATCCTGTGGTTTGCTCTCTCTTTGTGTTCCTGAACATCAAGGACAATGGAAAAATTGCAAAAATGTGAAATACAAGGGAAGGCATATATGTTATAAAATGACTCACTTAAGTATCAATTAAGTGTATGAAAATTGAAAAACAATGTGCTAATCGACAGAAGTACTAAATTATGTAAATGATAAGTATTTGACTTAAAACAAGCGAATAAAGCGTAATGTGAGCTCTATTTATGTGTACCAGTTATGCAAGCCACATAGTATCCAGTTCCTCCTAGACCTTCTTCCCACTTCCCAAGCCGCAAACGCAGGAAAAAACCATTGAGATGTGAGAGTGACATGTTGGAATTCATCCATCTGATACCACAACATAACAAATAGAGATGAATTAAGTTAGAGCACAAAGAATAGTACAACTGTCTTAGGATCACTCAGAATTCAGATAATCTTTTTGCTGTATTATCAAGAAAGCAAATTTAGTTGTGATGGTTTGGTTAGTACGCAATGCTTACTTTAAGATATCTGTCCGAGACAAACGAAGCCTTTTTACAGCATCGAATAATCCTCTTGGTACATCCAAATTTTGTGTATTGACAATATTTGACAAAGGCATGATCTGATTTTCCTTGAACTTGTTTTCTCCAGAGCCTAAAGCAATCTGATTCTTATCTGAACTTGTACAAGATCTCTTTTCCTTGGAAACTACCATTTCATTCATTTTCCATACAAAACCTGTCTGTATTTCTCCATCACAGGATGTATTTGCAGCGGAAGCAGCTTGAAATTGGTTCTCTCTACCAATTTGAACAATTGCATTTTCTTCATTTCCTGCATTAGGCTGCAATTGACAAGGAGAAAACTGATTATCCAAAGAAGCATTGGATTTTAATCGAAGTCGTGCTCTTGAGGATGCCATAGGACATGAAACAGCCCAATGACTGTGTTGAAAACATCGAATGCACAAAGAAGGCAATTCTTCTGCTTCACTATACATATTCAGGTTCCTCATAAGTTCCCCAAGTTCAGTTTCACTTATCTCTGGACAATTCCGTAAGCTATGACCATTTATGCCACAAAAGAAACATGTCATGTTTGCATGAGCAGCAGTAGTACCTGTTTCATTTGCCGGAGGAATGTGTTTAAAAGCGTCCAATCTCCTTGCAAACAGAGAAGCCATTGCCTCCGAAATTTTCATTTTAGGTGAAGGCAAGACAGGGTTCAAACTGTACATACATTTCTGATTATTGTGGCTTTTGACTTTATTCAAAGCAATGTAACTTTCATTTTCAGGAGAGCAATTCTGTAAGTTTTTACCACTAACAATCAGCGGATATTCTACACACTGCTCCCTAGCACCAATAAATTTGCGGTCGTTGAGAAAATCAACTTGATTCTGAGAATGTGGAAGCTTTATACATTTAGTGGAGCACTCAGCAGCACCACCAGCATGGTCCAGATTCGATGATGGACCAGGCCTTCCAGGGATTTTTGGAACAAACCGAGTTATCCACGAGCTTGCCAGCGGGTCATTTTTGTGAGACAACTTCAGAGAGGTTTTCCCTGGTGGATCAGAATCAGAAATAGCAGTACTGTTTGTTTTCCTTTTACCCAGAGAGGAATTAGAGCTTGTTCCCTCTTCTTTGCTACGAGCCAAGTTAGACGTATTCTTATTCTCAGCAGAGTTAGTGGTGCCTTTTTCTACACTGGCAGCAAATTTTTCTGACAAAATTTTGGGATGGGTTACTGAATCCACTTCATTTCCTGATGTAGATTCATTGAATCTATCATTTGAAAGTAAAAGTTGTCTGCCTAAGTTCCAATGACAAGCTATAGGAGTAGGATTAATATTATACATGTTATTTGCTGGTTCAAGTTCCTTAGATCCTTCTCCAACTTGATAATTGGCATTTGTCAATCTTGTCTCTTGACCCCCCACCTTCGGGTAATATAACGACTGAAAAATTGACTGAAAACCAATATTCTTCGGTCCAGGACCTTGGTTTTTCTCAGGATTTTCAAGTCTATGATAAGGTTGAGGAAGGGTAAGAGCACAAGGAGGTGCCTCATCTTGCATTGATTTGGAGAAGCCCTTCATCATGTTTGATATCCAATTCATGAAGGAGCTATCTTGTCTAACTATGGAAGCGGATCCATTTGCACCTTCAATTTGCTTTTTCAACCTTTTATTCCCGACAATTAAGTTTTCCTCAAAGCTCCACCTCTTCTTGCCTGTCAAAAATAACCCAGCACTGTTGCAACTTTCAACACTCTCGTGGCTGTCATCTTCGTCTTTTGACATTCTTCCGTTGAGATCTCCATCGGATGAAGCTTTTTCCTTGCCTTTCCTTCGACACATGCCGATTTTGCTGTTAGTTGGAGAACATTTTACCAGAGAAGTCTTGTTTCTAGGAAACTTTTCCTCATCCTGCTGAGAGTTGTCTTTAACTTCGGGGGCAAGTTCCGATTGTAAAATCTTAGAAGCTTCACCACAAGCATATTCACTTTTGATATACTGGATATCATTCTCAGCAGTTGACTCCATTTTTTCCAAATGCTTTGTGTCTTGGGATGCACCATTCGGCAGTGAAGCAGCGAAAGCTTCAGATTCATTTGCATGGTTAACTTCAATAGCCAAACTGATATCCAGTTGCAATGTTTGTTTGCCACTATTAACATCTCTGTCTCCAGCAACGGAGCCCCCGGATAACAGATCTATCTCTGCTCCATCAGGATTGTGCTGATCTGATCTAATTGATAAGATATTTTCGTTTTTTCTGTTAACCTGACCTGCAGGTATGGCAGCATTCAAATAAAACTGTAGGCAATAATAATAAGTCATGAGCTACATGTTCTTTGCCAAGAAGTAAATTGGAGCAATTGAAGAGCTGCTTCAGAATTTTTATCAAGGAAAGGAGAAAAGCTTCATTAATTTCTCACATCAAGTTGGCAGTTTCATTGTTTGAATTCAAAATTCATTACCTGAATTTATTTCCTATAGTGCCAAAAGTTATTGAATTAATTGAACCATGAAGCTAGAAAAGTTGAAAAATGGTTTTTCTCTGGTCTAAATTTCTTTAGCCATTTCAAATTTGAACTTACCAGGGATATCATCCTCTTTACTGTTTCCCAACCACTCTTTTTGATTATTATGTAAAACAGATAGTCCTAAATCCGTATTCATTTCCTGCATTCCACCACCAGCTCCTGCCACAAACAAGTTTCTCAGCAATTCAATAACTCAAGACAAGTAAACACATAATAATATACAATACTGAAAATCCAAAGAAAAAACATTCATCATTTTACATCTTATATACTTTTTTTTTTTTTTTCTCTCTCTCTCTCTCTCTCTCTCTCTCCCCCCTCCCTTTTGAACGATATACATCAAGGAAGATATGAGACTCAGCTCTACTTAATTCCATTCTATCCTACAAAAATAATAAAGCTGGATGACAAACTATCCACACCTGTCTCTTCATGGTTAAGTCCACATGGTTGCATGACACCCGAATCGCTCTTAGGAGATTTAGACAAAGTATCTTTCCTTGAAACTTCGTTCTTCAAATGAAATGATGTATCTGGGGTCATAAAGTTATCTTCATAAATAGGTTTTTCAGTAGTAGACCTCCTGCCTGTAATGCTTTGTGGTGGTGAAAGAGCGACATTGCTTGGACCTGCGTCCCAGAAAAGTGAGGTTTTGGTATCGACAAAGCTGGAATCAGCACATTTTAGATTCAAACCTTTATGTGGAGACCAAACTAGTTCAGATAGGGGATCATTGGCCACAAATGTCACGTCTATCCTTGAACCTGCATTTGCACCTGCACCTGCACCTGCACCTGCACATGCACTCGACTCATTATTTGAGCTTCTCTGTCTGCACTGATTGGAATACCCCAGGGCAAGTCCTAAATCTGTTACAGGTTCTATGTTCTCATTCTCTATATTCATTGTTCCCCTCGATAAAATCTTTTGCGAGCAATCCTGCAAAGAAAGCAATTATGGCCAAATTGTATGTAAATTAGAACACCAACTTATAAATTGTATGTAAATTAGAACACCAACTTATAAAACTACTCATCCACTTCATGATTAACTTATGAATTGATAGATAATTTATGCCTAATGCACATTGAAAAACAATAACATAGTAATTCGGGTGTCAAAAAACTTGTCTCTTAAAGCAACAATCGTACGTAGCTTGTCAGATTGGATAAACATACAGAGGGAAAAATGAGTAACCAGACCCATTTGTGCTTCTAAAACGAAAGAAAATTATTACAAGCACAATTTTGAACTTCTCCGAGTATTAATGGTTGATGTTCTTACACCAGAAGAAAGCTAACTCCTTTTAACCAGCAACACTTACATAAAAATTCATAGCCACTATCCTTGCTATATGATATTTGTATATACCTTGATTTAACTATCTTGCTCAAGTTTCACAAATAACATATATTCAAATTATTCTAAGAATAACAATAAAGCTTTAAAAATGAATCAAGAAGAAAATGACTTAGTAGTTTCTGAGTTATAACTTCTAGATTTTCCAGTAAGGAAACCCAAAACGACTCTCAAGGTTTTCAATCAACAATACAATTAAATAATGAACTAAAAGAGTCTAGAACTTAATTTCATCTGCCAAGTTGAACAACAAATAATCACTGAGACTAAAAATCCATAAAATCACCTATATATACATATATATATATATATATATGGGGTAAAAGAATATTTTGATCACAGGAAAATCAAATTAAATCTACAAATAGAAAAACAACATTAGCATTCAAACAAAAACAGTACATATATCCATAACCATTACCGAGGGGGTTTTGAAGCATTGAATTTGCATCGGAAACAACAAAACTTTCTTATTAACAAGAACAACAAAATTCAAAAACACCCATCTGGGAATAAAAGCATATTAACCAGTTAGACATACACAAACCTTTTTATTTCTTCCTTGAAATCCAAAGAAATTGCTACTTTGCTCCAGTACTATTCACATACAGTTCTGTTGGAAACCAACCCAACAAAGAAAAACATATATACAAGGAAGCAGAGAGAAAAATAGGGCTTTGTTCTGGAAAAAGGAAGAAGATGTTCAGTTGAAGAGTGACTGCCATGCGTCCTGCAACCACTGTTACAAGAAGAAGGGTCTTAAAGCTTTTCTTTTTCTCTGAGATTCTGTAGTATGAGGTTCACGTTCTGCCACGTGGACCATTGCATGCCAAGTACTCTAAGTCATAGTTAGTATATCCTTTTTAATCTGATAACTTGGTCATTTTAGAACTTGTAAACTTTAATTAAAAAATTAATAAAAAAGTTCAAAACCCCAAAAAGATTTGCGGGTTTGATTATGTGAGACGGCTTAGGGAGGTGAATAAAAAATGAAAAGAAGCTACTTTTGGATGTTTCGTTAAAAGACAAAAAGAATGGTCAATTTTGTGTTTTCATTGTTTTTACCTCAATTATAGAAAAGGTGATAATGCCTTTATTAAACGGTGACGTGTGTCATCCAACCTTGATCAGGTTATATTATAATATAATATACATAAATAAAATAATATTTTTTAGTAGAAAAAATCAACCCTTTATTGACTTGCGGTACTTGGAAATGGCAGTAAACCATAAATTTTGTGGGGTTAGAGCCGAAGTTTTTTTTTTTTTTTTTTTTTTGTTTTTTAAAATAAAATTTTGGTCAAAATGAGAAAAATGTGTAGACTATAGAAGATGTGAATATTTTTTTGGATTGTTAATGATTCCTAACGGACAACAAACTTTATGATGTAATTTGGATTTGGGCATAGCCAAAAATAAAAAGAATTAAAAAAAAAAAAGGTTGAACAACAAACAAACATAGAATCAAAGATCGAGAATGCTTTTTGAACTGAAAACGTACAAGATTATATTATAATAATAATAATACCCACATATATATATAGATATATATATATATATATAATCAATTACATGTTGTTTGGGATTGTAATGCAAATGCAAAAAGACTTTAGCACATGATTAGGAAGAGGTAATAAATATTCCAAAAGTACCAACTGCCAACTTGCAGAAGCACTGGAACACATTCATGCATGCAGAGGGCTTTACTTCGAAGCCAAATTTCTCCATTATTGGAGGCAGCTGTTTTGGACTCCACTAGGAAAGCTCCTTTGCCTCATTGGCCCACCTCTAAAACTCATGTCAAAAATTGGTAAATGTATAAGGCTTTAGGCAAATCTCAATTGATTAGTGAAATGACATCTTGGTTCATATAATTACTATTTACAGGCTTTATTCTACTTCATACATATTAAAAATATATATTATATAAGTTGTTACTAAAATATTAAGATTGCCAACATCAACTTTACCCAAAATAAAAAATTAAAAAAGATTGCCAACATCAATAAATTATTGAGCCGACCTCCTCTGTATCTTGATGGCTATATGCGTTTATTTGATCTTCCTAGTGGAAGAAAATTAGAGAGGAAAAAAACAAAAAATATTGAATATGACCCTTTTATTGATTGGACTTGTAACGATATAATTCTTGAAATCTCAATAAACAAATGTTTATCATCAAAAGCTAGACAAACCCATAATTTAATGCTCCAACCATTAACCAGTAACTTTTTTCCACAGTACGTTAGTCATACTAATGAATTGGATTTTAAGCCCCACCACCCCCACCCTCCCCTATTTATTTATTTTTTCTTGTATGCAATGAATCAGATTTGAACTTGAAGATTCGTCGTCATAGAGACGGCTAAGTAACAAAATCTCTACTTTTGAAAAAGTTCAAAGTTCAAATATTTTCTGTACTGCCAAATATCATAATTAACCCAAAAGCTAATCTACATAAATAGTAGACAAATCTATCCACCAAATATTGCAACAACATTTGTGGTACGATTAAGATCCAAAAGCCCCTGTCTCACTCTAGTTATAATCAGCAAGGATGGAGGTTCAATTTTATATATATATATATGATATCAGATAATTAATATATATATAAATCTATATCATATGATGTCAGATAATTAACAAATTCCAGGTCAAATTTATGGTTTGATTGGGATGGTTAAAGCCTTAATGAAAAAAGAAGATGGTGAACTATTTGAGTGTTACAGAAGAGATGTTGATCCCCAAGCTATTGTCCAAGTCAAAGTGGGTCCCAAAATCACTAAAAATCCAGTTGAATTATTAATATATTAAGGGCTAGGATCAGGATGACAGCACAATGTCAACCACCAAGCTAGGGTATGGACCATCTTAGCACCACCCATGCTTTTGCTTTGGCTAACATTACATCAAAAGTGGGATATGGTATCATTCAAAGTTTTATGTGTAGCCATCCAGACAAGGCATGAAGCATATGAAACATGAACCCATGGATATGTTGTTGTTATTTGTAAAGAATAATCCATAACACTTTCCATCAAAAAAAAAAAAATATATATATATATATATCCATAACACAAGTTTCTTTCACCTCAAAGGTTTTGATTACTCTTTTTTTTTTTTTTTTTTAACATTGCCACTGAAAATGACCACTTTGATATTTTTAATTGATGCAATGTCATGTTTATGTATCTTTTAAGCCAAAAAAAAGAAAAAAAATGTTTATATATCTATAAAACAAAATGGAAAACATTTTGAAGAATCAGGAATGAATAATATTATTAATAGGGTTGATCATACATATCTACCTAAATTATTATGTGTTTTTTATTTTGTCTCATAAACAAGAAAAATCTCCCGTTGCCTTATTATTCATACCATATGATAATTAATCTAATTTTGCATTTGAACTAGTCATTCAGATAACTTCAAATAATATAAAATAATTGCCCAAAAAAAAAAAGTTTTTTCCGAATATTTTCTTTCCTCTATCTCTTACATTTTTTTTTCTTTTTTTATTGAAAAATTAAATTGAAAATCAAGCTATACACAAGTTGCTAGCTAGCCAATTAATAAAGATTCTTGGTATTTTATTCAAATCAAAAGGAATTTATGCAAAAGAGGAATATTACGATAGGACCAGGATAAGGAAAAGAGTATCACACGCTCATCCAAGCAGTTGGACCCACCCGATGAGCTACTGCCGACTTTTTTTTATTATTTTTCTGGCTGAAATGCCAAGTTGAGCTCTTAACTTAAAATTTAGACCTCCACTGTATTTGGGCCCACCACTGACCCAATGCCACAATCAAGGTTTATGTGAGCCCATCAGCTTGGGCAGTTGGGAGTCCTCTAACCTTAACTTACGGACCCATACATTTCATTCAATAAGCAACTTTCAGGCAATAACTCTATTGAGCCCACTCTAAATCCCCAAAGCCCAATCAAGGTTTGTGCCAGCCCATCGACTTGGCCGACTTGCTTCAAACCTCAACATCTGGGCCCGTACATTCCATTTTATAAAGCAACTTGCAGGCAATGGCAATCACTTTGTTTTCTTTCTTTCTTTCTTTCTTTTTTGATTTTTCTAAAACAAATCGTGAAATTATGTATAAAACAAGATTTTATTTAATTAACAACAACCTCCAAATTCGAATAAGTGGTATTTGGATTGTTGCAACCCGCCGACATACTAGAATCCCACGATAGTTGCCAAATTGTGATATTTGACTCTTTTTTTAATTTTTAATTTTTTTATTTTTGTTAAATAAGTTGAGACATTTGAACTTGAGAGTGACATGCAGAACTAGAAAAAATTAATTTCAATTTTTCAAATCTTTATAGATTTATAGAAATGTGAAAAGGAATAAAATCACATTTCGAAGTCAAATGGAAACCTCTTAACTTTTATTCTTTCTTTTTTTAATTTATTTATTTATTATAGATTCTTATAACTCAATCAATTTCAGTTACTCCTCTTATTACTTATATAACTTCTATTATCATTTATTATATTACTTTTGGAGTTATTTTTATTTTTTATTTTTTTTATTTTTTTTTTCCAAAAACAAACATTTTTTCTTGTTACATTAGCAATTGTATAATCATTGTTAAATGAAATCAACAATAAATAACCCAACAGAGCTTAGCTTGAGTCTCTATTACTTTGATCTTAAACCCGCTCATTATTTTATTTCTCAGAAGCAATATACACATAAGAGCATCTTCATGCATATTGAAGATGCTCTTAAAATTTTGATCTTTTAAAAAACCAAACGTTTTATATAATAAATAAAAATTTTGAATTAAAAAAAAAAAAATATATATATATATATATATATATACACGAAGTACAATTATATTTAATATGAAAAATTTTAGCCAGTATCCCACCATACTCAGTAAGTGAGAGTACTCTTAATTCAATTCCAAAAATTTAACCATATAATTAATTAATCTCAATAATAATACTTCGTCAACATGCAAATAAAAATTTCCATGAACGCAGAAGAAGCAATATAGAGATGCAAATGGTCTGGACTCCACTAGAATAACCCTCACCTCCGTGCGATTCTTTGCCCTGCTCCAAGTAAAAGGGCTTTCCCTATTGCACCTGTCTGAAGCCCACAAACCAGAGCCACAGTTCCACCTAAAACTAACCACTTCCAATCGATTCCATTATCTTTCCGTTTCTTATTGTGCAAGGCTGCTTTGCCTACATCTTCTTCACCAAACGCTGGCTCCAGAGGATCCATATTTCCAGCGGGTATCTTCGTTGTGATTCTGGCCATCAGTGCACTTCGAGATAACGAAGCCTCTGATTTCCTAGCATTTTGGTATGCTCTCATACCAGAGTGTAATTTCTTCACAGCACCCCACATCCCATGACGAACTCCCAACTTTGCTACATCTTTGGGAATCCCCATGTCTTCATAATGTAAAAGGGTAACCTCACAAGCAGTCAATTGTCCATCTCCTTTACGAGACTCCACTGCATTCATTGCAAAATTCATCAATGTTAAAAACACAGCAATGAACTCTCACCAAAGGGCGTCAAACAATTGTTGTAAAGATATAATAACATGAACACAATTCCTTACCTGCTTTGATAATCCAGCTCGAGAAATAAAGTTCTACACGTCTAGGCTTGTCACGCTTGGGCAACCCTGGATATGGCACACCCTGCAATATTCCAGCCCTTTAAGTTAGATAGAAATGCTGTTAACACTGAGGAACAGTATACAACTTAAATTAATATGGCGTAATAGAAGTGAAATCAATAACCAACCACTACGATAAAAAATAGATCATGGAAACAGATAGGATATCTGAGTATTGTAAAATAGGCTTTGCTCAATGCACTTGTCTTTCTCAGCCTCTCTAAAGTGAAGGGTTTAATGCATAATTTTCTTCCACTAGGAATAAAAATAAGCAACCTAAGACTAAAAGATACAGTAAAACCAACAGACAGGTGCCCAATCATACCTTAGTCACACAATAATAAGATTTCTCAGCCTCCCATATTCTTCGGCCGATAATATATTCTCGATCACTGCAGAAAAAAGGGAACTGCATAAAGGAAGAGGGATTGATCAGAACCTTTAAAGTCCAAATTAGAAAGTAATACAGCAGAAACAAGGAATCAAAGCATACAATTCTGTAAATACTCGGTTCCACAGACCTTTTTAATCCAATGAACTATCATTGTCCCTGTATGAGGGCATTCCTCCAATATCTTAAAATATGCAAGCATGGGATCCCATTTAGGTCGAAACTCGTCATCCCAAAAGAAATCTCTCACCAGCTCTGGAGTTGCATCCTCAAATACAGTTCTACTGCGGTAAACTGTGGGCCCTGTCTGATAAGCAAAACCACATCAGGTACTAAAACATAGAAACATCAAGGTTACAACAATGGGAAAGGGAAAAAGGGGTTTAACAGTAAAGTATCTGCCAGTATGGTCATTTATACAAGTACTAACAAAAAGAAAAAGGCTAAAGAATGGAAGTACAGCCGGCTACAGCATGCAAGGTAGCTGACTGCCTAGCAGCATGGTATGAAAAAACGTGGAAAAGCAAAAATAAAATATATCTATCCGCAATCAATATTTGTTACAAACAAACTCATGTACAAAGAACATAGATGTACAAGGAAAACATAGCAAGAACTTTTGAGGGATAAGACAGTTATTGCCAAAAATACTTGTAAGAGTAAAGTTTGGAAAATTACCTCGGGCTCATGACGCCATGCTTGGTATGCCATATTTGGAGTAGACTTGTCCATAAAACATTGCCATTCCATTTCTCCATTCCCCTCAAGCAAATGCAATAGGTGTTCTAAATCATTCTCAGTGACAGCATCTTTCTCTCTCCCCACAGCTTTATCATTGGTTCTGTGAGACAGTGGAGTCAAACATAAAACAATTATTGCCAAAAAAGATATGACAATAATAAAAGTACACCAAAGTTCATGCTGTCAGAGTAAAATTATACAGCAATAATTGCCACAACTACTAGGAAGTTTTCAAAAACATCTATACAGCCAAAAGGGATTCCACCTTCAACTTCTACTCTACAAGAATAAATCATTCTTTTTCAGAAGACCCAATATGACACAAAAGACATTAAACCCTAATGCTAGAAAAAAGGTGGAATAGAACGCATAATTACAATGAAACAGTCCAACTGCTCTACAATTTGTAATCGTCTGACCGCATTCATGAAACTACATACATTTTAGATACCTTCATTGAAACCAGAAACAAATTAAATCTCTCACACTACTTCATAGCCAACAAGTCTCCTGCTTCTACACTCTCAAAAAGGCAACTTCATTTCATTCCAATCAATATGATTCCCAACTTCACACTGTAAAAAAGACAGCTTTATGGCACAAAGGGTATATACTAAATTTGACTGGTATATAATACACTATCTAACATCAAAACTGTGGTTGCTATCTTAATCGCACATAATCAAAACAAATTGTCACCATAACCTAAAACCTTAAAATCTAAATGCTCATAAGCGCACTACATCCAAATACAGCCTCAGAAAACATAACCACTACAATTCCAACATATTCAAGTGAAAAAAAATAATTAAAAAAATGCAATATTTCAACGAAATGTTCAGAAATACTCACCCAACAGCATCCACAACATTCTCCGACGAATTCCTAGAAACGTCCGCCGCAGCAGTAACCGCCGCGTCGGGAACCGTTGGCGGCGATCCTTTACCCTTTCCTTTGAAATTAGACCAAATCGTGCGGCAAACGGAGAAAGCAGAGAGAGCCGTGAAAGCCAACCAGAGCCGCCGAGCACCGAATCCCGGCGGAGCCGTCCACAGGAATCGAAACTTACTTCGGAGACCAAGGAATACAAGCCCAGTCCAACGGGGCCTCCAAGACCATCCGATTACCAAGCCGATCATAACAGCGAGCCAAATCGGAACTGCACATAGCAAAATGTCGACGAATGTTTCGGTAATCGAAGGCTTCTTCAGAAACTCCACGAGATCGAAGAACGATTCCTCCATTTTTATTTTTTTTTTCCAGACCTAAATAAATTTTCCGAAGATAAAATATTTTTCCAGAGAAAATGTAACCTTTATTTTTTTTCCCACCTAATTTCCTCCAAGTAATTTAGAACTACATCATCGATTTTTTCTCTTCCTCTCTGAAAGGGATCCAAAAGAGGATTTTTGGAGAGAGAGGAAGAGAAATGGAGTTTTTTTTTTTTTTTTTTTTCACTTTTTTAGAGAGAGAAAGTAGGAGAAATTAGGCGCTTTTATGTCTACAGTACGGTATCATGACGTGGCAGATTGTTGGTCGTTGATAAGGGTTGAATGGATTAAAACCCGTGAGTTTAAAGCAACGTGGTGGAATATGTTAGGAGGTGCGAAACACGCGCAGCGGTGGGCGAATTGGGGATATGTGGAAGTCGCTAAATAGACACATGAAAATTTTTGGATAAAAGTTTTTTTTTGGAATTTTTGTTTGGAAGTAATAAAACAATTTAACAATTTGGAAGATATTTATTTCTTCGGCAAAGGATAAGTAATTTGAACATTAATGATCTTATCAAATCATATTTTGACACTTGGAATAAACATAATGTAAAAATCTTTATCGAAAATCCAATCGGTCAAGATATTTGTGTACCTCCAAGCTGATTCGTGTAATTTTGATTCTGGTTAATGATCATGGTTCTACTCTAATTTCAAAAAGAAGTTGTATAAAATTTAGAGAAACTACTGTTTGTTTAACAAAATATCATGGAAAAGGCTCTCCATAAATTTGAATATATATATATATATATAAACGTTACACTCAAATAAGTTTTATTTTATTTTATTATATTAAATTTTATATTTTATAATTATTTTGTTAGATAAAATGTTAAAATTTAAACCGTAATTAAATTTAAAATTAATTTTTTAACATTAAAAAATATAAATTTTAATCTCAAATTTTAATAGATATTAAAAATTAATAAAAAATCTCATATTGATTTTTATATTAAAAATTTTATTTAAACATGATTACATATATATACATATATATATATATATATATATAATGAAAAGAGCTTTTTGTTTTCTAAAAAGCTAAAAACTTGTTCAAAATTTATGTAGTTGTTTAGCCTTTGCTTTTTATAAATAACCGGAAAGTGGTTGCTTTGTTATCTACCATCTACAATTTTCTATTACAATCCAAATATTGGAAATGGATAGGCTGTTCCGGACCACACGGATACAAATATCCATGTTGTCAACATTTCTCTATATTTCATGTACGACATTGATAAGGGTGTAAAAAATATTTGTGGACATATTTGATACTGATAGGGGGATAAAATTTGTTTGTTATGCATATAAATGAAAATGTCAAATTCATTAATAGTTGTTGATGATATCAATAATTATTGATCAAAATTGAAGAAAAAAATTGAATTTTTATAAAAGTATCAAAAAAATATTAAATTTACATAAACATGTCAAATTTATTAGTATATATATTGTTGGTACCAATATTCACTATTTGATTACCAATTATTTGAAGTCCTTCTCAATTTTTAACTCAAATCAAAATTAATCATCTAGTTAAACACTTATGTATTTTAGATAATATTTATTATAATTCTCAAGTTTCAAACTTTGATGTGGGTTAAAATCCATCCTCCCTAAGTTCTAACTTTATAAAAAGAAAAAAAATATAACATTTAACTATAATTTTTACTTAAGATTTTAAATTTATAATTATGATTGATCAAGTATTTTGGTATGTGATTATTTTATCATGATCATGGTTGGTATTACCATTATAGCATAAGAATAAATTGTTTACATACATATATATATGTATGTATTTATTATTAGTTTTAGATTAAATTACATACTTTGATTTATTTAAAGTTTTTGATACATATTTAATTAGTAAAAATTATCACATATGGATACAAATAAGTGCTGTATTTATTTTATACAAAATAACATTTAATATTTATAAATTATTTTATCACCATTTTTATTTTAATTATCATATTTTTTATTTTATTTATTATATTAAATATTTTATATATTTTAAATTACATATTTATAGTTTTCGTACTTTTCTAATATTTTCATTAACATCTATATTTCCTTTTATCATATCCTCAATATTGTCATCCATATTGACATTTTCATTACTAGTTTAAATTTTTGGGTTACTTTGTTTATCATTGTTAATTAAATTTTGTTCATTTTTTTTTTATTTGTCAGGATTAATATATCCTACGGCTTTATCTTGTATTGTTTTAGCTCACAGAAAGCAAAAAACCGATCTTTATCTGATGGAGTTAGCATGAAGTTCAAAAAACGAGGCAAGTATTCAGTCCAATTATATCCAGGTTCATGGATTATGAAATTATCTGTAGCACTAAATACTCTTATATTATAATCCTGTTTCGAATAACACTATAAGTGTTCACTTTGTATTCCACAAAAAAATTCGCTAAATATTTATCAAATTTTAAAACATTGACTTATAATGTTAATTATTAAAATTAAAGAGTTTCTCATAAAAATAATTAGGTGAAATGAACTATTTCCTAATATTGCTTACAATTATAATTGGACTTCTTTTTGGGTAAAGGCTTTTTATAATAATTTTAACTTGGTGTATTTTTTATTTATTTATTTTAATTTTTTGGTTATAAACTGGGGCATAAATAAACGCCTAAGTTTAATGTGTTTTCTTTAAAAAAAAAAAATTACTTGACTTTTTTTCTTTAAAAAAAAATGTAATAAACGTATAAGTAATGAATTTCAAATTTTATAGCCCCAAAAAAAAAAAAAAAAACAAAAAAAGAAAGAAAAAGACCAACAAGGCCCAGAGTGCCAGATTTCAATTTATTATTATTATTATTATATAATTTTTAATCACTTCAATTTATTATAATATTTTGAATTTTGTATACATTTATGTTTTTTTTTTTTTTGGGTTAAATTTATGTATATATAATTATTAGTGAGTTAACAATTGCCAATTAGTGGATTTTACAACTACAAGACAAAACACAGTGTCAGAGTCGCACTTACCAATTACCTGTAAATAATCGAATATTAATATGATTAGGCGCAGCTAGGCATATGTGCAATTCCATGAGTATGTTAGGTGATGAAGTAAATGGTAGGTACCAAAATAGAGCTTATTGCAAAACCCAGCCAAATATGTCTCTGAGATTCTTTCATTTTGCGCTTCTTCTGCTCTTCCTATGCTCTTTTACTCCAACCTTTGCTCAAAATGGACAAGACCCAATTACCAAAACAATGGAGGAGTTTTCAGGATACCCAATTCATGAATCTAATTCTTATAGCGTTTCCTCACTATCCGTTGATGCTCAAAATTTGCAGAAACAGGTAGTTTCACCAAATCTTGTTTTAACACTATTGAGGGTCAGATTTTCACTGTTATGGGTTATATTGGTAGCTTATTCTTTTTTTATTTCAGGGTTTCTTTTTTAGTGTTTTTTATGATTTATATATGAGGTAATTTTGCTAAATTTTGGTTTCTAGATTGATGAACTCTCGACTTTCTCGGATACTCCTGCCCCTTCAGTTACCAGGATTCTCTACACTGAGAAGGATGTATTGGCGCGCAGGTATGTAAATCATTCTCAACTCAAAATTAAGTTTTTAAACCTTAATACCAACTTCATGGAGTTAGCTATTTGAAAAAACGAAGTCTTTTTATGCCATGATTCTAGTGAAGTATTTGATGAGGATATACTTAGTGTAAAGATAGATAGATAGCCTCGTTTTACCTAAATTCATTATTGGACCGAATATGGAAAAAGTGAGACACAACAAGTTATATATTTTTATTCTGAATTTTGATTGGAAACTCTACCACTACAAAAGTTTTAGTTTTGTTTTCTGGTTGATTGCCTAGTTGTTTAGAAATGCTAGGACGAATTTAGGCATTGAAAATATAATATAGTGTCGAACTTATTTTAGGTGTAACGTCATCATCATTCTGTGCAGGGCCATTTTTAAAAAATAAAATACTTGGGTAATTCCATTTGAAAATGGAATGCAGACCTTTGAATCCTATACTAATTCGATGTAATTGATTCCACTTATTGGGATAGTAACTATTAAATATCACGCTTTGTATGTGCAGATGGTTCATTTGGCTTTCTACTTGTGATTGTATCACATTGCTGTCTGTGGTAGAGAATTAGGATTATGTAAACATATGGGAGTTTAGCTTGATTGATTCCTGCACTTTGAAAATTTTGACACGAAGCTTTGATGATGATAAGAACATCACAACCTTATGTTAACTTGTTTTGACACAGACAGGATGCTTATTGGTATTAGTTTTTAGCTCTGGCTTGATAAAGGTTTTTGAATGTTTAATTGCAGGTTCATTAAAAACTTGATGGGACTCTCTGGTTTATCTGTCAGAGAAGATGCTGTGGGCAACATATTTGGGCGATGGTGAGTTTAATGTATTAGTTGAACTGCAATCACAGCTATTTTGGAATTCTACCCAAGGACTGAATTTAGACTTTTTTAGTTGTTTTAATTGAACTCTGGGAATCTCCTACTGCTAGTGGTTGGCTAGAGGACTATTTTACAATATTAATCTATACTCTTATGCTTGTTACCCGGTTACTGTGTTAATTTGATGGTTAAAATACTGATCTGTATAGTTTTCTGCTTATTGATAATGAAAAATTCCCTTTAACTTGTTTAACTTGATAACCAGTAGACGACAACAGAATGGATGAAGAATTCTGTTAGTTTTTGATGTTCTTTTTTATGTTTGCTTTTGTGAAAATTTATTGTCTTTGCTAGTGGTGTGAAAAATTGAAAATTCTTGGAAGGTGGTTGAATTTTGGCTCTGTTTTCTTTTAAAATATATGATTTAATTTGCAACGTGCTCTTTTGGGAGGACCTCTGCTCCATAAAGATGGGTTACATGGTTATTCATATCATAGTTCTTTATCACGTGTCATTTCAACAAGCCCTTTCTTGTTTAACTCTATGCAGGGAAGGCTCTGAACCAGAGCTTCCTGCAGTTGCAACAGGTTCTCACATTGATGCCATACCATACTCCGGAAAGTATGATGGAGTTGTCGGTGTTTTAGGTGCTATAGAAGCCATTAACACTCTAAAAAGGTTTGAAACTTTCCTAACTGTTATTTGTGCCTGGTCTTAAACTTTAGGAATTACAATGAAAATCTTGCTATGTCGACATGCTTGGACACTTAGCATTTTCATTTGACACTAGAATATTCTCTCTTTATCTTTATGAGGAACACATTCAACATATATAAAAACGATATATCTATTCATTGTTATTCAATGGCATACATTCAATATTCTATCTTAAAATCTTGAACAGGTCCGGATTCAAACCTAAAAGGTCGCTGGAAGTCATCTTATTCACCTCAGAAGAACCTACAAGATTTGGAATTAGCTGCCTGGGAAGGTTAGGACCACTATGCGCTTTCAATTTCATCACTCAGTAACTGTTGGTATTAATGATTTTCCAATTAGCTTCTTCTTAAATTCTTGAATAACTACTTCTTTTTCTTCTGTAATTTTAACGTTTTTTAAACTGTTAATAACTAACTTCTACCACACGTATTAAGGTGTATTGATTATGTAAATCTATTCTCTATTTTAAGGCTTCTCATGTCTTATTATAAATGTGCAGCCGCTTATTGGCAGGGGGTGATGCACTTGCAAAAGCTCTGAAGAGAACAGTAGATGGCCAAAATATATCATTTTTCGATGCTGCAAGATCTGCTGGCTATGCTAAAGATACTGATGACTTATCTAGTGTATTTTTAAAGAAAGGAAGTTACTCTGCTTTTGTGGAATTGCACATCGAGCAGGGTCCCATTTTGGAGGAGGAAGGTTGAACTTTTTTCTGATTCTTTTTCTAGCCTTAGGCACACAGTATTCCGTGTGAATCTAACACTTTATGTTTCTTGATCTAGGTATACCAATTGGAGTAGTAACCGCCATTGCAGCACCAGCAAGTATAAAAGTTGAATTTGAAGGCAATGGAGGCCATGCTGGTGCTGTCTTAATGCCAAATAGGTGAACATTTCTTTTGTGTGGGCTTAAAAGCAGTATATCAACTGAACCATCTTCATTGCCTATATATATTTGAAATTTGCTTTTGCTATTATGATTTTGTCAATGCTGACTAACTTTATCCCGGTTTTGTGGTGAGAATTTTATATTTACAGTAACTTTTCAAATTTTATTCTCTCTTTAAGGATTCCTTTAGGATCTTATTTTTACTTTGAAGAACATGCAGTTTTTTTGTTTCCTTTCTCTAAATTTCAAGCTTTATCAGATATTAATAGCGAGCATAAAAGTAAAGATTTTGGGGAATACTGTCAAGTTTAATGTGCTTTATTGATTGTATTCTGTTTCCTGATATCGAAGTTCTAAAGCTTTCTAAGGAAACCGCATAAAAATAAAGCTTTCTTGAAGTAGATCTTTTTAAGTCACCTATTATTATGCTTGCTGAGTTAATCAACAAGACCTACTCTTGCATGAATGAAACAGAAATGATGCTGGACTGGCAGCTGCAGAATTATCACTAGCCGTTGAAAGACATGTATTAGAGTCTGGTTCCATTGATAGCGTTGGTACAGTTGGTAAGTTGTGTTTTACTTTATAGTTGAGCACAGGCCTACTATTGCTTAGCTCTTAGACTATCTTCCATGTTCTCTATCTGGTAGTTCAAGTATTTTCCCTGTCTTGGCTATTTGATTATATATTGACCTCTGTTATGAATTGACAATTTCTTTTCCTAAAGGAATTCTGGAGCTTCATCCTGGAGCAATCAACAGCATCCCAAGCAAATCACATCTTGAAATTGGTATGCTTTAAGTGAATAGCTTTTTCAGGACAAACATACATACAGT
This sequence comes from Ziziphus jujuba, assembly GCF_031755915.1. Classification (NCBI taxonomy): domain Eukaryota; kingdom Viridiplantae; phylum Streptophyta; class Magnoliopsida; order Rosales; family Rhamnaceae; genus Ziziphus; species Ziziphus jujuba. The sequence continues at coordinate 24,120,534 of NC_083381.1, read as the reverse complement.
TTAAACCTAGACGTCTGAGAATGTTCTCATGGTTGTTCTATTTTTTGTTTGGGATACTGAGGTTAATAATTTTAGTTACACAATGGTATGTCATCCCAAAAATGTTGTCTCTGCGAAACTTTGTTGCATTCTAGAACCAATATTGTGTGTCATGTTAAGTTGTTAACCATCAACATGAAAAATAAAGTTGTTAAAAAGTGGATTCCACTATTTATATCAAGACAAATGCAATACACTTAACGGATAATTTGGTATCTTATTTCATACATGCTAATTGCTATATAGTGATAACATATTTTGTTTTGCAGACACAAGAGACATTGATGAACAGAGAAGAAACATAATAATTGAGAAAATTCGTCAATCTGCAAATGCGATAGCCAAAAAACGTCGGGTCAGTCTAACAGAGTTTAAAATCATAAATCAGGATCCACCTGCACTCTCTGATAAGTCAATAGTTGAGGCAATGGAAGCTGCATCAAAAGAGCTTAATCTTTCACATAAATTGATGATTAGCCGAGCATACCATGATTCACTGTTTATGGCCAGGTAAGAGAAAGGGACTGAGAGAAAAGCTTTTGCATCTGTCATGGATTGTTTTGCAAAAATTAATGTGTATATCTCAGTACAGGTGCTAGAGTTCTCACCCTTAATACAGAACAGTTTTTTGCCCATGTATCTTTCCCAAATGTATAGGTTTTTGCATCTATATATCTTATGTGTGTGCTGTAACATATTATAGCTGTTATTTTGTTAGAATATTCCTCCCATGTTCTGCTGTCTCTCTGCGTCCTAAGGGCTTCTTGGGAACTAGGATGTTAAGTAATGAATTGTAAAGTGATTAACTAATTAAGGAAGCTTGACCATGTCTTTTTCACATCCTTGCAGAGTATCTCCAATGGGTATGATCTTCATTCCATGCTACAAAGGTAATGATCTCCCTTTGATTTTTTGTACAATTAACAATCTAAATATGTCCTTTGATTTTTGTACAATTAACAATATAAATATGTTATTTACTTTTTCAATTTACATGGTGCTTCCGCTTTAATACGTTTCAACTAATTGAGAATTTTATAGAAGTTAAAATCATTTCCATCACCTAATAATCTCGAAGTCAGTTATTATGTAACATGTCAGCTGATAGTATACATCCTTTTTCATGCTCCAGCATAACTATTTGTATGCAAATGCGGAATAGATTAAAAGAGAACAGATGTCTGATAATAAAAAAAAAAAAAAAAAAAAAAAAAAAAAAAAACACTCCTTTGAGAACATCATTTGGAATATCTATGCACGTAGAAAAATAATCCATTTGCTCCTTTAAAAGCAAATCCAAACACTTTTACATAAATAGTCATCAAGGCAAACCAAATATATTCCAATCCATGATACTTATCCGTTTAATTTTGCAGGTTACAGCCATAAGCCCGAAGAATATGCCTCAATTGATAACATGTCTAATGGGGTCAAGGTATTAGCCCTTACCCTTGCAAAGTTGTCACTGGAATGATGCATTTCTTGTACATAACTAGATATAACTTAACCTTTGTGCCATAGTGGCTTTGTGTAAGGATACTTTGAGAATAAAGGATATTTGATTCAGTACATAAAAGAAATCTACTGTTCTTTTGGAAGATGGAAACAACATAGATAAATTAGTCTCAACCACAAACTGGGCAGCTTCTTATGCAAAGTGGTTGAATTGCCTATTTCACTGTCACTAACTTCTAGTGTTCTCAATGTAGAGTTTAAATAGGCATCCTTTTCACTTCTCCATCTCATTTTAAAAGCATGCAACTTTTGTCCATCTTATTTACTGTGGCCAACATTCTGTAGCTTGTTTGCAAGTCAAAATTGGATATATATATATATATAATGTTCTTGCTTAATATATATATATAATGTTCTTGCTTAATCGTAAAGAGAGAGAGAGAGAGAGAGAGAGAGAGATAAAAGGTAGGTAAGCTTTCTATTATATGTGTAAAACAGGATATATGGAACATTCTATTATATGTGCAGTACATGCTATATGGGACAACAGCATTTCAATGCCCACAAGAGTTCCTTTAATGGATCTCATATTACTTGATTATGCTACTGGAACCTCTAACAGAACTGGCCTACAGAGCCAGTTAGTACCAATCATATTTCATGTCCAACTAAACTGATGGAAAAAAAAAAAAAAAAAAAAAGGGAAAAAAACCAGAAATTTGTTCCCAGAATGAAATTACAGTGTCACTTAATTCATGCTTTGTTAACATCGGCTTTCTCTGATGGTTTTTCAACAGAGGTCTTGGTCACTTCTGCAGCTAATTCCAGCGCAATTTCAATCTAAAAAACAGAGAGAGAGAGTTTTTTTCAGATTAAAACAAACTGCTATTCAATATAATAAAAAAGAATTGTTTGAGAATAAAATGTGAATTGCCCATCAAGGAATAAGGAAAAAGGGAAACAACCTGAGACTTCTTCCCAATCATTTGGCCATCCTTGTCATCCTTTGAGCTAACAGTTGATATGCTGATCTCTGATCCATTTTTCCCCAAAAATCAATAATTTTATTCCATTAGATACAATTCAAACAGGGTGTTTAACAAACTGATTACAAAGTAAACAAAACTAGAAGTGTTCTTACTCTTTTCGACTGCCAGTCCATCACGCTTCAGAAACTCAGAAATTGTGATCACAGTAGGAATAGCTGTATGAAATAGCTATGAAAGTTAGCCATTTTACCGAGTATTATAACAATTGACTAGTAAATCCCAAGTTATAGAACATAACGATAAAAACCCCAAGTTCACATTACAACACTTGCGTCAATACAGAGATTCGGTATCAAAATGAATTCAATTGTTCGTGCTGTTACAGAGAATTTACAGAAGCTTTATAACATGGAAATTTTTTTTTCTTATATTTGTATGGCTATGGGAATTTTAACCAAAATAACAATGTGAGAAAATCAAACCGCATCCTCCCAGAAAGATAAAATTTTCAGAAGAATAAGGAATTTTTGGCCATGGAATAAAAGCAAAGATTGCAAAATTATAAAGAAGAAAAAGTAGAAGATAGTCCAAGAAATTGTACCGGTTCCAAGGGCAGAGAGTTCAACGCTCTTGTACTGCTTGATGTATTTCTGCGACAGAGATATAACAGTAGATTAAAGAAAGTTCTTTTTCGTTCATTTTCTTTTCCTACGGATTCTTGTCAACCAAACAGCAGATAATCGAGGCGCAAGAAAGCAGGGTGAAAAAAAATAAAATAAAATAAAATAATCATATGTTACCTTTGCAAGATTGATGTAGAAGTAGAACGGTTTCTTAGTGTTGGAGACGTGAATCCGATTCTTGTTCTTCTTCTTCTTCTTCGATTCAGCAGAAGCAATCTTGCTCGCACCGCCATTACCAACAACAGCAACAGCGAGCTTCTCTTCGTTGATCTTGTTCTGAGCTCCCCCTTTAGCCTCCATAACCTCTGCAACAACCAAGCTAGCCTCCATTGCAGATCTCTCTCTCTCTCTCTCTCTATGTGAAATGCGCGGGGAAATTTTGATCAGAAGCTGTGTACAAGTGCTTGATTGTGGAATGGGGAAGGAGCTTCTTATGCAAGATTGCTTTTACTACGTGTCGGTTTGCGATTGGATGATGGATATTGGCGGTTAGACTCTTGTAACGGTATGGTTATGCAAGTTGTCTCAGCCCAACTAGAATCATATCCTACGGTCCAAAATCAATCTAATCTCAACCATCTTTTATATCGAGGCTGATTCTATATATGGATGATTCTTTTTGTGATTATAAACTATCAAAATTCCATATAACAATTTTTTTCTCCGAATTTTTTCTATGAAGAATTTTCGAACTTTGTTTTTGAAACCGCTTAACTTCTTTTGCTTTTTTTAATTTTTAAAGAATGCTATAAGTTTTTTCAATTTTGGCTCTTCTGGTATGTTTAATGATTTTGTTTTCTTTCTTCATCTACTTATTTTTTTTTCATCTAAATTAGTTATTTTAAAATTCATGAAAAAAAATAATTGAAGAAAAAAGGAAAAACAATTGTTTAAACTTTAAAGTATAGCTAAATTGTGCGTTAATAGCTAATTATCTATGGAATTAGTCTCGATCTTTAATATTATTGAGGTTTTAGAACTTTATAATGGGTGTTCAATAAAATTTATTGTTGTCTACGGCTCCACATTATACATTTTTTTTGGGGGGGGGGGGGGGGGGGGGGGAGAAAAAGTGCTTTATTGATCAAAAAGCAACATTACAAATCTCATCTTGGAGGGAAGAGTTGCTCCACATGATACATTTGAAATTTTTAAAAAAAAAAAAGGTCGAAAACTAGTAATATATTATATGTCTATTAGGGCTTTAGAAGAGCCTTATAAACCCTTTTTCTTTTTGTATTTTTTTTTTTCGGTTATTGTATGCTAGCTGGTTGTGGCCCTATTAGATTGTGTGTCACAAGCTGTTTGAATGGATTTTGAGTCTTACTATTTCCTTGAATACCTTTAGTACGAAATTACTTTAATTTTAAAATTGCTTGACATATTCATCTCCCATTTAGAAGTTTAGAGAAGTTGGAAATTTCTAAATAATAGCAGGCATGCACAGGTAATGATAGGCTTATATGCTTCACTTTATTAAATTCATAATTGTAAAAAGCATTAAAAAAACATAAAAGGACACAGTTTGGTGACACCCATTAAGTCTACTTCTAAATTCCAATTATTAATTGACAAATGTAAGAAATATTCACATTTGGTTCCATTTAAAGCATTTAAAAAACGCTCTCATCCACCATCTCATGGTCTTCTATAAAATAGGGATATTTTGGAAGTATAAAATGTAAAAAAGCAAATTATTGCAAACAATTTTAACTAAAGACCAAATTTAGATTACCAATAACATTCTAAACATTTATAACCAAGCATCTCCTTCTTTTTTTTTTTTTTTTTTTTTTTTTTCTCTCTTTCTCTTTGGTGTGTGTGTGTGTGTGTGTGAATTTATAACCAAACATCTAACAAAATAAAGAGATAACAAAAGTTCACAAGCGGGCAAATGTAGGGTCCACAAGACATTGTGATTTTGTCACGTAATCTCATCCATCAAATCAATTTTTAGCTCTTTTATCCAATGACTTAATAGGGTGAGAGCTCACGATAACACATCAAAAGGCAAAAATCTCATTATATAAGCTTTTTTGGGGTTACGATCTATTTTATTTTTGTGGGACCCCAACAATGGGACGTGAATATGATGATAGCCAATCATGTCCGTCGGAATGTTCAATCTTGGATGTGGGACCCAAGATCAGTCGTCCATTTGTTGAACAATCAAGGCCGCGATATAGGGTTTTGTGGGTCCCAATCAATTCTTCGAATTAATTCTTTTATTTATTTTTATATATTCATTTGTATTTTCCTTAAATGGTACCCTTCTTCCTACTCCAACACACAGTTCACATCCAACCAAAGTCATAGAGCATCACAGCTCACAAGTACACTCCCTACGGTTACACCGTGTCCACCATTAGCTACTCCGCAACCTTCCCTTTTCCATTTTTGCCATTAAATTTTCTCCTAATTATCAAATCTACCCTCCAAAGTTTTGACCATAATTTTTATGTTTTCATATAATTGACCCTATAACCAAAATCTTATTATTGGAAATTGACTTACAATGGGATCATGCATAAACAAATCTGCTACTTTTTTCTATTATTTTTTTTAATATATATAGCTAAATTTAAATATTTTTTTTGAATTATTTGTAGAAGAAACAATATTATTTGTCTATTTTTGTTTTCTAATGAGCATGATTTGAGCATTATACCAGTTGGAAAATTACTCTTAAATCATGTTAAAGAATAATTTATTTAAAATTGTAAAATATGTACATCTAACTAAACATAAAGATGTCCAAATTGTCTTTGACCACTAAAAGGCTAGGAACATATATTTTATCAAAGACTAACAAGTTGATTGGTCCATGAGGAGTTAGGTAGTAAATTTGAGGATTAGGAAAAGAAAAAGGGCAAAGTTGGGAAAGTTGATGGAAAAGGAGGGTGTTGGTTTTAAATTAAATTATAGGGTGTTAAGACATTATCAAAAGGGTTAAGAAGGAATAATCAAGATGGGGCCTAAAAGGCAATAATTTGAATGGAACGTCTTCTCTCTTTTATTGCTTTTCGGTTACGGTATGAACGTCTTCTCGACAAGATGACAACTGACTAGCCAGTTTTAGACGTCTAAACGGCACGTTTTATTATTATCATATAAAATTATCTCACGCGAAAAGTATTTTATTATTATTTTTTTATATTTTTGAATGCCATGTTGGACCATTTCTTCTAATCTAATTGATTTGCTTAGTTTACAAGCACTTCAAATATTTTAAAAGGTGAACATGAAAATCCATGATGCTTAGAAGGATAGTATAGGATATAAAATAAAATGGGCATTTAAAAATTAGATCAATTTTTATACTAGTAGTAGAATGCAAGTTTTTCTTTTACCATAAGTTTTTCCTTTGTATACCATAGCCTTTTTCCAATATTGTATAAGATAATGATAAGTCATGGATTTTATATTTTTCAGAATTTCTTTTACCATACTTAATAATCAAAATTGAAAATGTTTTTGTTTATAAGAATTATTAATTTTTTAGAACAAATTTAAAACTCATGACAAAAGTAGGATTATAATATTTTAAAGCAATATTTTTTTTTTTGCATATATTAATTTATGAAAAACAAAATTCAATGTGTGAGAAAGAGAATGTTAATTAAAAAACGATATTGGAGAGAAATTATCTCATAAACAATGAGCTAGTACCTTTTTTTAGAAAATCAAACAATGGAAAAAAACTAAAAAGGTTAGAATATAATTGCATTAACAGAACTAATCAAGTCTTGTCATTTGATAAAAACCAAAATCAAAATTTAAAAAAAAAAAAAAGTGATTAGTTTTGGTGGCTTATTAGATGATGATATGACACAAAAAAATTAATGTGAGTTTGACATATTTCTTGTACACCTTTTCTTTGGTTTTACTTTTTCTAATTTAAATTCAAACTAAATTAATCCATTATAATAAATTTCATATTGGAATTGCAAATATTTATCAAAATTCCTTTCACTTTTTTTAAAAGATAAGACAAGAATTCTTTTTCTTTTTCGTTTTTAATTGTAATTTACATCAATGATTAATTAATATATAATTAAAATATTAAATTCGAGATTATAAAAACTAATCAAGGGCGTTAAGAAACGGCGTTAGCGCCGACGACACAACGCGAATATAAAAACAAAGTAACAGAAACACGTACACACACAGAGACCGACATAACAGCTCGATAAGGCAAAAGAAAAAATGTGCAGAAGAGGCTGAGAAAAACCCAAAACACAATAAAAGACACTCACACACTCTCTCACGGAGTGAAAAAAAAAAAAATTTAAAAAAAAAAAAGAAGGAGAAAAGCCTCCATTCTTTCACAGATCGGACTGAAACTGTGAGTTATTTACCACATTTGCCATCGTCTTCTTCCTTTCGCTGCTTTTTTTTTTTTTTGTTCCATTTCCTGGTTGATTCTTCATCTTCTTGCATGCATGATTGTAGCTCTTAATTTCTAACATCCATTTTGTACGGTTCTGTTTTTTTGCTTGATCTGTCTCTGTATTTGTTTTTAATGTGAATTGGTTTCGTTTTTTGTTTTTAAGTGTTTAGATTGGAACAGAAACAAAAAGGCTTTGTTTGGGTGCTGAGAAATGTAGGATAGAAAATGTGGGAAATTTTTTATTTTTTTATTTTTTTTATGTTTTGAAGAATTTTTATTTTTTTCATTGTCTGGAGTCAGACAGAGCAAAAGCAACTTCTTCTACTTTACAATTTCCTCATGTTATGCGTATGTGCTTGTCTGAATCTGATTATATGTGGGAAATCAAGGAATTAGAAATGTCTGATTTTTCAAATGACTTTTTCTGAATAGCATTGCTTAAATTATGCTCGTTTTTGGAGGCTGTTCAGATTATTGAATGAGAAGCTGTTCTTGCTTATCTTAAAAATCAAATTCGTATGAAATGTATATTTGCACTCACATGCATCTAGATTCTAGAGCGGTTTATCTTCTAGCTTACATTGTTTTTTTCTTTTTTTTTGGGGACCCATTATGATTTTGGTGAAGCTCCTTGCTATTTTAACCAGTAGAGTTTCTCGTTACGATAGAAGATTGATTAGCTTCCTCTTCCTTATATGCTTGGGTCTGAACCCAGTAGTTGTAACACCTTGGAAATTTGCAAGCACGCTGTACCACTGGGCAATAAAGCCTTTGGCAGATGGTTTCTGTGTTGAATCGTATAACGCATTCCTCCAATTGGTCATTGTTGCATTTAATCTTGGTTTAGTGCTCCTTCTTTCCTTTGCTTTGTGGGCATCGTTTTTCCATTGTTTAGTTGGGCTCATCATCGTAATTATGGATTTTGGCATCCATTACTTTTTAGCACCCCCCAATTCCTATTCTTTTATTATTCTTTCTTTTGTTTGCTCCGGCATCTCTGGTTGTTAGGGAAGCAAATGATTCTGCTGCTTGCTTTTTTGTTCCCTCATCAATAATTAGCATATCTTTTTTATACTTCCCAAAGGTATTATGGATAATTTAATTGTGTTTCCTTTCATTTATTTATTTTTTAAATCATTTTTTTTCTCCTCTCTGATAAATTGTTTGCGCAAGAACTATTATTTTCTAGTAACTCTGAAAATATTTCTCCACAGTGCCATCGATATTTATTTTCTTTCAGTGATGGACATTGGCAAGTAATTCCTTTTATAAGTCTCAAATTGGAATGTTAGTGTGAAAAAATTGATTATTGAATGATGGCAGCATGCTCCCTGGTTAATATGATGAAATTTACAACTGCAGGGCAAAAATTCTTGGTTCACCATGACATGGCTGTCCAGTTATAGGGATTGTTAGCACCTACCAATGTCATAGAACTGGCACCTTGTCCAATCTATGTTATGATTTGTAGATGTTTGTGATACTTTATTCAAATTTTAAATAAAACTCTAATTGTTTTTCCCATCATATTTTTCTCAATGAGACAATAAAACCAAGTTTTATAACCATCATGAAGCATATATCTACCATGTAGATTCATATCCTTTTCAGTAGCAATTGAAGCGGTAAGACAATTTGTTGCTCACAACCCCATAGTCTTCAATCAAAATTTTCAATAAGGATGGTTTCCTGGTTGGATTTTTGGATTTTATGAAGGAAAAAGAATTTTGTCTATATTTATTGATTAACTTATATAATGAAAATGGTATTAGTATGGTTTTTAGCCCCCTGAATATGTCTGTTAGTTGATGTGATTGTGATACACTGGTTTTTGTCTTGCAGTGCTATGGGTATAGAAGTCACAGATATTTGCATGGACAAAGAGTCAGATTGTGTCATTGTTTATTCAAAAGGCGATTCGCATGACTCAGATCTTGAAGCAATTCCCAATGGTAATTCTATTTCAGAGTCATTTGAGAATATTAATGGCGAGCATGAACTCCAAAATTTGGAAGAGAGCACTAAAGTAAAGGAATATGTGGTGGTGAAAGAATGTACTACAGAAAGCATATCTGAGCTGTGTCATAATGAGAAATCTAATGAGAAGAAGACTGCAGCAAATTCTGAATCAGGGGTTGCACTGCCAGTGGAGAAGGTTCATCAGGATTTAGGGAAAACAAAAGATCAAACTAAGTCGCGATTAGCTGTGAATCTTGTAACAAAACCTGCTTCTGCAACTGCTAGAACAAAACATACTGTTCCACAGCCATTTGCCCTAGCAACCGAAAGGCGTGCTTCATCAGGAACACGCCCCATTGTTGCTGTACCTGATGCCAGTAGTGGTGTGAATAAAGCTTCAAACATTAACAATGCTATAAGGAATTATGGTACCATGAAGAAGACTCAGGTAATGCTTGCAACTGAGCGTAGAATCTAATATTTGATATATAGTAATAAATTTTCCCTCCTAGAATCTTTTCTCACAAAGGCTGAAAAATGTTTCTTTCCTTGTATTTGTCTTTTTCCTCAATTCAATTCATTCTTGTCGAAGTTGTAAAATTGTTGATGAAATCCATATTTGGTTATAATTGTATGTGAAGCCAACACCACCTTTGGTACCAAGGAGGCCTTTGCAACCTGATAATAAGAAGCGTCCTGATGAGGAAGATTCTTGTTCTGTTGCTTCCTCGTATCCTCCTAAATGTTGCAGTCTAAACATAATTAATTTTCCTTTTATACTTTTCTTATTCTTCTATTGTCTGCATTCTATCTTTTTCAAGATAAATTTTATTCCTTGACCACACATAGAACAGCAGTCTCTGTAAGGAAAGCCAGGGCAACTTCTGCATCAGCTCCAGTGTTTAGATGCACTGAACGTGCAGAAAAAAGGAAGGAGGTAGTACCTTTTGTTGATTTTGATTGTGGTATTTATTTTATGTGCTAGTTCTTGGTATTATCTATGACAAGACTGTTTCGAGCCATAATGAATGTGCCTATTTGTGATCACATTTTAGTTTTATTCTAAATTGGAGGAGAAACAACAAGCACTGGAGGCTGAGAAAACTCAAAGTGAAGCAAGGACCAAGGTTTGATACTTTACCAAGTGTTTCTTAACTATAACAGTTAGCTTTTTTGTCTCTTCCTACACACACATGATCTTGAATATATCATTTTCCCTTACATATGTTGCATTTTTTTATAATATATTATATTAGTTTGGTTGAGGTACACCCTTCTAATATAATTTCCCTGCCTTTGTCCCATTTCATCAATCATGAAATTTTAGGAAGAGAAGGAGGTAGCTATAAAGCTATTGAGAAAGAGTTTAACATTCAAGGCGAACCCAATGCCAAGCTTCTACCATGAGGGACCTCCACCTAAGATTGAACTCAAAAAGGTTTGCTAAACATTTTACCATGTTCTATTGCTTTGTTCTAGCAGTATAGAACTTTGAGATGCACCATGAACTACAGATTCTCAAATGTACGAAAAACTGATATTAAATTGTAGACAGAGCTAGGAAGAGGTTTATTGTAACAAGTGGGTACATGACAATTTAAGTGTTTTGACCTCTTACTGGGATAACAGCCACCGCCAACTCGGGCAAAGTCTCCAAAGCTTGGCCGAAGGAAGAGCTGCAGTGATACGGTCAAATTATCCGAAGGAGCCAAAGTGAAAGGAACTTGTGCTCGTGGAAATCGTCATAGCTTGATTGTTTACAAAGAAGAAGCTTCTACCATTGGTTCCTTGAACACAAAGGAGCAGAACAATGTCCATAATGTTAACTCTGTTTGCAAGTTTGACGATGAGCCCAAACAAGCAAGTGAGATGAAGGGGATTCCAGCCAACATAACTGAACAAGGGAATGTGAAGATCGTTGTCCAGTCTTAAGTTCTCTGGTGAGTTTTTTGTTTTCTTTTTTTGTTTTTGTTTTTTTCCTCCCCTAATTTATAAGAGGAGAAGAGCACTTCACTTCTCTCATTTTCTTGCGAGTGTCTCTAAAGGATGTGCACTTTAATTTAATTAGCAGTGACTCATTGCAAATGTTGTGTGTAATATATGTGTAAATTTTCTGTAATTTATCTGTTTATATAATTATATATACAAAGCATTACAATTTCTTTTTTCTTTGCCTAGTTTGTGGAAAACAGGCTGTGTGTACTTTGTTCTCTTTTTCTTTGATAATCTAACCATTATTGGTTGAGATCATAATCTCTTTTTTCTTCCAACTTTCTGTTTTTCTACAAGTTTTAAAAAATGAGGCATAAAGTCTTAAGACTTGTGGCAATCTTCATCTTATAATTGAAAGTGGAAATTCTACAAGTGGATTCTGTTTCTTTACCTGCATAAATCTGCAAGACATAACTTTTCAAAAAAATTATTACAGTATTTTGTTTTCAGTAAAGATTTTATACCTCCACCGGCGAGTATTGCTTGGTAGTGTGTGAGAAGTGATGTATACTCATTCTCTAGCTATAATTGTAGAGATTAAAAAGTTATGGCCCGAGGGACCCATGTAGTTTGTGCTTTGTTTTGGTGGAGATTATGCTTTGATGGGATGGAAATTATTGTTTTTGTTTAGTTTTATGGTAATGCTTCATTATTAAAAATCACTTTAAAGCAAAAGAAAAAGATACCCATAGATAGTAAAGCAAGCACCCATTTGTTGAAGTGTTTTTTCCAATTAAATCAGCAAAAGATGACTTTTTGAGCAGGTCCATGCCCCATATGTGGAAGCAAAAATGGTAGTCAAAAGGACGGTTGCTTTAAATTTGTTTTTGCTCTATTTCAAGTTTCATGCTCTACAAAATTTTGATTACTTCATTTTTTTTTAATCTTATTGATTAACATATTTTGACTTCTCATATCTCATATTCTATAGAATCGGCGTCTCGAAAATCAATGTTCTATTCAGAATCCAATATGTGTAGTGGCTGAACCTTATTCATTCATTGGTTGCGTACGTTTAATATTGTTTTGTTTTATTGCAAAAAAACAAAACAAAAATATTATTATTTAGTTTCCTTTTGCACCCCTTTTCCTTCTAAGCCATCTACCAAAGAAAAAAATAAAATAAAAAAAATTTAATAATAATAATAATAATAAAACAATCAAAAAATGCATCTAGAGATCTTCTACCCAATATATAACTATTCGTCATGCTACCTTCAACTGCGACTACAAATTCATAACTTGTTTGGTAAATGATTGAGATTTGATGAAGACAAAGAAAAGAAAGGGAAAAAAAAATCATTTTTTATGTGGTGGATTCACATAAATTCTTCTTTGTTTTTCTAAAAAATTAAAATATCCCTTAAATTATTGTTTAAACTCTGACTCTGAGATGCTTGGTGCTGTGATGATTGATGAGTAATAACAGTATCTAATACACAATTTGGCTTTTGAAGATACAATTTCTTAAGTTTTAATGAAAGCTATAACCTTTTGTCCTTCCACTAAAAATTAAAAAAAAAAAAAAAATCTCTTTGGGAACATACAAAGCTATTATTTTCTCGATAATAATCTCAATTTTTTATTTTTTATTTTTTAGTCAGAGTTTATTTCTTTTTCTTTTTTTTTTTTTTTTGGTATTCCCCTTTTTGTAAGAAATGGATTGCATTGCAACTGAGCTCAGTTTGCAATTTGCTTTCACAATTAGATGGTAGAATGCAGCAGAAGAAAAAAGACAAAAAGAAAAATGTTTAGCACCATAGGATGATCTTCTTCATGACATCTTCCATCGCTTTGTACACAGTCTGTGCTGGAATTTGCTTGCAGTGGCAGATCGAAATGTTGATAAACAAATCTTCCATGCCATGCGGAAGAACTGACAAAAGTACTTCTGCAGGAAAAACAAAAAGAAAGTGTTCCTCTTGTTTCCTAATTATTTTGATTCTTGTCCTTGGTACCTCAAAATTGCCTCTTAGTCCTCTGCATGTGTATTGTGTGAGTGTGATTATTACATATCCCATATTTTCTCACTTTTCACTACACAACATAGTAATTATTTGGGTCAATTTCATTTTACCTCCCCTAATACACACCTTATGTAAGCAATATATATATATATATATATATAAAATCTTACAAAAACTATTTTACTTACAGCGTATTAAATTTTACGTTACATGCACAAATAATTTATATATATATATATATGTAATCTTACAAAAACTGTTTTACTTACAGCTTATTAAATTTCATTTTATCTCCCCTAATACACACCTTATGTAAACAATATATATATATATATATATATAAAATCTTACAAAAACTATTTCACTTACAGCTTATTAAATTTTATGTTACATGCACAAATAATTTATATATATATATATATATATACATATGTAATCTTATAAAAACTGTTTTACTTACAGCTTATTCAATTTTATGTTACATGCACAAATAATTTCATCAAATTTATCATACAAAACTGCACATATACTTGGACTAATTTGACGAATGAACATAGATTCAAAACAATATGTACTCTAACAAAATCATTAAGTTTTGAGGATAGAAATTTTTTCCACTTGCAAAGTAGCATCAACTAGTGAGCTTTTTTTCTCTTTTTGGATGCTTTTGTTTAGTTTCCACCCTTAATCTTTGTCTCTTTTTTCTTTCTTAGCTCTGTTTCAGGCTTTAACAGGCCAACCTGTGTTTCTTTCCATTTAAGTTTGGTATCACATTGGTCCTTCATCAATGAAGGCTAACCCACAAATCACCCTCCCCTTTTTTTTCACCAAGTACAAAGCAAAAGAGACACTCTTGCAAAAAACCCATTTCAGGGCACTTGAAAATCATACACTAAACTGCTCCAACTGCTTCAGATTAAGTCATAGTTAAAGTAGTTCATGGATTACAATGTTTGTGTAAGAAAGAGAAGAAAACTGATGATGATTTTTTTTATTTTTTATTTATTGATAAGATGCATAAATATAGTCCAATCTGTCCCCATTGGATAATTAATAAGACATGGGATAGTAAGAAATGGGCAGGCTGGTAGAAGATAGCTATTGCTAGTCTTTAAATATATGCTTTAAAAAAAGCTCTTGCTTTGACCTAAAAACTGCTCCAAATCCTTCCTTTATTTGAACCTATATTAATTAAAATTGACACATTGTCATTGATTTTCTCCACCAAACTTTGTTAATTTTTTCAAACCCTTTGACATTTCATTTCCAATCTATTTCCTTAATCTAGTAAGAAACAATACGTGGTAGTGATGCCAAAAACAAGTTGATTCTGCGTACAATGTAGAATCAGAAATTTTGGTTCTAATTAACATGCAGACTAAGAAGACCAAATTTCTCGGTTTCTTTCACTCTCAGCAAGCCAATATTAGGTAAGGAAAAAAACGGGTTTTTTGTTTTTTCGTCTTTGTTTTCCCTAGACTAAGACTTAGTACACCAAACAAAGCCTAACATTTTTAGTTTATATATATATATATATGTTTTCCAACACCGTGTGAAAAGCAAGCAAGACAGAGAAGCCGTGGAAAGTGGCACTACCATATCCCCTGTCCCACAAGCGACAGTCTTCTACACCCCCCAAACCTCACGTATATAAGGGCCCATGAAAGTCATTGCATGGCCAAATCAGAATCAAACAGTTTTTCATTTTCTCTCTCTCTCTCTCTCTCTCGCTCTCTCTCTCTTTGTCTCTCTCTTTTCTTCATGACCTCATGAATAGTTGAGGGGAATGCTGTCTGGTTCGAGACCATTCCATTGAAGCATAGGACTTCTTCATCAGAATGATCTCGGACCAGGCTTCATTCCCCCCAACTTTAAAGAAACTCCAACTCCGAATCTCAATCTACTATTTGACCAAATCCAAGTTGTTCTTGAACATGTAAGTATTCCACTTCTTTCTCTTCACTAATTTTCTCATAATCACCATAACTATATATGCTTTTCATCCACTAGTTTGCACCCAAAATAGGAAACTAAGGAGACAATTTCATCATGATATATAGGTATATATATATCTCATGTCCAAGTTTTGAGCCAATTCCTTTCAACCATTTATCTGTGCCAATGAGGATTACTTACATGTGGGTTTTTAAGCTCTATCTTTAAGTCTTTGAAGATTAAAACTGAATTAATTCAAAAGATTTGGATAATATGAGAATTCAAGGGTAGTTAGAACATTTGAAAGAATGGTAATATGTAGGATTGTTGAAACATTTGAACTGTAGCTTATTTTGAAAGAAATTGGTAAAGTATTTAGTGCTACATTTAATACCTTGGTTGTTATGGTAGGAAAAAGAGTGATCGTCATCATGCAGGTTGCTGAGAAAAATAACTGTAATAGTTATAACGTCTTTAGAAAGAATGGTAATATCTACAAGTGAGAATCTACAATGCGCGTAGCACAAATGAGGGCAAAAATTAACCACATGGATACTACTCTGTGGAAATGGTCTGAAAAATCTTTTGGAGTTGAGGTTTTCAAATTGCATACCAAGTCTGCATTCCCTTTCTTTTTGCTTATGTTTTTTTAACAAATTCGTTGAAAAACCGAGATGGGATGGTGTGAAAATATGACTGGAAAGGAAAAACAACTAAAAAACAAAGTTATATTTTCCATCTTTTCGCTGTTGAATTTTTGCCAAATTAGCTTTGCTTGTGGAGAGTTGCAAAGAATATAAGCCAAGGGAATGCCTTTCACTTTATCTGTTTTGCATGAGAGGTGGAGAGAGACAGACAGAGATATAGATATTCTTGAAGAGTACCCATCAAAGTTTAGCTTTGAATTTACTCCTTTTTCACCCCTTAAGACTGCCATCATAACCCATCTCCTTAGTCTTACCCCATTTCCTTACTTTTTAAAACCATGTGGGTCAGATCCAGGGCTCCTCAGTTGTGCATGAAAAACCTAAACTCCATTTTTTTTTTTTTTTGGAGTCTTCTATACATATCTTATTTTCAAAACCTATGCCCCCCAACTATTTACTACCTTTTGGTCCCCATATTCCATCCCATGTGGATACATTTAAAGCCTCTGCAAGAGGCACATATACATGTTATACCAGACTCACAAGATGATCATATATCCCAACATATTCATTTGATTGTTCCATTTCTTGAAAGTTGGGATGCAAAAAATAAAAGTATGCACTTATTGTTGGTCTGACAAGGTCTTCTCTTATATTATCCTAACCTCCCTAGCCACCGGAATTAAAGGTTGTTGCCTGATCCATAAATGCATATTCCTAGACCGTTGACATACAGACGGAGTAGTTGAGTTAATACCATTCCATGGCAAACCATCAAAATCTCCTTTATTAGTTTTATAATTTAAAAATGCATTAGTTATCTGCATGTAAAATAGCCACCAGCTATAATAAACTATTAAAACTATACATGGATCTAATAAATCATTAATACATTTTTGAATCTCATTTTTAAAATAATTAAAAACTGATAAAAGAGGTCCAGATTGTTGTGACATCAGCATATGCATATTGTGTTGAAATTTTCAAAATGGACAGCAGCTTTTATTTTAGGTTGTTTGTGATTTGTATCATCACATGGTTTTACCAACGGACCAAAAATAATTAGAAATATTTGAGAACTCTCCAAAATTGATAACAATGACTAACCTGGGCAATATTGTAACCCCATTGGTCCAGCCTCTAATTTTTCAAATTGCATTTTGTTGGTATACCAAGAAATTTCCCATGCAAACTGCATTATTACTCTGTCATTACAAAATCATTAGGCATCGATCCAGAAAAATAATGCATCTTTTCTAACTGTACTTGACCATAATGATCAGTGTGTATCAGACGATTCTGCCATGATTAATGAACCGGCATTTGTTGCAATTCGCATAACAGCAAACACATGGTTATCATCTCCATTATTGTATTCTGCAGAGAACAGTAAAACAAAGTATAGCAGAGCTACCAAAAACCAAATATCCAAAAAGCAAATTAAATTAAGTCACTGAAAATTTAAAAACAGCATGACAAATCTTGCTTTAAGCCTTTTCATTGATTTTGGAGAAACTATAATTAAAATCCGTACAATATATATTTATATCATGCAAGTGACATCAAACAATGGGGATTCTGAAATTTCAATTGGGAAACAAAAACAAATATTAATGTACTTTGTGATCCCCAGGGGAGTCAAAAGAGAAGAGAGACAACTTGAGTATGTAGCACAGAAAAGTAATTCCCATGCTCGATAAAGCCAATTTGGAAATTCCATTCTCAACAAGTATATATTGATTCCCATGCTCGATAAAGCCAATTTGGAAATTCCATTCTCAACAAGTATATATTGGTTGTGCCCAAAATACTTTTTCAGTACTTTTTTTAAGACTTGACCATTTTGTAAAATTCTATAAAGTGTTCAAACAGCAAATTAAAAAAAAAAAAAAATTGCTTGGGAAAGTCTATTTTAAATGAGTGAAAGAGAGATTTTGTTTGGGGAATCACTATCACAATTTTTTGGCAAACACAAAGTTTGTTTTAGCCCCCAGAATCTCCTTTAGATGTACATATATACATAATACATGCATATGTTAAAACATATGTATATGTTTTTCTTTTTCTTTTCTTGGTTAAAGATATGAATGTGTATATAGTTGAGGGGCAAGTTAGATTAAGCATTGTACTAGAATCTTAGAAACTTTAATTCTTCAAAAAGGCAAAGGGGCTTCTTTTTTTCTTTTTTGTTAATTATTTTTTTCTTGTTGTGGGTACGATTTACTATATATGGAGTAGTTTGTTAGCCATCTCACCATTTAATTAACCTTATAATAATGTTTTTAATCAATTTTCATTCAAGGGGTAGCTACAAGTTAAAATCAGAGAGGTCTATGAATTTTTTTTTTATGGAGGTGAGGCTTTGATGGGTAGCTTAATATTATTATATTACAATGTCAAGCACGTGGGTTTCACTTTTGTAATGGAAATTGTTTCCCTCATAATTAAAATATATGCAAAAAGAATTAATTGGAGTTCTTTTACTTGTACTCTTTCTAGAATTTGAAAATTAAAAATTGGACTTTTTTTTTTTTCCCCTAAACAATTATCATCATTTACAAGTGAAGAATTTGAATAAGATCCAATGCCAAAGAACGAGCAATGTTGTCAACATCGTATTCTAACATCATAATTATCATACGATTTCACACTTTTTGTGAATAATAAAAAAAAAAAAAAAAGGAAGAAGAAGAATGTATTGATAATTGTGATAATAACATCAACTGTTAAATATATATATTAAAAATTAAAAATAAAAACCAACTGTTAGAGGCTACTGCCATGTTGGGCTGGGCTCAAATGCAAATGACATTCTGGGCTACTAAAACACTTTAAAAACAAAAACATAAATTTCTACCATACAGAAGTCAAGTAGAACTGTATAATGAATTTTCAATCCCTCGTTTAAAACACATAGAAATCTGAGTGGGCGGGAAGTCTGTACACGTATTGCATAAGTGGGTCCCTCATAAATATAAAAGGTTTAAAATTGAATTCCCAAAACAACTCTGCGACTCTGCAGTAGCTTGTCAAAGAAGCTGAGACGACGACAATGGAGGACACAAGGCACACATGCTTGAAGCTCCAACCAAAAGGCGCCGCCGAACCCATCTTTGTCAAAGGGACTTGGTTCCACTCCCATTTCGACCTCTCAATAACTGATGGCCATCACGCTTGGATCTGCCAAGGTTCTTTTTCTTTTTTCCTGAATGAATAAATATTTAAATATTTTAGTTTTGTTAATAATGTCGATTTTTTTTTTTCCCAGCATCGGAGGAGCAAGTGAAGGACCGAGCAGTTCAATGGGACCAGCCGGTGCCGGAGTACGTGGCGTTGGCCGAAAGGTACTTAGGGTTTCAGCAGCCCGGTTCCGTCTACGGCTTTGCTGATGCTGGTGACGGCCATAAAAGAGTTTGTATTTTTTAATTGCTTTTGTTTTTATTTTTTTAAATTGGAAAACGCAAAATGAAATATGAATTATAACCCATTCTATTTTTTTTAATTTATTTTTTGGTTGCCTCAGTAATGAAATTATTGAATACTTTTTCGATTTAGGAAAATTGTTGGTCCTTTTCAAATTAGGTGTTATGGATTTTTGATTTTAATAAAGGACGTTGCTTATTGGGCCTGATTGGCTACATCCTGAAGTTTTATTTTATTTGTCTGATCATTGTGTGAATCTCTGTAAATGCTTTGCAATCTAGGATATTGAGCACACTGTTTACTAGTTATGCATTTAATAAATTGAAATCTATCTATATATAATATATATATATATATATATATATATTCTTTAAGAAACAAAAGTATATACAACCCAGAAACTGGATGAAACATCACAAAATTTTAGCTGCATTTTTTATTTCTAATTTTCATGGACTTGGTGTGTATGATACATGTCTCTAAACAACATACTTTGGAGATGTAACAATGGAGTGGAGAAAACTTATTAATGGAAATAACTAAAAATGCGACTGCTTGTGCTGCTGAAGCAATAATGAAAACTGTTAATGGTAACTATGTTAATTTTGTTGTAATCTGTAAATTTAGTAAAAGTAGATGTTAATGCAGTTTCCTTGCGTCGATGGGTTAAGTAATTGTTATCTGTTTTCTTGTTTTGTAAATTGCAGTTATCATGGACTTTTGAGAAGGAAGGGACCAAGCTGGAATGGCGATGGAAATGTCAACCATCACCTAATAGTAAGAAAACTACAGCGGATATAATGGACTTTCTCATGGACGCAAACATAAGGCTAAGTGTATGTGCATCATGGTTTTCTCGTATTGCTCTGGATTCATATGCAATAACAGTCAAATTCACTATATGGAATTTACTCTTCTGTTTGTTAAGCAACAACTATTTTAACAACCATGTGTCAACGATAAATGTTCAATATTGATTACGGTTTCTTGCAGAAAGGAAAATCTTATTTGAAATGTCCACCATCCAGATGGGCTTTCTTGAGCTGGTATAATTAAAATAGAAGTAGGGACGTATTTTTCTGATGAACCTTGTGAGATAGTAAGAAGTGGTAAAAATTCTTGAAAAAAATTGATTTTAGCTAAAATCTTTTGTTTTTTGGCCATATATCATGCATGAGTATTAGAACTGCAATTGAGCATTATCACCTGTGTTTATTTCTCTCATACTGAAGTATGCCTGTATCTTTTTAAATAGGAAGAAGTTGTGAGGAAAACTCAATCATTTGAAAGGCTGAAAGTGGAATCTGAGAAATGTTTAGCACAGAGTGAGAAGTTAACCAATGAGAAGATGGAGTTTGAATCTGCAGTATATGCAAAGGTGTGTGCTTTGGAATCCTAATTTGCATTTTTTAAATTTTTTTATTTTTATTATTGGTTTAAGATAGTGGTTAGAAGATTGGATTAATATAGTTCAGGCTTCTTTTCACATGCTTAGTTTCATCAAAGGGAAAGCTGGATACTTTGAAATAATTGTTTGGTCAAAAATTTCCAACGACCATGGTTTAAAATTTTGTTTTTCATTTTTCTCTTTTAATGAATGAGCCCTTTGATTCAAATTACTATCATTGTTCTTTGTGCTCTGCTTATATATGTTGCCAGCTAATTTCTTGAATATTTTCATCTATGAGATCTATTAGAAATTCCTTTTTTTGCTTTATTTTTCGAACATTATGACTTTACCCTTCCCGGTTTTAGTTCCTTGCAGTCTTGAATTCAAAAAAAGCTAAGCTTAGAGAGCTTCGAGACCAGCTTCAAAAGAAGAATGCTACTGGGAAATTACCAAAAGAAGAGGAGTCCACAGATAAAACTGAAAGTTTTGATGGAGGAAGCGATGACGAGAATAGTGAGGAAGAGACTTCTGAAAATCTCACAGGCACTTCAAAAGATATTCCTACAAGTAGGCCTCGTGGTCGAAAGAAGATGCTACGGAAGTAATGTTTACTTCTCAACTGTAGATTGCGTAAGTTTAGGCCAAAGCCTATCATTCCTTATTTAGGCTTTTCTATATTTTCAGTGTTCAAATCAATTTGTACTTTGTAAATATTCCATGAATATACGGACAAAACGAAACTAGATTAACACCTCAAGGGAACAGAAACTCCCCATGAAATCAAGGAGAAAAAGAAGTTCAGCTCCTTTAGGAGTTTTCTCAAGAACATGAAAGCCTAATTCAAATTGGTAACTAAGGTTGGCTAAATAGTCAGCAACCTTGTTACATTCTCTAAAAACATGCTTAATGGAAAAATCTGGAATTTGATCAAACACATTCCTGCAGCTAGCCACAATGCCATAACAAGGATGAGCAGTATTCATGCCATTCTTGATAAGAAACAAGTGTGTCAGAATCCAGTTCAAAAACTTCAACTTTGTTAAACCCCAAATGCTTGACTAACTGCAAGCTATAAAAGAGTCCCCAAGCTTGAGCGAAAATAAAGCTGGCCTTCCCAAGATTGACTGTGAAACCAGCCACCCAACAACCGTGAGAGTCTCTGATCACAATCCCTGCTCCAGCATAACTAGAATCAGCCTTGAAACTACCATCCGTGTTGAGTAAGTGTTTAACAAACCCATCCATAGGAATACGCTTAACACGACTCAAAACATTATTTCGCACCCCTTCTCCCCAACCAAAAAAAAAAAAAAAAAAAAATCCCCTTTATTTCGCACCACAAATTGCATATCCCAAGCATAATTTTTAATAACCTCCCTCGGATTGGGAGGCAGAGAAAAATGATCTTCAGAGATAAGCTTACATCTCCGCTTACAGATGAGCCAGCAAGCAACACCAAACACCGCACTCCAAGCAAGAGTTGGCATACCAGCTTTCCTTTTAACCAAAAAATCTTCCTTTCCTTTCAAATTAATGGCAAACCAATTTTCCAAATCATATCAGAAAAAAATCAGCATTCATGTCCAAAATACCCAAGGAAAATCCAAATTCCCTTAGCCAAACGACAGTCACGAAGAACATGAAAGGCAGTCTTATCAAACTTCATACAAATACGGCAGACTACTGTCAACACTTAACCCCCTTCTTCTCATCAAACTTCCTTTTATTTGTTAACGGGAAACACAAAAAAGATTGTCGATGTATACTATTTTACCCTAAGAAAAAGAAAAAAGGAAAATGTGACCTTGACCACCTGGCGCCGCAAGACCCCAACTGGCACCACATCATCATCAACAAAACACCTATGTGTCATTGTCAGATGATCTATATAACTACCTATGGATTGGATTGGTTTGATTTTAGACCAAAATACAATCTAATCCATATTTTTCGATTTATTTAATAAAATAACACAATATAAATTATTAAAACTTTAAGTTCAAACAGTTTATAATTTGTTTAATTTGAATTGGTTAATTAGTTTAGAATTTATTAGTCTATAAATATGTAATATAAATTAAAAATCTTTCAAACATAACATGTAAATAATAAATTATAGTTATCAAAACATAAAATATAATTAGAATAATCCAATCGAAAGCCGATGCCATGAGTTTTGATGGCCGTGTAAGGTCGAAGCTTGGTTATGGTGGTGGTGGTGGCACGGCAACATAAGGTAGGCTGTTTAGGATTTATTTGGAGATATGTTAGAAAAATATATTAAAAATTGATATATAAAAATGAAAAAAAATGTAGAAAATATATAATTTTTAATCATCTAATATATAATTGGGTTGGATTGAGTTTATATTTCCAATCCAATAACCAATCGAATTCAAAAAATTTATAATTTTTTAAGGCTAATTCAATCCAATTTATGTAAAATTCCCAATTCAAACTGCTAAAAACGAATTTAATTGATCGGTTTAAAAGGATTGGATGTTGGGTCGGATTTTGCCCACCCCTACATATATTTTTGTCAAAAAAACAAAAAAACCTTCTCCTCTTACACTATAAAACCCCAACCCCCTTCAAACAGCCAAAACCCAAAAGAAAAGAGAGAAAGGGAGAGCCTTAACAGAAATCCATTTTGCATTCTAAAATGGTGGTCTCATCATCTTCCATGGAATCCATCAACCCCTCGCTAGCTCTTTCACATTCTTCAATTATGAGCCTCGTGGCTGAAGATGATTAGAAACCAAAATGCTAACTTTGTTTCATCTCCACACCACAGGTACAATATCAGAACCACTTGGTTCTGGACATGAGTAGAGCATGTGAAAATGGTCTTTTTGGACTTATTTACTGAAATTCATTTGGCATTTGATTGGACTGCTTGCAATTTGCTGACGTAGATTGGTTCCATGGTTCTTCAGTAATCATTGCAATATTTTTTTTCTCTCCCTATCTCTTTGAATTCCATATATAAGTCGAATCACAGATGGAATTCCACATTCTCTTTTTCTCTCCTCTCCAAGCTACTCTTGAGAACTCTGTAAGTTTCTTCTTCTTTTTCTTTCTTGCTTTTCCATTTCTTTTAATTCATTCTTAAATTCTCTTCTCTGCCTACTATTCCAAATCAATTTGCTCTATAATTTTGCTTCTTAAATTTCCAATCATTATATGTTTGAGTACTGAGAAAATCTTTCCCTAAGTGTAATTTAATTCACATTTTTATCTTTGCATTTTGTTTATGTTTTATGGATGACCATAAGAATTTTATGCATAATTATAAATTTGAATCTGATTGTAATATTGAAATGTTTTGGAATGCTTAATTTTTGTTATAATTCCCAATGGTTTGATTGAGAATGAAAAATCCCTGTCTAAGATTGTTTGTTTGTTTGGTTTCTTAGTTATTCTATTTCTGTGTTTCATCTTCTCCTTTGATAATGGATATTATAAAAATTCTATCCGTTTCTATTTAGAATTAAAATTTTTTTTTCGATTTTTTTGAAAAATAAAAATTTTATAAAAATTTCGATAAAAATTTAAGATATTTAAAACTTTGTGCTCATCAAAACATAAACCTTAAAAATAGTGAAGCATATAAAGCTTTACTACTCATGATGGAATATTATGATAAAATGGTAAGTTAATTTTTTTTTTCTTTAATCTGTCATTAACGGTAAGTTTTTTAATTTAAAATAATGTTTTATGTGATGAGGAATTTCAAAAAATGGGAGATGATGAGGCAGCTCAAGAGAGGATGAAGATCAACTTTCTTTTTCATTTTTATTTGTTATATTTTCAAACAATCTATTATTTTGTTTTTCTTTTAAAGTTTTTTTTTCATTTTTTATTTTATTTTATGCACTAGAAGAAATAGTTGATGCTGTTTTTCATGTGCCTAACTCTCTCAATCTTCTCGTACGAGATTTAGCACTTTTTCTTGCTTAATCAACCTTGTTTACAAACTTGCACAACTATGAAAGCTAGAATAGAAGTGGAGGAAGTAGGAGATCTTGAAAAAGTTTGAGAAAATATAAATATTTGTATTACAAGATTTTTAGATGTCTTGCAAATGAAGATCCAACCCTTTTATATAGACGCTTGATACGTATCATGAATGTCAGGACCCGTCCAGAATCCCTTCCCCGGAACCCTAGACAAGCCCTGATCCCAGGAAAACCCTACCGGACCCTCCAATGAAAAATCCGGCAGAGCCTCCCCTAAGGGATTTACTTATCACAAATTACCTGCACTGAAAACACACTTCAAAAATTCATCCCCTTATTCCTCCCGCAAACTACAAATTGTTCCACAAATTTCAGCACTTCAAATAACCACAGCAGCAACCCAGTGCATAAATAATAACCACACGTCCAATACAGTATACAGAGCATTATACAACAAATGTGGAATTTATAAAATGACAGATAAAGAAGCAATACAAGATAGAGAGGAAAAAGGGAAGAAATACTTCTTGAACCTTCGGCAACGAACTGAGACGTTGGGCTCGCCCCGGACAATCAACGTCTCCAACTTGGACCTAGGGGAACGGAATTTAAGAGTGTGAGATGCTAATCATTTCAGTGAGTGACCCTAACTACCGAACACCTTTAATATTAATAATATATCAAATAAAAGGATTTAATAAATCACTACCGAATAATTAAATAAATAAATAAATAAATAAACAATTGAAGTAATACTTTCTCTCAAAACCCTCACTATTCACTCCGTTGGAAATGTTCCCCTTTTAAAACATTTTCACAAAATCCGATATTCATACCTCCCGAAAACCAAGGAGCCAAATAAATTAATAAACAACAAATAAACAAATAAATACCCCAAATATAAATAAACTGCAATAAATTATAATAAATAATTTTAGAACACTTTTGGGGTTTAACACATTATTTGCAATTTACACCGACGCACCACACCATATACCGGTGATGCTCTCCGATACCCAGCGTCCTGAGCACCGACTGGCGGGGGGTTAAAGAGAGAAACCTGCAACGGTCACTTCGGCGTCCCGACAGTACCGCTGCTAAAACCATCAACCCGGCCAAGGAGGGGGCGGCTGTGCACAACAATAACCTTGCCTGCCCATGGTCCAATGGCAACTCACGGGTGAAGTAATAACCGTGCGCTAAACCACATAATAACCGCGCACTACCACGTGTCCATACACCATACACCAGAACACCAATACTGTATGAGTGCGTCTAAAAATAATATTATTAACCAACCGTACCGTTTTCCAAAATTACCGTGGGAAATACATTAAATTCTCACACTTACCATCCCACACATTTTTATTAAACAACCCGGTACGAAACAGCGATAACAACAAACCACAATTTTCTCGAAATACGAGATGCAACCATAAAAATACCGCGTGCATAATTTATAAAATTTAACCAAATATTTTACCAAAATATTTAACCCGATTATGCCCGAAAAATATTACTTAAAATCACGTACAATTAATACTGAAATCCACTTTGCTCATGCATAATAATAAATTAAACCACAATAAAACCATAACCAATTTGTACCACATGAGCATAACTTGAATATCAATTTAAATACCAATTAAACATAATTAATTGCCCAAAAATGATATAAAATCCAGAAGCAATTAATTACTGAAAATACTTGCTCATGTGTAACAAATACCATTTAATCACAATAAAATAATAATCGGGAATTTTCTAATGACCCCAAAATTTCATTTAGCACCATTGGGTAAATATATATATAAAATAATATTTTTCCTGATTATATTTAAAATACACCACATGAGCACAAATTACAGATATCAAATTAATACCACATAAATACAATTAATTACCCCAAAAATATTTTTAAAGGTGGGTCACTCACCTGGAGCATGCAATTAAACCACGATCCACTATGGGATCAATTTCACGACTCACCGGTGCTCCTAGAACAAAATTCACAGACAGTTAAATAAATTAATATTTTAATCAGGTAAATAATACCCGGTATCCGGGGGGTCAAACACAAACGTTAACCAAAATAGGCGAATGATATACCGAATCGAAGCTCATGGAACGAGGATCACCAATCCGGTCTCCATCGACCCCAATTTCGTCGGAGGTGGCCGGAATTTGGTCGGGAAGCTTTGGCCGGTTTTGATCTTGAGGTATCTTTCAAACGGTAGGGATTTTGGGCAAACTAACCCCGGAAATGGACTCAGAGGGGTCAAAAATGGTGGGATAGAGGTATGGGACGGGCTGGGTTGGTCGGAAACGGCGAGAATCGCTGAAAAAATTTCACCTCGCCGCCGCGACTTCGCCGGCCCGATCTGGGTGCGTCCGGCGGCGGCTGGCCGGGAAATTTGGTGGCCGAGGTCGCGAGGTGGTGGGCTTGGACGGTGGCCGGCGCGTGTACTGTATGGCTGGCCGGAAAAAGTGCAGCAAGGAGAGAGAGAGAGAGGGACGGCCAGTGGGAGAAAAAAAAACTGTGTGTGTTTTGTGTTTTGGTGCTAGGGGAAGAAGAAGGAAAAAAAGGAAAAAAGAAAAGAAAAAGAAAAAAAAGAAATGGTGTTTTCCCACGTGGGGAAAAGAAAAGAAAAAGAAAAAGAAAAGGGAAAATAAAACAAATAAATTCAAATTAATTAAATAAAAATATTATTATTTAAAATAATAATAAAAATAATTTGATTTTACACATGGTTGACATGTGGCATTTCACCATAGTGACACATGGTCACCTTCAGTAAGTCACACGTGGCACATCGTTATGCGTGTAAAAATAATATTAAAATAATACGGTGTTTAAAAAACTTTATAGGTCCATAACTTTCAAACCACATGTCCAAATCGGACGTGCCGCTAGTCTACGGACTCGTATCGACGAGCACTTCACAACCATGCATGAGTCAATGCTCAATCTTGCATGAATAAAAAGTCAACTCCGGCACCCTTTGTACAATTTGGACCTTAACTTGTTTTGCTCATAACTTTCAAACCGTAGCTCCGTTTTCAACGTGTTACCAGTCTACGAACTCGTGCCAACGTGTACTCCGTAACGGTACCTCAGTCAACCTAAAATTCTAACCGGGTCAAAAAGTCAACTTTTGACCCCTTTGATCAACGGTCAACGGTCAAAGTCAACAGTCAACTGTCAACTTCGATCAACGTGCAAAAATTTCCGACATGGTTCGGGACGGGGTGTTACAATGAATATCTATAATGTTCTAGATATGTACACATATCATACATCTATGCTAAGATCTAGATAGTTTTATGTTTATCTACAAAATATTATTAACTTGTTTATGAGATTGTGTAATGTTATAATATTATTACCCTGTTTAATGTACTGTTGTCTGCTAAAAAAGATCTCGGTGGTTGTTGATTTTGTATTTCATGAAAGGATAAGACGTGGTTACAAGTATGCTTCCTATAGACCTTTTCCTGGGAAACAAGACAAACGATTTTGACGACGAAAACTAGTTGTCTTTAGCAATCCTTTGTCAAATTTGCCTTCTTTGACAAAAAAGTTGAGTGGTTAATTGACAGCATTGAGTTAGAGATGTTTTTATTTTTATTTTCATTTTTTTAACAAAAAAAAATTCCTCCAATCATAACTTCAATTAACTCACATCAGCATGTAATCAATAAGTAAAGAAGAAAGTTCAATTTACTATATATTTACAATGAATTGGTACTTTTTCCATAATGAAAGTCAAGCTATATATATATATATATATATATTTTTTTTTTTTAAAAAAAAGGCCACGAAAACAAAAGATACAAAATAAATTAAGGATGCATTCAATCTATATTATAAATTACTTTTATGGAATTAAAAAATTTAAATATATTCAATATAGGCTCTTAAACAATAATTGTTATGAAATATTCAATATGAGCTTTCAAAACTTTCAAAAAATCTATGAAAATCATGAAATATTCAATTCATACTTTTAAAAACTTAATGGTTTCTTCAATTAAAATTTTTTAAAAATCTTTAAACGTCAGCAATATTCAATTTGTCTATGATTTTTACAAATGTTTATGAATCATAGATTTTTATTAACTTTTAGTTAAAAACGGAAATATTTAACTCACAATTTCTCTACCACTTTCGCCCAAAAATTTTACAAACTTTTGAAAACTTTAAATGGCTCAAACTAAAATTTATATTATACTTCATTTTTGGAGCCCCTTCCACCTTCCGTCCCTCTTCTTCCCACTCTTCATCTCCCTCTCTACTGCAAAATCAAAGCTAACAAAAAAAAAAAAAAAAAATATATATATATATATATATATATATATAATAATAATAATAAAAAATTGTTTTAGTTTTTTTTTCTTCTTTACGTTCTCTATCATACAAATGTGTATTCTTTTTTTCTTTTATGAAAATACAACAAATGATTATTTTTTAATATAAAAAAGTACCAAAGTGCAATAAATCTTTGATTTGGTTTGAGAAATTGCCTCAATGACTACTTTCCTTATTTTTTTGATCATTTACTTTTGCTTACTATAAAAAGTTAAAATGTCTAACATATTTTTAAACACTGAAAAAAATATAAAATGATTATGAATTTCTATTATTATTTTTTATAAATAAATTTTCATTATCAAGGTAACTTATTTTTTTATTTTTATAAATATTTTTGTTGATATTAGAAATATATTTATGCTATTATGAATTCAATGTTATAAAAATCCATAAAAACTTTTAAATTGAAAGTGTATAAAAGTGTATATAAGTCTGTCATAATTTTATAAACTCTATAAAAGTCCATAAAATCTATAAATTCTTCAAATGTCAATAACTTAAAAAAAAATCCATAAAAATATTTTAAAATCCATATTGAAAGAGATAATATTTTAGATGAAGAGAAAACATATAAAAGCAAATAAAGACATTAATTTCATTATGTAAAATCATCACATGTGTATGATTACTATAGACTAGCTAGGAACAAACCAAAACAACCAAGGATTGGGAGGTAGCATGTCAATGCTCAAATTAAACAATTCACCCCTTTTAAATCTGTTTTCTTTTAAGTTGTAGACTCCAATATCACTTCCACGGTTTCTATTTTCCAAAAGGTCATCTAAATAGTATATTGAATCTTCTTCGCACTCTGGAAAATCCTTGGTGGACATTGATATGGATTGGTTTCTAGTAAGAAACAAAGCTCTGCCCGACAAAGTTTTCAAACTTAACCATTTTTTCATACTATAATCCAACCTAAAAACAAAAAACTGGACTGTTGAGTATCGAGGATCAGAGCCAGTATATTCAACTAGTAGCCTTGACACAAGCGAAAGCTCCCCCAACGATTCCACCATATAAAACCCAAAAAGAATTCTAACATTCTGAACATCAAGTCGATAACTTGGTGGTCTTTGGATTAACTCCCTGCGACTTCGAGTAGATAGAAAATATGTGATTTTTCTTGGAAAATCACCGTGTGTGTCCCAAACTTCAATTACACCTCTACTTGTTATAGCATGTAGTTGATTGGTGCTGCTTCGGAATATTAAATCCAAGTAGCGATTTAAATAAATCCTGGTAGCAAAGTGAGTCCATGTCTTGTCTCCATTCTTACACAAAGCAAGTCTTGTGTCGAATAAGACTGTACACAACACCACAACTGTGTAATTTTTGCTATGAGTGCGAGATGGGTGTGACAGAAGGATGAATTTAACAATTGAATACTTAACTCGTCAACCCACTCATCTCCATAACTACATGGTAACCATGGGAGTTGGATTTTAGTCCCTGAAAACAGATGAACAAGATGTGGGCGGTTAGTTTGTTTATCGAAAATCAACAACTACCCTTTAGATGATCCAACGCACCAAGCATCATGGAACCCACCAAACGTGTTTTTTACTTTGTGAATCTTATTCTCTGAAACACTGAAGAAGCCGCAGCGAGCATCGGCATCAGCATCGGCCTCGGCTTCTTGTTGATGATCATTACTAGCAAGCATAAGGCATGGAATTTGAGGGGAAGAGGAGTGTAAACTGGAGAAGAGATATAGGACTCTGCGGCCATATGCCAGGAACAACAAATAGAGTTGAATCTAACAATGTCCATCAATGCAAGTTTTTTGAGAATTAAGTGCAACAGTTCAACCTGAAGATCCGACCAGTTCGCTTGTGTACATCTCCTTTAGGCCATTGTGTTTGGGCTAAATGTTGTAAAACCAAGGTCATGTACAAAACAAGAACAATACAATTATATATTATTTATATAGACAAACAGAAAATCCTACTTGATCTAGGAAAAAGTATGTCTAAAAAAAAAAATATTATATATATACCCATATTAGGAAAAGTAGAATCAATAGGGATAAGGCAACTTACAAACCGTGGACTTGGGCAACAGTGTTATGTATAAACCGAAGTCCAATTAAAAGTCCAAATTTCACAAACAGTTTTTTTTTTTTTTTTTTTTTTTTTTTTTTTTTTTTTTTTTTTTAAATCAATAGGGATAAGGCAACTTACAAACCGTGGACTTGGGCAACACTGTTATGTATAAACCAAAGTCCAAATAAAAGTCCAAATTTCACAAAGAGTTTTTTTGATAAATTTGGAAGGACAATTTCACCAGGATTTGAATTCAAAACTTGAAAGTTATCATCCTCGTTTGCCAACTGTTATGTCGCTGATGGGATTTTTAAGGGGTGGGGGATGCAATTAGGCTAACTACTCTTAAAGGGTATGCAAAATAGATAAAGATTAGTCAATCATTTGAAAGGCTGAAAGTGGAATCTGATAAATGTTTAACGTGCTTCTTTTTTACACTTGGTTTATGTAATCAGGGAGATGCAATAGTGGATATGTCTGTCAAAAAAAAAAAAAAAAAAAAAAAAACCAATCTCCATGGTATGAGCTGCCACCTGCTTCTAATTCAGCAAACCCTGTAAGAGTGTGTTTTATTGTTATAATATTATTAACCTGTTCATTGGGAAATAAGGCTTTTTCTTGGGAAACAAGGTAAATAGTTTTGACAACGAAAACAGGTTGTCTTCAACATCCTTGGCCAAAGTTGTCTTCTTTGGACAAAAAAATTGGGTTCCGTTCGAAAAAATTAGTGTTGGTACTTTCATCGTTAGTGACAAAGTCGGGTGCTGTTTTACTTTTGTTGTTCTGTTACGTTTTTTGTCAGTACCGTTCGAGGTTAGTTGGTGTGTTGATAAAACACGACAATATTTTATCTGCTCACACATAAAAGAAACACATTAATAACATTTATAGGCAGGTCGTTTGCTATAAATATAGCTAGTGATAAATAATATCGTTAAAAAATAATTGAGAAATTTGGATTGTGTTGGAACAACTGCCCAGAAACCAAAAGAAAAACAAAATATAAGGCAAAAAAGTGACCATAAGTTTGATCTGACGTTGGCCTTAAAATTTTTCCTCCCTAATTTGATATGTCAGAAAGAAAAAAGAAAAAACCGATAAATATTGGCTAACAAAAAATTAAAAAAAAAATTCAAAAAATAAAACATACAATATGAAAATATGTAGTAGAGAGACAAAATAAAAAAATCTTAAGATAAGCAGATTTACACAAAATAAAAAAAAAAAAATAAAAAAAATTAGAAGACGCAAACAACAGCCATTAGGAGCTTTTATGAAATATGGAAAACAACAAAGGTTAATCTTTTTGAAACTGTAATTTGATAGGATCAACATGTAAACAGATTCCATAATACCATTTCAAGCCAAAACTGCTAAGGTCTGATTTTCCCCTGCCTTGATATACTTATTTTAGAGTAATAATAATTATATCTTAAGAATGGTATAGATTAACACAATTTTCTTGTGTTTTTTTGACACTCTTTCTTCAGGGAAATTAGTTTGAAGAATTTAGAATGGAAGAAGTTAAAAATTAAATAATAATAATAATAATAAATAACAGTCGAGATTTTGCTAGCCCAAACTCGGCCCAAACAGGTGGCAACGCAAACTCAGAGCAAATAAGGCCCAATCCTCCCGAGGCCCATTGGTTTCCGAAATTAAAATGTATTTAAGGCCATCCAACAGCATGGAAACACTCATTATCATCTCCATCGCTAGGCATCTGAATATTTGGTCTGTTTGTTTTCCCAAAAGCCTGTAATCTTCTTCTTCATTCAGTTTCAATGGAAACCACGACCCGGTTAGATGTTGGATTGGCAGTGTTAAACTACAACAACAAAGATTGGTTTAGTTGCTGATCTTTTCATCTCAGGTTGGATCAGATTATTCAATTTTCTTTTTTTAAAGATAAAAATACTTGTTAATTAGCTTTTGGATATATGATGGTTTTTTCATTCGTCTGGGAAAAAAAAAAAAAAAAAGAAAAAAGAAAAATGAAAAAGATTATTATTTTATTCTCGAGGTGGAAGTGAAAGTATCTTATTCTTTCCCTTTTTAAACCCAAAAAAAAAAAAAAAAAAAAATAAAATTCCCAGATCTTATAGATCTTGCCCGTTCAATTTCCCAACGGCTAGTTTGATAACTAACGGTCAAATTTCAACTCTTATATAATAGGCCACTGTAGCTCCTTCTCCAAATTTTTTCTTTTTTGGCTGTGGAGATTTCCTTCCTCTTGATTTTCCGTCATTTTTTAACTAATTTTCTCTCTTGTTTTGTTATTTTTCCTTCCTTTGGTTTTGGTTATATGACTGAAAATGTAAAACCAAGAATGGGGCTTTCTGAGAGGAAGGGAGGAGATGGAGTTTTGGGTCTAAAGGTAAACTGTTTGAAGAAACGCCGTATGCAAACAGTTTCCTAAGAAGAAACGCTATGGAATCGTAATTCTCTTTCTCTCTTTCTCTTTTTTTTTTTTCCTCTGCTTTCACATACATACATACAGAAACTAAGCAATTTCTGAGATACCCATCAAGTTTAACATGGTTTTCTGTTTGTGTGCACCGCAGATTGTTTATGGAATTTCCACTCCCAGATGGCAAGGAAAGGCTGAAACTGAGCCAAGAACAGGGTCTCAAACTGCGGCATATCAAGTTCTGGTTCCAAAACAGGCAAACCCAGATGGAGAAATTCTCTCCTCTTTCCTTTTTCATTCTTTCACGGTAACCTAAAAACCGAGCACACTAACTAATATAATCTATAAATCTAGAAGAAATTTCATTTACTTTTGGCTCAAATTGCTTATGGTCTTTAATTATTGGTCTCGGAATTCTTTAATTTTGCATGTGATAGCACAATAAATACTATTCCTTTTAGGGTTATGGTGGTGATGGTGCTCATCATGTCTCAAAATCCATTAATTTCGAGGGTTTCTTTTGTATATATATAAAAATGTTTATGTAGAAATGTGTAAATAGGACGATCGCTATTTCTCTGATTGTGTTCATAAATGCTATCCTTTTTCCCCTTCTAAATGTTTGAGTGGTGATCAATGGTGTATTTCTGTTGTACATGTTTGTGGTTTTTAAAATGTTTGGTATCTTAGAAACTTGCGTGGTTTTATTAGGTTTTATTGCGTTAGAGATTTTTGGTTATGCGTTACAGGAAATGGTAATGTATATATTAGTATGATCCAGTTGATAAAGATGATCCTATTATGTTATTAAGAGGTATATCCTATAAAGATGTTTGCAGATAGCAATTTAGCATTCCTGTTAATACAGTAGTATCAAGGCTTTCTTATTTTTGACTAAAGAAAGTAAAGGCTTTGTTATTGTTGTCTATGCTGTCTATCCTGTTTGTACATGCATGTCTCTCAGCATATAATTTGATAATGTGATTTTCCTTCCTAAGTTTGATAGTGTGAGGATAATGTATGATTTCTCTATACTATTCTTATTCATTTAGATGCAAGTTATTATATATGTATATAATTCAGGATGTGGAGGAATTTTCCATCTCACAGAGGAGGCTGGGGTGTTAGAAACAAGTCATGAATTTCTCTTCTGATGCGAACGTAAGATAATGTTTATTAATATTATTAGTATTATTTTTAAGGTGAAAGTTCTCTAATTTACTAGTGGAAATTTACATTTTGTAAGTTGTCTTGGCTTGTTAGAAGGAATAGTTATCTTACATAAATTTTGCACTTTGCAAATTTTTTTTTTTTACATAAATTGCGGTTATTTAATGGGGTCAGGAAAACTTGTGGTCTAGTTGGTTTGACTTTTCCCTTCATAAACTTATTTTAAACATATCTGAAGATTGATATAGAATATAGATTAACAATTATCCTACAATGGAATACAACCAAACTGTGAATTCTGAGTCCTAAATTAGGTCCTTTTCTGTTATTGTTTCTGTTTTCCGTTAGCCTTTTTATGTTGCTAATTCATGTCATGTAACTAATAGGATAAAGTAAGACTAAACGTGATGGCTCTGAGTTTGGCCGATGCTTGTATCTGTACAAGGGGAGGAATTACAGCTCTTCCAGCCAATTTTGATGGCTCAAGAACTCATGTGGAAGTCCAGAAGCAAATAAGATGTCTTTTTTGGTCAATGGCTTTCTTGTTTCTTGTACTCAGAATCAACAATAATTGTAATATAAGAAAAGATAAGATTTTTTGGGTTTGAGAGGAAGAGATAGACCGCTGGGATTTCCAGGTCTCTTCTCTCTCTGCTGTGGGTGTGGTGTGGTGTGTGTCCCCTCTCTCTGCTTTCACCTGCTTTCTCCTCCCCCTTCTATTTCTCTATTTTTCTGTCTCTGCTTTCTTTTTTTTCTCTCTGTTACTTTTTTTTCTCTCTGCTTTCTATTTCTCTATAAATATTTTAAAATAAAAGCCACTAAGGTATTTTTTAAAATTAAAAAAATAATGCTAAATTAAAAACCAGAATCTATCATTATTATATTTATATTTTTATGTTTTTGTAAAAGGTAGTATATTTTCAAGTAATTACATTATTTTGTTGTAAAAAAAAAAAAAGTAATTACATTATTTTTTTTCTTAAGACAAATACATAAATTTAAAATATTAAAGAAAACAAAATTTACATTAAAATAATGAACTTTTAGAATTTAATTTATTCGATAAAAAAAATTGGAAGCCTTTTAGACAAGTAAATTAGGACTTTTAAACTTTTAAACTTGCAAGCTTTTCCTGATCTACTTCATTAAGGACATAAAAAGGACATGAATTTAGAATTTCACAAAATTTTATATTGATAGTTTGCTGAATGAACTATTTTACCCTATGATAGTAATGTCAAAGGGTGGCAAATAAAATTTTGCAATTGAAGAAATTAAAGAGAGAAATTAGCAAGAGATGTTGTAGAGAAAGTGCAGAGAGAGAGAGAAGAAAGTGGGAAGAGGAGAAATTTAAGCAAAGGGAGAAGAGAAAGAGAATAAAGGAGTTAAGGAGAGAGAGTAGGGAGTGAATGTAGAGAAGGTGGGGAGAGAGAAGTAGGAATAAAGTAGAGATGAAATAAGGGAGGTGATTGGTAGTAGTGAGAAGGTGAAGAGGAAGCGAGGGAGAGAACAGAGAATGTTAGAAGGAGGAGAGGACGGGTAGGGAATAGTGGAGAGAAAAATTGGGGAACTTGGAGATAGAACAGATATAGGAAGGAAGTTTTTCATTTTTTTTTTTGGGGAACAAAGGTTCAATGTAATATCTTTAATATATGTTTGACAACAAATAGTTTTATTTCCATCTCATTTGAGTTTCTAATGTACTCTATTTTATTAAGAATTCAAAATAGTTTGAAAAATGCATTCTTAACTATCAAAATAACTAACATACTCAAAGTGGAATTTATGATTCAATTAACCAGCTGAATGATCTGTGACTAACACAGAGAGAGAGAGAGAGAGAGAGAGAGAGTTATTAAAAAAAATAAAAAAATTGAATGATTAGTATGTGTTGGAAACTAACTATACCTCATGTTGATATTCATGGAAATTTAGATCCGTTTGGGAAGGTTCATGGAGGGGGTTCCTATAGCTTCTGTTAGTACATTTGCAGTTTCAAATTCAATGCAATTTTGGTGGTTCAATGCTTTCAGCTGTGGCTTTCAGAGCATTGATGGAAGGAAATTCAAATATGGTAGCAGTTGCTAGTAAACTTTCACAGTAAATCTAACTGCTAGTCATTCATTATGCTTTCAGTTGTGTCTATATCCTTATCATGCTCTTTGTTTTTATTCTTTTTCTTTGGAAAGATTGTTCATTCAAGATACAGGGAGTGCTTTATATCTTTCTTCTTCTTCTTCCTTTTTTATTTTATTTTTTAATTTTTTTTTAAAATGTAAATCTAATTGATTTTTGTATTTTGGGTAAACATGCAACTAGTTGACCTGAGCATATTTGGGATGTATTTTATTTTTATTTTTATTCTGAATAAATTATTTGAGATTTTTTTAAAAAAAAAAATCAACCTAAGCATTAATTGCAATGACAATCAAAATTTTTGCTGAATATATATAAATAAATGAACACATTATAAACTAAAATTATTAATTAAAAGATTAATTTTGTTGTGAATAAATTAATGTATTTAAAAAAGCTAACAATTTCATAACATTTGAAAAAGAATAATACTTAAAAAAAATAAAAATAAAAAACTAAAATGCTATATCAATGTTTACGACATACATGTCGAAAGAGCAATGAAAGGACCAAAATATCCATAAGAAACTTAAAAAATTCTCTCAACCGGAATTTTCTATTATAACTCTTTTTCCCACTCTCTTTCTCTTCCTCTCGAGAGAAAATCTTCAAGGTAGGCTTCTGATCTGCAACCTCTTTGATTATAAACGCCGATCAAAAATCCAAAACCTTTATTGCCAAAACAAAGAAAATAAATTAAAAAAAAATAAATTTGCAAAATTTACTCCTCCAGCAAACTATTACGTTCTCTGTCTCTGTCTCTCTCTCTTTTAAATCTCTGGCAAATCTCCAAGGGAGGGTTATCCATGGCCATCCTCGTGGGTTGGTGGTAGCAGATTTTCGTAGCCTTCTGGAAAGTCCCCATCCAATTTGGAGCGGTTGTGCACTATTTTGGTTGAGAACCTTTTACATCATTTACCATGTTTTGCCATAAAGCGTGTAGCTTCAAAAGAATAGACCGAACAAAGACAATGAAGAGGGTTTTTTTTGGGAACTCTATCTGAAAGAAAACCGCAAAAGGACTTAATTAACTTGAGAGAGGAAAGAAAAACCAAGAAAAGAGCCATACCCACCACCTCAAGTTCAAATCCTCATCTTCCCAGCACATTAGCACATTGAGGACGACAAACTAATCTCTCAGGTTCTCTTTCTCTCTTTGTCTCTTCTTCTTTATTTTATTTTTTTAGTGGTTTCCCAGACTTGGCTTTACGGCTGTTGATGCTTCGAATTGTGAATTGGGTAATTGAATTTGTATCTCAAAGTTAGGTGATTATATTTCAGTGTATTTGGGTAATTGAATATCTGAGAAGTGGTGTAGTTGTATAGGTCTACGGGTATTGATTTCTATGAATTTTCTTCTTTTAAAAAAAAATTGTGAGCTACTTAGGCAACAAAAACCGTAAACTTCACACAAGCACCATAAACTTCTCAAAATCAAAGTTTAACCAATATAAGGCAGTTGGTTGATGAATTTTTAAAATACCCTATTTTTACGATTTATCATAGCTGAAAATTGTGTAACTTAGCTACATGTAGATTATATTGATTTTCAATTATATTGGTTTTCCCTACAGGACATTTTTACAAACGGGATCCAACATATTGTTAGCAAACAAGTAGAAAGATGTTTTCAGGGGTGAAATTCATACCCCGCGATGAGATTGATAAAGTAAGCCTATGTCTTTCTTCTTCTTTATTTATTTATTTTTAATTTTTATTTATTAACTTTTTTTTTTCTTATGTTTGATAAGCGCTTTACCTCCTCATGCAGCATATGTATATCTATATATATATATATATATATATTTTTTTTTTCTCTTTTAAACCTCTTATTCATATGAATTTGGCTGTATTGTCACAGGATGAGAAGTCAGATGCCATCAAGAAAAAGAGCAAGAAATCATCTCGGAAGGAGAAACATAGATTGAAAAAAAAGAGTTCTCAGTATGATAGCTCAGATGAAGACCTTGAGAGAATAAAGAGAGGCTCTAAAAAGAAGTGGTATTCATCAGAGGAGCATTCCTCTGAAAGTGAAGATGACAATAGTTCAAAGGATGGTGAAAAGAGGCACCGTACTAGGAAAAACAGTAAGTATGAGGCTGCTGATATGCCAAAGAAGAGATCAGGAAGTGGTAAAGAAAAGGATGGAGGGAAGAAGAGTAAGGAAAGGAGGAGTCAAGGAGATATATCAGATAGTGACTTGTCTGGTAGGTTTCCTATGCATTTTTTCTTTTTTTGGGTTTTTCTTGTGTATTCTGTTGTTTTTTTAATTTATTTCTCATTTTTTTCTTATAGATGGCGGTATGGAAACTAGTTCCTTAAAAGATATGGAAATTGTGAGGAAGGAAATTGGATTAGAGTGGATGCTCAGACCAGCAAAGACAGATAGTAAACCTACAATGCCTGTTGAGGATGAACCCGAAAAAGCACCAACTAATGAGGTTTGTCCTTAGCTAATGCTTGTGTAGAATCTAAGGAGCTCATTGCTTCTTAGTTGTGATGCTTGAAGTCTCTTACGTATGTATATGTCTTTTCATTTGTCAAGCATGTATCGCTTGCTAGTTTCATGTCTTTTGTAACTTTTATGATTATGAGGTGCTTTGCTGACTATATTGTTTATTCTGTTAACCGGGTAAAGAAGGTAAATCCAAGGGAATTGAATCCATATTTGAAGGATAATGGTAGTGGTTATCCAGAAGATAATGTTGAAGCTAAATTAGGCGGTGATAAACTCATGTCTTCCTCTATTGTTGGAGATGGAGGTGCAAGTTGGAGACTTAAAGCCTTGAAGCGTGCAAAAGAGCAAGCAGCTCGAGAAGGAAGACGACTTGATCAGGCATGCTAACTTACTTTTTAGATCTTTGCAAGCATTAGCAACCTATTTTATTTTGTATTTTAATTGTTGGAATTATACAGGTTGTAGAGGAGCGATGGGGATGTCTTGGTCAACTAACTGCATCTGTCAGATCTGAAAAAGCTGCTCCATCCCATGCCCACTTGCATGCTATAAAAAACAGAAAAAGAGATACAACTGAGGGTCACCAAGCAGGTTCAGAAGCTCAAAGTGAGAAGGATGTTGAAAAGGTGTGAATTATTAAATTTTCCTTTAGGGGTGAATAGGAGTTATCTTCTGTGTTGCACTGAATACCTAAGCTAGATTAATGTGTTCATTGAGAAGATACCTGTGGTCTTCTTTTATTTATCTATTTATTTATTTTTTCTTTTGGGTTGGGGGTTGGGGGTGTTTAGATTCATAACCTTAAATTTGAACTGGACTATGCTGTTTCTTGATGGATTAAAGATTGACTGCTGTGTTTAATTGACATCGCTTTTATATCAGAGAACCAATCGGGAGTACCTGAAGGATATATCTATTCAGCGTCCTAAAATGAGGGAGCCTAGAGTTCAAGATTCTTTATCCTGGGGAAAGAAAAAGGGTCTGAACACCAGATTTGCCAAAGATGATGCTAGTCTTGTTTATGAAGCAGTTTCCAGCTTAAATAAATTTGAAAATGATGGAAGCTTCATGCGTCAAGTTCTTCAAAAAGAGACTTCTGTTGGTGGTCCTGTTGGGGATGTAAAACCAAACTTGGTTTCATCAGAGAGAGGCAGATCTAGTGAACCTAGTGCAGCAGTCAAGGATGCCTCAAGTGCAAACCAATTGGCAGCTAAGGCTTTTCAGCTTCGTTTGAAAGGAAAGCATGAAGAAGCTGATAAACTTCTGGTAAGAGATTGACATGCATATTTATAATTGGTATATGGTAATTGTGGGTAGCTTATTAATTAAACACTTTGGAAAAAGTTAAAAAAAAATAAAAATTATATATATTTTGAAGGGACTCGCAATTTGGTAAATTTATTCGTACAAGCATGATTTTATTACTTTATTTATTTTGTTTGATTGGATTTTTTTTGGTTTATCAGCAAGAAGTGGAGAACATGAGGGCCGAACAAGGTGGCGGAGATCATATAATTAAACAAAAAATGGAGGAAAGCTCAAGCCGGTAAGTCTGCTTCTTTTGGTATTGACCTTTTTTAAATTCATTTTTTCTTTTGCACTTCTTGTTAAATGTTTCATAAATTATCACTAAAAGTTTTCATGGAAATAAAAATTTGTACAGCAAACATGGGACTACTCTAATTGTGTTTAGGTTTCAGTTATTTGCCTAGTCGTTTGATCTTTGTATACTTTGCAGTGTCAGAATCTTTTTTCCCCACAAAGTAGTGATGATGGCATTATTCAGGCTAATTCAATATCCTTTTTTAAACAGATATGTTATGCAGGACAAGTCTGTTCGACAGAAGAGGAATGAGGATGATGGTGATATGCATCTAGCTCAAAAGATAATGGAGAACACACGATATAATACATACAGTCAGGCAGATGATGAATATGACTATGATGGTGGTCCAGCCAGAAAGTCTCGGAAGAAGCGAGGAGGTGATGAAAATAGGGTTGCTGAAAAGAATACTTTTGGGAATCGTCTCTTAACTCAGCAAGAGCG
This sequence comes from Ziziphus jujuba, assembly GCF_031755915.1. Lineage (NCBI taxonomy): Eukaryota > Viridiplantae > Streptophyta > Magnoliopsida > Rosales > Rhamnaceae > Ziziphus > Ziziphus jujuba. The sequence goes on along the minus strand of NC_083381.1, from coordinate 24,079,068 downwards.
TTGTCTCTTTTGCTTTGAGAACCCCAAAAGGCCTGCACATCTGGTTGTGGCAATAGCCAATTTCTCGTATTTGATGCTGCCACAGTGGGAGCCTGTAGTGCCTGGTCATTGTTGCATTTTACCGATGCAGGTGACCTTTATCTTATTTTTCCCTAGCTTACTTTGTTGTGCTCTTTAAGACATGAATTTTTGTGTTATGGATAGGAGAAATATTTCCAATTTCTGAGTTATGAGTGTATATGTATACTTATATAGGAATTGGAATTCCATTTGCCTTAAGAGATTTATGTTTATCGTGATGAGATTGTCAACTTTCATTGTCCAGCACCTCCACCTGCCCCAAAAAAAGAAAAAAAAAAAAAATTAAAATAAATGAAAAAGAATATTGTATTCATGACTAAAAATGATTATTATGAAAAATGCAAGTAGTGTGACTTTATGAGTGTAGATACATTTCACAGAAGAAAGAAAATGGAAATGCGTGGATGGTTTCTATCATAATTTGCACTAGTTTTTTGTAGATTTTCTGGAAGAGTTTGTATAAATGCCTGGATTGATGGGTACATGAAGAAAATCATTGCATTACTAAAGGATGTAGATTTGCTTTCTCTTTTCCAATATTTTGATTGATTTCCTGTTAAGGATTTTGATGCTAGTGTAAATCTTTGTTTCAGCATGTACCATCCACAAGAACTGTTGATGATGACGTGTGGGAAGAAATTCGTAACTTCAAGAAATGCCTCATTATGATGTTTGCAGAGCAAGAGAAGGATGTAGTCTTTCTTGAAACAGTGATGGATTTGGCGAAACAGCGACGCCATTGTTTAGTTGAGTGTATTCCACTGCCCAGAGATGTTGCTAAAGAGGCTCCGCTATATTTTAAAAAGGTAATATTTTGATGCATATTTAATATGCTTCACTTTTCTACTTGTTTGTTTTGAGTTATTTTTCTAAATTCTTATGCATATGATATGCTTCACCTTTTCTGCTTGTTTGTTTTTTATGCTGTTCTTGTAAAATCCTTACAGTGTTGCTGTTTTCAAATGAAAGTTGTATGATTATATCTCTATATGCATGTATATATTTTATACGTTTTTTATATCCTTAGTTATGTTTTGTACTGTAATGAAATAACATGCATGTTATCATATTCCTTTTACAGCCGAAAATTTAATATGTTGTTTTTCCGAAAGTTTTTCTAAATGATCATTGTTTCAGGCTATTGATGAAGCTGAAGATGAGTGGAGCCAACACAATGCAAAGAAGCTTATTGATACCAGTGTGAAGGGGCTGCGTGCTTCAATTCCAGCAAACTTTCCATACTTCCATGTTGAGTTTGGTCTCTATAAGGGGTTTGTCCATGTGATTGATGATGAAAAACAGTTCAAGAGCAGCCTTGGACTCAATGTCATAAGAGGCATGTTGCAGTTACCTGAGGAAGACATGCATCGGCGCCGAAGATATGAGGCAGTGGAGGCACAAAAGCAAGCGGTCAAGAGTTTTGCTCGAGATTGGGCACCGTTTGACTGGACGAAACAGCTGCATGAAGGATGACAGCAAAGGGGGGGAAAATGGAAACTCAAATTCTTTTAAATTTAAATTCAATCCCCTCTCGTGTCTTCAATTCAAATGGTGGTGGTTGCTTTGGTTTAGATTTAGAACCACCACTAAGAAGTACTACTAGGAAGTTTTGAGAGTTGTTCAGGATAGATTTGTATTGCCGATTACAGTTGTACAATAGGTTATCAAATTCAGAAGTTGCATTTGAATAGAATTGTAGTAAATGCAATCACACGTCTCATATAATATTCGGGTGAGAACATGGTTAGGAATTGTTCAATTTCGCATCATTTTTTATTGATTTCCCTTATTCGATTTGTGCCAGAGTGTTCATATAAACTCATTCTTGAGGCTTTAGACAAAGATATTTTCTTGTTGACCAAGGCACATGATTAAAACGAGTTTCTTTTTTTTGGTTTTTGTTTTTATTGACTTTGAAGGTTGGCAGCCTCACAATTTGCGTTTACAATATTTGTCTCCAGCCACCAAATTGCCCTCCTCCATTTTACTTCTGCCAGGCTGGGGTGTTGGTGAATCAGATTAGATATGCATTAGACAAGTTATACTAACGTATCGTGTTATAAGAATTTGTCAAAAATGGCCAGCTTGAAGTTATCGGTAAACCATGCACTATAAATACTCCTTTCAGTTTCTATCAGACATGCATTACAATAAAACATACATAAGAAAACAGCAAAACAGAGAGTGAGTGACTAAAGAGAAGGCAATTAAGGATGGCATCAATGTGCAAAGGTAATATACATTAGATTGAGTTGTTTAGATGAAATAATCTAGTGGGCGTTTAAATCCGATAATATAGTCCATGAATTATATGTAAACGGTCATTAGACGCCCGACAGATTGATTTCTGCGTGTATGTATGCATATACATATATATATATATATATATACGTATATATTATTTATGGTGTAAAATATGAATGTTTGTTAGTTGAAATATTGCAGGGAAAGATTCATGGCCTGAGTTGGTGGGAAAGCAAGGAAAGTTTGCTGAGGAGACAATTGAGAAGGAGAATCCCAATGTTAATGCTGAGATTGTGTTGGAAGGCACTGGTGTGACAAAGGATTTCCGATGTGATAGGGTTTGGGTTTGGGTTGATGGATATGGCACTGTCACAAGAGTCCCCGTAATTGGTTAGAGCAGGTTAATTACCTCCACTCCTATTAACAAATAAAATTAAATAAGGAGAAACTACATAAATATATATATATATATATATATACAATCTCCATGCAATGAAATTCTTCTGTGATTGTATATTGGATTTGGATATTATCAATAAAAAGTCTTAAGTTGCAGAGTAATATTCTTCTTACTTTCTGCGAGTAATATAGTATATGCTTCTCAAAGTCAAGCACACATGACACATCCTTATATACTCAACGATTTTTTTTAACCAAAAAAATATCTTTATCAAAAAAAAAAAAAAAAAGATATCAATTTATATTTTAATGAAAATTCATAATACAAAAACTTTACCCATTTATGAATTAATAGAACCTACTTTATTCAATGATATTGTGCAAAAGAGATAATACAAAGAGTAAGAAAGAAAAGATCTTAATGGGGAATATAATGCTAGAAATTTAAGTCCATAATTTTATCATTAATTATTATTATTACCAAAAAAAAAAAAAAGTAGAATTGTGAACTGGGGTTGTGGGGTGAAAGAGCAAGAGAAAAAACAAGGAAAAGCCATTAAAAGAAAGAAAATCAGGTGACGGCAAAAGAGCTAAGTGGAGAAGAAGCCTTCTTCTCTAGCTTCGTTGCAATCATCTGATCTTCGAATTCAAAGGATTTTCCTTGTTAATTCCCTTGTTCTTCCCGCCCGAACAATAATTCATCAACAACAATCAACCAAGAAAATAAAAAGAAACATTGTTATAAAGAAAATTATGTACAAGATTCGCAGTAACCACATGATTAGGCAATGAAACATGACAAAACTCTATTTTGTGCATAATCATAAACATGTTGTTATCAGAACTGAACTGGCAGAGGAAAAAAGATTGAATCGAAAGCTAAACTGAACTGGCAGAGGAAAAAGATTGAATCGAAAGCTAAAGAAAAGATATTGAAATTAAATAAGAAATAAAAAGACTAATGAAGCTTAAGAATTATAATCAAGAAGAAGAAAATTATTGTTAATATAGATTATTTTTTCATTAATGGTGTATAGGCAAATATGTATATATTTTTTATAAGATGTATAGGCAAATATTATCTGTACTACTTGATACTTATAGGCTAGGCACTCCTATTGTGCTAGAACTTTCATTCCTCGTAGAATTCTTATTTCGTAAAAGTTGTACAATAGCCAATCGTTGATTCAATAAGCAAATTAAAAATAAAAATAATAATAATAATAATAGTAACATATTATTTTTTTGATAATAATAATAATAATAATAAACTAAAGCAAACAACTTTTTTATTATTTTATCTGTTTAAGTAATAAAAATATATTTCGATGAGGAATTATTGATATATGGCTAGATAATTTACATCGCGGAGCTTATCCTTGTCATTTGTTTTATTTGGCTATTCGATTTCGTTTTGGTTTCGATGGGAAAACTGGCAGAAAGCTCGTACGCAAAGAAAATTTTAGTACAATTGTTGAAGTACCTTTTTGGGGTTGAAGGTTTCCTTGATTAACTTTTTATTTGATTGATTTTACAATTGTACTCGTACTTTATAGAGATGGCCAACAGTACGAATCAAATTGACTTTGACTTAACATCGACGAATTGACTTTCACTTCTCCCTTTTGTTTTTTTGAATTGACTTCTCCGTTTTCATCTATCTATTTTGAATCGAAAAATACTGTTTATAGTTAATAATAAATTGCATAAATTTTCAAGCAAAAAGAGAATTCGAATTGTGCCACTAGCTATATGTATATAAATATATATATATGCACAAAATTAATCCAAATCAAGATCAACCAAATAATGAATAAATCTTATATCTTTTACACATTTTTGTATGCTTTTTTTTTTTTTTTGTAAATACAAAGAACAAATAATCTAATTCACCAAAAAATAAAAGAGGAAACAAATGATGTATTTTTTTTGTAAATACAAAGAACAAATAATCTAATTCACCAAAAAATAAAAGAGGAAACAAATGATGTAAGAAGAGGGTATAATTGGTAGGTCGAGGCACTGGATGGTTGGCGATGGATGATGATGATGAAGTAGTGGCGATGGATGGTGGATGATCTAATTAACCAAGTTTGGGAATGGTAGCGACAAAGCCATTAGAGTCGAGAAAAAGCCAGACCCTGTTGCAGTTGAAATCATGAATGGTGATTGATCCAACTGGTAGACTTATTACATCCACATTTGGATTGTCCCTCTTTATTATTGCCTCCGCAGCCTCCCCTTCTATTCCCCAAAGCTCTGGCCAAGTAGTCTTTTCACCTGAAAAAACCCGTACACCAATATTTTAAATAATCACCTATATACACAAATTAATTTAAAACATTTTTTTTTTTGTGGCTAGGATATATATACAATTAAAACTTATATATGTATATACACACACACTAATATTTTAAAGAGCATTATCAAAGCAGGATATGTTGAGCGCCAAATCACATATAATCTGTCGACAACACCTAATAGATTATAAGAACTATACATTATAAATGTGCATGCATACATATACTTATGCATCAGGTATCTGGGCATTTCATATCAAAAATAAAAAGAAGAAGAAGAAGAAGAGGAAGAAGAAGGAAAAGAAAAAGAAGTTACCTGGGCATAAACTCATCCTTTTGTATTGTAATTTGCTTGCTAGCTTTTGTTTTTGTGATGTTGTATTGATAGAAAATAATATAATGATAAGATGAATCAATGTGTGTATACATATATATGTGGTCGATCATTTTTGACTTGGTTACGTAGCCGAAGTTACGTGCATATAGAAGTCTCAAAGTTTTCTTTTTATTTGAATCTATTGGCACGTGAAAGAGAGAAAAGTCTTCAATTAGTTTTAATCTGAAATTCGGAGGTGATGAGCCTTGCAAGTTGTATATATCCATATTTTAAGCTTAGGCTTATGGGTTTCTTTTATTTGAAGAAAATTAATAGTTTTTGTATATCCAATTTATTGAGAAATTACGAATAGTTTCTAATAATTAACGAAAGGGCAAGGAAAATATGAGAAACGTAGAAAAGCAATTAATGAAGCAGAAAGTTCTCTTTGCCTGTAGAATAATAAAACCGCGTCATCGATTACTTGGACAAAATGGAAATTAAAGACGGCTAAAATATATACATATTTATGACAATTGAAGACAATTCAAAAACATTGACAATTTTGTTTGCTTGTGTATAAAAAATTGTAATCAATGTACTTCATATAGGACGAACGTACTTTTAAATTTAGCGTAAAACAATAAGAAAAATGACGCGCCGAACTAATAAAGAAGAATACTAAAGAGAAGATGAGCATTTTTGAGTTCGAAGGAGATGGCTTTTAGGGATTAGCTTGTTGAAATTTTGTCACACTATTGACTTTTTTTGGTTGTCATCATCCATTAAAAGTTTGAAGCCTAATACGAAACAAGAGAAAGAGGATATAAATCCATAGATATGTTTGAACTTTTTTATTATTTTTTGGACGCAAACTTATGTTTGAACTTTGAACCTTCTATATCAGATTAATCATTGATCAAAAGGTTAACGGTTTTATTGAATTCTTGGTGCAGCTAATTAAATTCGTGGAGGATCACATAATTTTAATACATACTTAAATATAGTTATTGTTACATTTATTCCAAGTGATTGTTCACATTTATCCCCAAGGCATCATTCTTCGACATGGTTTTGAATAGCATCTTATACTCTTTTATATATATATATATATATATATATAAAGTGATTAACATAATTAAGAAGAAAAGAGAAGTAGAGTACTTGATAATTACTTCAAAGAATTAATTAAACTCACTTCTTTTCTTCATTCTTTTCCAAGTTACTGATGAGAAAAGGGATTTTGGTTTTGGAAATTAAGCAGAAAAGTCTGAAGTTTGGTGATCAAAAGGAAGATGCATGCTCTGTATCTTACTTTATTATTTTATAGTTGAAAATATACAGAAATATATATATATATATATATATATGCATTTATACACACACACTTTATTAATGGCAAATTAAGTTGTACATAATTATATAAAACAAGAATGATTTTTATAAATCTTAACAAATTTGACTTTGAAGATCAACCTCACACATTGCGTTACATACATGTATTTATCTGTACCTACCAGATTTAAGCTTCAAAGCTTAATTTATAGCTATATAGCTTGAGGGTAATGATGAATCAGATACAGATATACACCATCTTGGTGATAAGTTTTTGTGTAAGTTAAGAAATTAACAAAAGTCAAAGGATTTCCAGAAAGTCAAAAATGGCTACCCTAGAAGCTAGCTGCATTGAAATCGATCCACCCTATAAATACTCATCTTAATCTCCATTAAAACATGCAACATTACAAAACATATACAACAAAACTTCAGGAGAGAGATCCAGAGTAATTCAAGAGAAGCCTAACTGAGCATGGCATCGGAATGCGAAGGTAATATAAAGAGAAATAAGTTTAGCTAATTAAGCTAGCCAGGTTTTAAGTTTTATGTATTTATGTAATTTTGCTATATGACGGATTAATAATGGAAATTGATATCCAATTATTTGTAATTTAAAATATCATATATTTAATAAATTATATGTAATTGAGTGTTATTGACGTTCAATATAGCAAGATTGTAATATATATAACTTTTATTATATGATCAATCGGAAGGTTTTAATTTAATATTATATGTATATATATATATATATATATAGGTAAGGATACATGGCCTGAGCTGCTGGGGAAGCAGGGGAAGTTTGCTGAGGAGGTGATTGAGAAGGAGAATTCTCATGTTGATGCTCAGATTATATTGGAAGGGACAATTGTGACTCAGGAATTCCGATGTGACAGGGTTCGAGTTTGGGTTGACAACTATGGCACTGTCACTAGGGTCCCCCGAATTGGTTAATTAAGGCTGGCTATATATATATATATATATATAGCTATAGTAATAAACTAATTTATTGATAAAATGAAATAAAGGAGAAGAACCCTTTTCTCTCCATTGCATTAATATTGTTGTATTCAACATAGAAAATATATCATATCTTCCCTTGTACTGTAATTGGATATTTTATACATAAAAAGTTAACTTTAATTAATTTGCATTTTGCTGAGTGTATAGTCTTCTTCTTCTTCTTCTTTGTTTCCTTTTTGTGTTTTTTTAAACTAATGGTCTTGTGTAGTTAATTTTCTTATTTGGCTAATCGAAAATACAAATAAAGTGGCCTTAAATTGGAGTTTTGGCCCCCCAAAAAAAACAGAAAAAAAAAAACATAATGATTAGAAAAAAAAAAAAAGTGGTTGCATAACTTTTATCCAAAAAAGTAACTGATTTACCACTTATTTTTATTATTATTATTTTTTTATGAAAAAATGTACCTACAAAGGAACTTCCGAAAGTTTAATATATGCCCTTTTTAGGATACCAGTTAGCAATAATGTAATATCCAATCCCACACACCGAAAATTTTCACGTTGGTCGGATTTGATCATCATTGATCAAGTGGGATTAAATTTTGATTTTTGTTATGAATAGAATTTTATGTTGACTGAATTATCATGAAAAAATACTCATTAATTTGAATTCATAAACTAATAATACACTAAAATCAAAATTAAAATTAGAAAGTTATTATCAAAAGAGCTTTAAGGGCATTTTGATCGTTTAAGAATTGGATCCTACATACATATTTAAGTGTTGTACCATTTGGGTTATTAAAATATTATTTTTTTGGGTTAATTAAAACCCACAAACCCGTTAACTACCTATATATATATACACACTCATATTATATTATTTTTTTACTAAATTATTAGTATTTTATTATTTTATTATTTTTCTTAATTTTTATTATTTCTTTTAGTGAAGATATTTTGACTTTTCCCCTCTCCTATTCATCATCTCCTCCGGATTACTCAAAAAAAAAAAAAAAAAAAAAAAAAAAAAAGGAGAAGGAAAACAAAAAAGAAGCCAGCCCACCCCTCCTTCTTTTACGGCAACCATTTCCATCATCGATTTCGTTTCAATTTTGGACATTCACCAAGAAATGTTTATACCAACTTGAAATCCACCTTCCCAGGAAACCATAGCCAAGTTTATCACGCCACGAAATGGTCTAGACTCGCCGGAAAGCCATGAAAACCAGTGTGGGGTGCATTTTCCGATCGCCGTCTTCCGATGAGCATGAGGTCGAATGGGTGGTCATTTCCCACAAATTCGGATCCCCTAAGTCCATTTCCAAGCTTGGACTAGCTCAAAAATCGCTCATTTAGGAGGTATGACAAAACCCATTTTGGCAATAAGGTCCCGGCGGGATTCTGGCCAGCTCCGGCACCGGTTGAACCAATTGAAGGTATATTCTTGATGCTCTCTTCATAAGCTTCAAATTAGTAGCTAGAATGTGAATTATAGTTAAGTATTTTGGAAGTTGCCAAAGCTAATTATGTTTATGTCGAAATTGGACAGAAATTAGGCAAGTCTTTAGTCAATTGTCATTACAACTAAGTTCTTAATGATTGTTAGAGACCAAAGAAATGATTAAACTAAATTAATCCTCAAGATGTTGAAAAACCCCAACTTTTGAGTTAAGGCCAATCGGGTTTTGTGTATATATATGTTTATGTATACATATGTTTATATGTACATATGTAGGTGTATGTTTGTAAACATATATGTGTTTCATTCATGTATACATAAGTGTTGGTGCATCCTATGGTATGCACTAGTTTGATATATATATATATATATATCTCTATATGCACGTATATTTTGTGTGTATATGAACATGTCTATACATTTATTTAATTGCTGAAAAAATGTGTATATGTATATGAACAAGTATATATGAAAATTCTATGGTGAGAACGGTCCGTATGAGGATCGCAGTATTAGTGACGGTTTTTTATAGTATTAACGACGGTTTCTTAGAAAATCGTCACCAATACTATGAAAAACCGTCACCAATACTGTGGTCCGTATGAGGACCGTTTGCACCATAGACGGACTGCAAGTATATATATATATATATATATATATATATATATTTTGAAGATATTTATATGTGCATATGCATATATGCTTGTGTATACATATGTATGTGTATATATATATATATATATAAATATTGTGTTATGGGAATTTATGTGCTTAATGCTTAAATAAAATTGTTATTTAAAATTATGGTGCCAAAGTTATTAATAGCATTTAATTTGTATTTTCGAAATTAAGGATTGTAGTTTTCAGTTGTTAAATTACTGTTAATTTGTTGGTGAGGTTATAACGCATAACAAAAATATTCTCATTTATTTATTTATATATGAAATTTTATGTGATTCTAATGATATTTGATATGAATTGATTTGAAGGTTTGAGGAATTAATTTTATTAAATTACTGTGATAAAGAAAATATGTTTATGTGCTTATTTATTTATTTATAAAACTGAATTATTGTGGAAGAGATTAATTTTATGAAATTATGGTTTAATATTTATTAAATTTATTGTTGATTTAAATGTTGAAATTTTGATACATAAATAATGCAATTATGTGATTTTAATTATGTATAAATTTTTATGTATTTTTTTTATATTGGTTGGTGTAAATTGATTTCATGGATTTGAAAGAAAATATTTATTTAAAATTTAGTATTTCCAAAAGATATATTTATGCATTGATTGATTAATTAATTAATTAATTAATTAATTGTCAGGACCCGTCCAGAATTCCTCCCCGGAACCCTAGACAAGCCCTGATCCCAGGAAAACCCTACTGGACCCTCCAACGGAAAATCCGGCAGAGCCTCCCCTAAGGGATGGACTTACCACAAATTATCTGCACTGAAAACACACTTCTATACTCGTTCCCTTATTCCTCCCGCAAACTACAAATTGTTCCACAAATTTCAGCACTTCTCAACAATAACAACAGTCCAGTGCATAAATAAAACATAAGTATCCCAATAGTATACAGAACTTTAAGAAGTGCTAATCAACAGAAATACAACAAGGATGAAAGAAATAATACACTGAAATGAAAGAGTACAGAAGTATTTCTCGAAACACAACAGCAGCGGAAAACTTGGTTCGCTCCGGAAGAACGTCTACCACCACTTGCACCTAAGGGAACGAAACTTAAAAACGTGAGATGCTAATCATCTCAATGAGTGACCCTAACTACTGAACACCTTTAATGATAATAAAATAATAATAATAATTAATAACTGTTGGAAACAATAATTTCCCTCAAAACTCTCACCAATCACTCCGTTTGAAATGTTCCCTTTTTAAAACAATTTCACAAAACCCGATGTACGTACCTCCCGAAAACCAAGGGATTAAACCATTTGATAAACAATAAATAAATAAATACATACCCCAATATATAATTAAAATATAATAAATTATAGTAAATAATTTTTGAACACCTTTGGGGTTTAAACATTATTTGCAAATTACACCTGACGCACCACACCATATACCGGTGATGCCCTCCGATACCCAGCGTCCCGAGCACCGACTGGCGGGGGGGTTAAAGAGAGAAACCTGCAACGGCACTTCAGCATCCCGACAGTACCGCTGCTGAAACCATCTCCCGGCCAAGGAGGGGGGCGGCTGTGGCCAATAACAAACTTGCTTGCCCACGGTCCAATGGCAACAACGGGAGAAATAATAACCGCGCGCTAAACCACATAATACCTGTGCGCTATCACTTGTCCATACACCAGAACACCAATACTGTATGAGTGCGTCTAAAAATAAACATTATTAACCAACCGTACCGTTTTCCAAAATTACCGTGGGAAATACATTAAATTCTCACACTTACCATCCCACATATTTTTATTTAATAAACCGGTACGAAACATTGATAACAACAAACCACAATTTTCTCGAAATACGAGGTGCAACCATAAAAATACCGCGGGTATAATTTATAAAATTTAAACAAATATTTTCGTAAAATATTTAACCCAATTATGCCCGAAAAATCAAATTTAAAACCACGGACAAATACTACCAACATACACTTTGCTCATGCATAATAAATAAATTAAACCAAAATAAAACCATAATTAAATCATACCACATGAGCGTAATTTAAATACCAATTAAACATAATTAATTGCCCAAAATAATTTTTGAAGGTGGGTCACTCACCTGGAGCACGCAATTAAACCATGATCCACCATGGGATCAATTCCACGACTCACCGGTGCTCCTAGAACACAATTCACAGACAGTCAAATAAATTAATATTTTATTCGGGTAAATAATACCCGGTACCCGGGGGGTCAAACACAAACGTTAACCAAAATAGGTGAATAATATACCGAATCGAAGCTTGAGCGATGAGGATTACAAATCCGGTCTCCATCGATCCCAATTCCGCCGGAGGTGGCCAGAATTTCGTCGGGAAGCTTCGGCCGGTTTTAAACTTGAGGGATCTTTCAAACGGTGGGGATTTTGGGCAATCTAACCCCGGAAATGGACTCAGAGGGGTCGAAAATAGTGGGATAGAGGTATGGGACGGGCTGGGTTGGTCAGAAACGGCGAGAATCGCCGGAAAAACATAACCGGCCACCGCCGGCTTCACCGGCCCGATCTGGGCGCGTCCGGCGGCGACAGGCCGGGAAATTTGGGGGTCGAGATCACAGCGAGGTGGGCTTCCCCGGTGGCCGGCGCGTGTGGCATTCCGACAACTGAAATCCGGCCAACCGGTCGGTCAAAGAGAGAGGGTGAGAGAGTCAAAGGAGAGAGAGAGAGGGAGAAAAATTTCTGCATTTTGTCTCTGTCGGGCTCGGGGAAGAAGGGAAGGAAAGGGAAAGGAAAAAAAAAAGAAAAAGAAAAAAAAAAAGAAGGTGTTTTCCCACGTGGGGAAAAGAAAAAAAAAGAAAAAGAAAAGAAAAAGGAAAGAAAAAGAAAAAGAAAAAGAAAAAGGAAAATAAAAAATAAAAATAATTAAATAATTAAATAACAATATTATTATTTAAAATAATAGTAAAATAATTTGATTTTAAACATGGTTGATATGTGGCATTTCACCATGGTGACACATGGTCACCTTCATTAAGTCACACGTGGCACCTCGTTACGCGTTTAAAAAATAATATTAAAATAATACGGTATTTGAAAAACTCTACAGGTCCACAACTTTCAAACCACATGTCCAAATCGGACGTGCCGCTAGTCTACGGACTCATATCGACGAGCACTTCACAACCATGCATGAGTCAAAGCTCAACCTTGCATGAATAAAAAGTCAACTCCGGCACCCCTTGGACAGTTTGGACCTCAACTTGTTTTGCTCATAACTTTCAAACCGTAGCTCTGTTTTCAACGTGCTACTAGTCTACGAACTCGTGCCAATGTGTACTTTGTAACGGTACCTCAGTCAACCTAGAATTCCAACCGGAACAAAAAGTCAACTTTTGACCCCTTTGGTCAACGGTCAACGGGCAACCTCGGTCAACGTGCAAAAAAATTCCGACATGGTTCGGGACGGGGTGTTACATTAATTTATTCATAAATTTAATTTTCTGGTGGTGGAGATGGAGTATGTAAATTGATGAATTTGTGATGATGGATTAAAGGGAGAATATGAAATTTTATGCATTTGGTAAAAGTGATTAAAGGGAAAATATGAAATTTTATGCATTTGATAAAAGTGCATAAATTTAAATGTATTTTATTAAAATTCAAATTTTATAATATTATATTATATTATTATAAAATTTTATCAAAACTCATTATTTTAATTATACTATAAAAATTTAGAGTTTTTCTTGATACACCATGCATGTATCGGTATTCTGTATATATGGATATAATTAGCACGCATGTGGATATGGTTAGCACTCAAGTGGATGTGATTAGCGTACAGGTTTATTTATAGGGGGTTGTTTTGCCGTTGCCATCGGACCTAGGACAGGCAAATTTGATATTGGCCATAGCCGTCCCCCTCCGTGGTCAAGACGCCTGTTAGCAGTGGCACTGTGGGATGCCACGTGATCATATGTCGGTTTCTCTCTATAACCTCCTTATCTGACAGTGTTTAGGACTCTAAGTACCGTCGGCGCCACTGGTATATAGTATGTACATAAAATATCTATATATATATATATATATATGCATGTTATGTTTGTATGCATTACATCGTACGGAACGACGATCCGATGTGGTCCATGAAGAACTAGCCTCATAACTATGTTGCCTATGAATCCAGGGAATCGGATGACCAATTTAAACAACCATCCTGGACTCTATTGGTACACACACCCATCTTCCCGAAACTTCTTTAACACACCAATTTCCTCTAGGAAAAGAAAAAGAAAAAAAAAAAAAAATTCCCATAATCATCAATATTCATCCAACAATTAATATATAACACAATATATATTCCAACCTCAGCATCTCGACATTTAGACCTTTCTTCGGCCCCTGCAACAAATTAAAAGATTATAAGTTCATAAAACAAAAAACTTCTTTTTTCATTTCTATGTTGGTTGGAAGAAAAAAAAAGAAAAAAAGGAACACACAAAACAAAGTCATTTTGATTTCCATAGTTCTAATTTCTTCATCTGGTTTTGCAATTATCATTGGAAGAAATTTCCTACTCTCTATTTTTTAATGGACGTATGTAATAATATAAGTTGGGTGTACTTGAAAAATCTGAAAAATGAAAAAAAACAAAAACAAAAGAAGAATAATGTTGGGTGTACTTGGTATTGCTCAGTAAGATAAACGCTTGTGCCATGTGCAATTATTTTATGATTAGCATATGAGCCATGTTCTTCCACTTAACAAGATATATTTTCCAGACATAGTTTTAACAAAGGGGAAATTACATATTTACTTGATAGTCTAATCCATGAAGTTGTAGGTTTAAGACATGCCTTTCTCCTCTTTAGGTTACATATTGTTGTAATAACATAACAAGGAAAAAAAAAAAAAAACACATAAACAATTACTTTATTAATCTGTAATTTCTATAATTAAAGTGGAGTTCTCTTTACATAATATTTACGAAATTAATAGACAGGTAGAAGGGCCAATGTAATTTATCTTTAATTGTGTAAATAAGAAAATATTTTTGTTAGGAAAATTGAAACGAAACAACATTATAGGAGATACAAATTAATAATTCGACTAGATTTAACAACTGAAAACAAAGTTATTAATGCAGAATGCAATCTTCATATAGTAACAAATAAACAAGCTAAGGATATTATTTTCCCTCAATTAAAAATTCAAAATGAAGTATATATTTTAACCCAAAAAAAAAAAAAAAGAAGTATCAGATTAACTTTTAGCAAAGAGGATATTATATGTCTTCCAAAATTCTACAATTTTTTTTTCTACATTAAAGCTTTTTTTCCACCTTTAACATTTTCATTGTAGATATTACAATACAGCGTATTTAATGTTCTGTTTGCCAAAAAAAAAAAAAAAAAGAGTACTAATGATCTGTTACAAGAAACAAAACAATCTATGTTGGCTGGATATGCAAATTTGCAAGAGGCAACAAATAGTATCGTGAGAAGGAAAAAAAATATAATAATAATAATAATAACAATTCCAACTAGTTCACAAGGCTAAAATTTTAATAACACTATAGAGAAAAATAAATAAAGAAAAACTGTAACAGGAGGCATAGTTAATTACATACCTCACTAAATTTGTTCTCGCACCTCCAAACACATAAGCAAGCAGTGTCTTCTAGGCATACAGTAAATTACTGAATCCAATCTTTATCAAAAACAGAGTAAATTTTTCATTAGAAAGCACTATATATCCCAATGATACTCCAATCACGATTCCACATCCATAACCCACCAAGATGATCTTCCAGTCAAACCCATAACCACCTTCTTCTTCGAACTTTGTGGTCGGAGATTGTGGTGCCTCATTATTGCCACATATTTTAGACAATGGAAATCCACATAATCCCATATTTTCACTGTATGATGTGTTGAATTGCTTGCCACTAGGTATGGGTCCAACGAATCTGTTTTTTGAGAGGTTTAACACTTCAAGAGATATCATGTTTGTCAATTGTTGAGTAATCTCTCCAACAAGCTCATTCGAAGAGAGGTCTAACCATTCAAGGTTACTCAAATTTTCCAATGTTGATGGGATAGGACCAGTCAATTTATTATGAGAAAAGTTGAGCCCTTTAAGAGACTTTAGCTTCCCGATCAACTTTGGAATCTCTCCCTCAAAATTATTTTTTGACAAGTCAATTGTTATGAACATGGTTTGAATTTTCTCCATTTCAATAAAGAAACCTTTTATGACAACAATGGTAGATTCATTATATGCATCTTCTCCCATGTATGTCAATCGGTCCGAATGTGCATCCATCATGGCCAACAAATTCTTGAAATATTTTGTTGGCAAATTGCCACTGAACTCATTGTCAGAGAGGTCCATGATCTGCAACTTTCGGAAAGGAAGTGCAGTTTTGGGACTAACCTCTATGGAACCATGAAATCTATTAGATCTCAAGATAAGAACTTGTAGCATTGGAAGAGATTCCAACCAGTAGGGAAATGTGTCATTCATCTTGTTATTTCCAACATCTAACATTTCCATCTTTTTACATCTGACCAAAGATTGCGGCAATATCCCACCAAGTTGATTTCCATTAAGGTTGAGATTCCTCAATGAATTTCCCTTTGCAAATGTCAGAGGAATTGTGCCATGCAACTTGTTCATATGCAGATTCAACACTGATAAGCTGATACTAAAATTTCCAAGACATGGATGAACCGTCCCAGTGAGAGAATTATTCGACAAATCAAGATATTCAAGTGAAACAAGATTACAAATCGAAGAAGGTATCTCTCCACTCAATTGGTTTTTTGACATTAAAAGGTATTCCAGTCTTTTTAACTTTGAAAAGTTGTTTATCCCGACATCACCACTCAAGGAATTTGAGGAAAGATCTAGGTAAGTAAGATTCACTTGTTGAAAGATTGAGCTTGGAAGGGATCCGTGGAGTTTATTATTACTTAAATCAAGAGCCACCAAGGAATGGAATTGAAATTCCTCAATGTAACCAGTGAATTGGTTGCTTCTAAGATCTAGATATTCCAAAGATTTTAAGGAATATAGCCAACCAGGAATTGTACCGTTGAGTAGGTTATCAGATAACTCCAGAAATTCTAACTCCAGTGGAAGAGGACCGCCGGATGTTAAACTATTTGATGAGTTATCATATGAGAAAGAAAGTTGGGTGGAGTTATAACTAGAAATTTCAGGAAGCTGGCCGGTAAAGTTGTTGTCTGACAAATCTAATGTTATGAGGCGCTCTAGATGCATCAGAGATGACCATGGGATTTCACCACCGAAATTGTTAGAGTAGAGATCTAACACACTGATTTGAGTGAGGTTAGCAAGCAAAGTGGGATTCCATCCTAGTATTTTACAACTTCCGAGGCCCAGAAATTCCAAAGAGTACTTGAAATTTTGAATTAGATAAGGGAAATCTATTGAGAGTTTAGTCTCAGAAAGACTAAATTTCTTGAGTGGACTACTACTATTCCGATTAGATTTAGGGAACAAGGAACCAGTGAGATTCTCATTCCCAAATAAATAAAGCATTTCAAGTTTTGGTAGGTAGAAAATGTAATCTGCAGGTAAGTTCCCTCCGAGACTGCAAGAATTGAGCGTAAGGTTTATCAAAGAAGAAGACAAATTCATCAAGACAACAGGGGAAACAGAGGACATATCAACTAGATCCATAGAAAGTGCTTCAAGATTGGTAAGGTTTGTGACAATTCTTTTCAAGGTAAAAGTGTCTACTTTCAGTTTATGAAAATTATTCGAAGAAACATCAAGCGTAACCAGTTTGGATAGGTACGAGATTTCTGGTGGTACATTCCCTGAAAAATTAGAATCACGCAATATATGGTGCTCTAAATCGGTAAACTTACCGATTTCAGACGGAATTGTTGAGCCTCCAAAATCATTTTGTGAGAGGTGAAGACTCTGTAGATTGCGAAGGAAGAAAAGAGTGCTGTTAGAATGAAAAGCTCCTTGAAGGCTGGCACAAGAAAGATCAAGGCCGATCACATGACCAGCCTTTTCATCACACGTGACTCCTCTCCATGCACAACAATTTGATGCGTCATTCTTGGCCCAAGAGACTGTCGGAGGATCAATTCCATCACATTCATAATCATAATAATCAGAAGCAATGGTATTGTTAACGGAAAATGAGTTTTTGAATTGGATCAAAGCGGATCTCTCGTACGGATGGCACAATGGAGAAAGATGATGAATAATGGAGGAAGAAGAAGAATTTGACGATGTCTGAAATGAAGAAAAAGGAAGAAGAAAGAAAAGCAACGATAGCAATGAAAACCAACCCATCAGAAAAATGCTACTACCACTGTATTTGTTGTTAATAGCTGTAAGCTGTGTACATATTTATAATGAATGCAAATCTGTGCACTACGTGGTTTGTCTTTTAATTATATTATGAAAAAGACTGATTGTTGACTCTGTTTTTAATTTCCGTCTGAATCCAATTGATAAAAGCGTGGCGCGTTAGCTGCATTTTAATAGGACAATGAAACAGTTTTCCAAAAATTAATTTTCCAGTAATGAGTTTCCTTCTCAGTGTTTGCTTTGTAATGATATTCTCAAAATTTGCAAGTAATTAATTTAATGTGTGTCTTTAGAAAAATTGTAATCACTTTCTCTAAAAATATTATAACGATACCATTTTGAAAGGAATTATTTTCCACCTTATTTTCTTAAATCCTAAGAATCAAATTTCTAACAGCCCATATTTTTTATCTCTTCAAAATTACCCAAAAAAAAAAAAAAAGGTTAATTTTTCCGAATAATTGTAGACTCTCCCAAAGAATGACACTTTCTAATATTAAATAATCTAATATTATTTTTATAAGTCAATGACAAGTCTATCAAAATCATTTAAAATGAAGTCCATAAAAATCTATAATAGTCTTCGATAATTTTATAAATGCTAATTTTGTTTTCCATTTATTCTATCTGCTAATTTTGTTTTCCATTCATAAGTCCTGTTTAAAAAGCTTTCACCTCTATGGTTCTACCCCCCCCCCCCCAAAAAAAAAAAAAAGGAAAAAAAAAAGAAAGGAAAAAAAAAAGTAGCTTTGAATATGTGGAAATCAGGCATCACAAATACGCATTAGCGACTTTGAGAAGTCTTTCAGAAGAAGTCAGTGAACGTCCTTATAAGCATTAATGACTTTGAAAAGTCTTTGAGAAGAATTAAGTGAACTGTCCTTATAGGCTATAGAGATGGTGAAAAACCACATCTAAGACAAAAGAAGTCATCCACCCACTATAAGTTAAAAAAGCTGACCAAGTTGCATTGATTTGAAAGAGCAAGAATTCTTACCAAAATTAATGAATGGGATTGCAGTTCCTAATTTTCCACAGCTGAGTGAAAGATGCCTTGTCGGTCTGACATTTCCGCATGGGTGAATCTTGACTGCTTTTAAAAGCCTTTTGTATTGCCATTGTGATTAATGACTCAGGGGAAAAACTTGCATACAATGGAATCATATCATTCCTTATTATTCTTATTAATTACATGCCATATAAACTCAATCACCTGTTATTATGCGTAACGTCATCTAATAATGAAATAAAGCATATAGATCCTATAAAATATTTATTGAATATCTACTTGTAAGTGGTCCATAATATCACATTACCTGTATAATAGTTGTATAATAAATTTTTACGGTTACCACTTCATTGGAACCTTCCCATGCAGTTTCCTATATAGGGTGTAATAAGGCCTTCATTTATGATTAGCATGAATCTTTGGCTTTTCCATTGAAAAGGAACATTTTACGGTGATATAGTTAATTAAAAGGCTAAACTATATCTCGTTTGTTTCATTTTACATGGTTAATAATTTTTTAGTATCAGAAATTGAGGAGTCTTCTGTACACAATTTTCGGAAGACATAGAAACAAAACAGTGCAATAATAGACTCAATCAAGTTATAGGGTCTTGGCCAAGGCAAAAAAACATAAAAATATATAAATAAAGTTTTGCTAGAAAACTCCTACACGCTCATGGTATCAAGCACGGTTAGAACAACTTTAGCTCCTTTCACTAATAATGAAGACTATAAACCACACAAAAGGGTTATGTCCTAGCAATTTGGGATTTTTTTCAAACTATTACAGCAACAATTTCATTTATATTTAACAAAAATAAAAGTTGTAAAAAAGTATTTTCTACCTAAATTTCATATCATTGTCTAAATAAACAAAGTCTTTGGAAAACTTTAGTGAACTTTCCTATTAAAATAATGAAAACTACTCTGATTGAGACAAAACGAGTCGTCCACCCACCACGACTCAAAAGTTGTCTAAGTTGGGAATCCAAGCGAGCCACCATTCCAAGTAAATTACATCATCATCCACATCTTTTTTAGCTTAAACTTTTTCTTTACATATACCTTTCGTTTTATTGTGAAAGCTACAACTACTAATGTTGCTCAAACATTGGTCTTTAACCTATTTTAGGGTTCGTAAATGATTTTCATTGCAATTAATTGTTATTGACCAAAAAAAAAAAAGAGTTCCAAAACAAAAAGAGGCATTAATTTTTATAAGTTAAGCCAATATATATATATATATATATAAATATATATATATATATATATATATTCATGGTGAGGATGTTATCCAAATATAACTCCAATGGCTTTCAGTTTCATTCATACCCAGCATATTAAGTATTACTGGAGACATCTCTATCGAACACCTGAAAATCCTTCAAAGTAGAGAGCTGCTTATTAGCTTCCAATTTGCCAATTATCATAAAATGAAATTACATGAATAGCCCTTTTCCTATCATTTTTCATACATTTGATCATGATATCTTTGGATCAAGCTCAAAAAAATTGTACAACACACTCAAAACCCAGAACATTCGAAATGATTCTAATGCAGAACTGGGCCACAGGTGCACTATTCTACACTATCTCTAATTATTCTAAAGAATGATGAAACTCTAGACATTAAAGAGTTAACTTGGGTTGGTGCTCTTGGCACCTCTATGGCTCCATTCCAACAATAAGCAGCCAGGAGGCAAACAAATAGTTTTGAACCACAGCCATTGCTACAATATTAATTGCTTTGAAAGAGTAAAAATTAATGGGGTTGCAGTTCCTAATTATCTCACTCATAATAAACAACAAAGCCTCTAATCTCACTCGCAATAATGATTAGAGGCTTGTGTGTGTACATGGTAAACATGACTTTTAAACATCATAACAATATATACTTTGGCTACATAATTGCTGTTTATCAAGAAGAATAAATAGAACCAAATAAAAAAAAAAAAAAAAAAAAAACAGAGAACTTAAGAGAAATTTTCGTAGTCAAATAGATCAGGAAACTGAGAATTTGATTGTCCAATTTCATTGGAGCACAAACACAATTTATGAGTAATTCCTATATATTGCAGTGTGACTACAGATCTTGCAGCCAGCACTCCTCCAAAATGTGCATTAAGGATGGCCATTCTACATTTTCAGCCTCAGATATCAATGCAATCCTCTCAAGAATGTGCTCCAGTGTGGCCTGTAAGTACGTTATAATAAATATGTTTTGATCAGAAAATTTAAATAAATAAAGGGGGAAAATGCTTATGTGAAAATGCACGTTCCCTCACTATGAATTGGAAATATGGTATTACTTATAGTCTACGTATGTTCAAAACTCAAAAGAACCATTATTTTCAATTCATAGGCAGCAATGACATAATTATTTTGACTGCCCTCGAAGAATCCACTATATATTATGTTATGGAATTGGGAGAAAAATAACTAGCAACGGAAACAAAGAAAGCGAAGAACAAACACACAATTAACGTGGAAACCCTTGACGGGAAAACCCACGGGCAGGGAGAAGCAAATCCAATATCGAAAAAATTGGTACAAAGGTGAGCTAAATTTCGTGATACCCTAAGAACTCTAAATTACAGCCGAAAACCAAAAATATATAATGCAGAAGAAACCCTAAAATTGAACAGGTCCGTACCACGGGGGCGCTGCCCCCGCACCCCCGTCGGGCTCAATGGTGGGCTACGATCTCAGGCCTATCGGCCCGAGACCTCCGCTTCCACCACAGAGCCCCAAATTTTTCTCCAAAATTAGTTTCACCAAATGGGTCACACCGCGAGCTTTTCGGGTCAGGTCAACAAGAATTCGGGTCACTAACTCTAACAATCTCCACCTTGACACGAATTCCATATAAGGAATGAAAAACATACAAAACTCCAATCTTCGATAAAAGTTGCCATCCTCTTCCACAAAAGCCCCTAAAGGGAAAGCTCAACAACAAACACCAACCAAGTCCAAGCAATGCTCAAACTTGGCTACTGGAAGTGCCTTGGTCATCATGTCAGCAGGATTATCATGAGTACTCACCTTGCTGACAACAATATCTCCACGAGCAATAACATCACGTACAAAATGATACCGAACATCTATATGTTTTGTCCTCTCGTGAAACATCTGATCCTTAGTGAGATAGATAGCACTCTGACTATCACAATTGATGACCGTACTCTCCTGCTCAGAGCTCAACTCACCTATCAACGCCCTTAACCAAATAGCTTCTTTCATCGCTTCAGCTATAGCCATATATTCAACTTCTGTAGTTGATAGTGCAACTGTTGCTTGCAAAACAGACTTCCAACTGATAGAAGTATCTCCAAGAGTAAATACATAACCAGTAGTGGACCTCCTTCTATCAAGGTCCCCAGCAAAATCTGCATCAACATATCCACTTACACCCTCCTTACTTCCACCAAACTCTAAACAAGTGTTAGTAGTGCCTCTCAAGTACCTTAGAATCCACTTGACAGCTTGCCAGTGCTGTTTGCCAGGATTAGCCATATACCGGCTCACAACATTAACAGCATGTGCAATGTCAGGACGGGTACACACCATAGCATACATCAAACTACCAACAGCACTAGAATAAGGAACATGTGACATATACTTAATATCTCTATCCGACTGTGGTGACATATCAGCAGACAATCTAAAATGAGTAGCTAATGGAGTACTTACAGGTTTAGCGTTCTTCATTCCAAAACGCTCCAGAACTTTCTCAACAAAAGATCTTTGAGTCAAGAAAAGTTTACCTGCAGATCTATCTCTCTCAATCTCCATACCAAGAATCTTCTTTGCCGCTCCCAAATCTTTCATCTCAAATTCACCACTCAATTCTGCTTTCAATCTGTTGATATCGGATTTCTTCTTGGCCACTATCAGCATATCATCAACATAAAGCAACAAATAGATAAATGAGCCATCTTCCAACTTCCTAAAATACACACAGCTATCATATTGGCTTCTAGAATAGCCATGGCTAACCATAAACCCATCAAACCGCTTGTACCACTGACGAGGGGATTGCTTCAAACCATACAAGGACCTTTTCAACAAACACACATGATCCTCTTTTCCTTCAACCTCGAAACCTTCGGGTTGCTGCATATAAATTGTCTCCTCAAGCTCACCATGCAAGAAAGCGGTCTTCACATCTAGTTGCTCCAACTCTAAATCATGCATAGCAACTAGCGCTAACAAAGCACGAATAGAAGTATGTTTAATGACAGGGGAAAATATATCATTAAAATCAACTCCCTGTACCTGTGAATACCCCTTCGCTACTAAACGTGCTTTGTACCTCGCATTTTCAACACCAGGAATGCCTTCTTTCTTTTTGTAGACCCACTTGCATCCCACAATCTTCTTACCCTCTGGAGGTAATGCCAACTCCCAAGTGTGGTTCTTATGAAGCGACTCCACCTCTTCCTGCATAGCAATTAACCACTTTGCAGAATCCTCACATGAAATGGCTTCATAATAGTTGCAAGGATCACTGGGACTCTCGATCTCCTGTGCTGCAACACAAGCAAAAGTGACATAGTCAACTAAACTAGAGGGCTTCTTGATCTCCCTGTGAGGTCTATCCTTGGCAATTGAATGCTCTTGCACCTCCTCAATTCTCTCTTCTTCCAGATGAGTGGGTGTCTCAAATGGGCCTGAAACTGAACCATTCTGTGAAGTACTTACTTCCTCCACCCTAAACTCCACCTGCTTTGGCATACTGTCTGAAACAACGAGCTCCTTTTTCGGATGCAGCATTGCCATCTCATCAAACACAACATCCCTGCTAATCACAACCTTAGATGACTTTGGATCAGGAAGCCAAACTCTGTATCCTTTTACACCCTGCGGGTAACCAAGAAATATGCCCTTCTTCGATCTAGGCTCAAGCTTACCATCATTAACATGAACATAGGCAGGGCATCCAAACACCTTCAAATCTAAATAATTAGCAAGTTTTCCAGACCATACCTCTTCAGGAGTCTTGCAATCGATTGCTGCCGATGGAGAACGATTCACCAAGTAGCAAGCTGTAGCAGCTGCTTCTGCCCAAAATTCCTGTGCTAACCCAGAATTCAACAACATGCATCGCACTTTCTCCATAAGAGTTCTGTTCATCCGCTCAGCCACACCATTTTGCTGCGGAGTTCCTCTAACTGTGAGATGTCTAACAATCCCTTCGTTTCTACAAAACTCATTGAAAACACCATCACAGAACTCCAATCCATTATCTGTACGAAGGCGCTTCACCCTTCTTTCCGTCTGCTTCTCTACCAAAGCTTTCCATTGCTTGAAGATAGCAAATACGTCATTCTTGTGCTTCAAGAAATATACCCAGACCTTCCTAGAGAAATCATCAATGAAGGTCAACATATATCTGCCACCACCCTTAGAAGCAGTACGTGCAGGTCCCCAAAGATCTGAATGAATGTAGTCTAGAGTACCTTTGGTTTTGTGAATTCCAGTACTGAAGCTAACTCTCTTCTGCTTCCCAAACACACAATGTTCACAAAACTCCAACTTTGAGATACTCTGATCACTAAGCAAACTCCGTTTGCTCAACATCGCCAAACCTTTCTCACTCATATGGCCCAATCTCATATGCCACAAACGAGTAACATCCGAATCTGACATGGACGCTGAAACAGCAGCCAACCCCATTACCACAGAACCCTGTAGCCTGTATAATGTACCAACCAGGCTAGCTTTCATCACCACCAAAGCACCCTTCAGAACCCTCAAAACTCCACCTCCACCAGAAAAAGAACAACCAGACTTGTCCAAAACAGATAAAGAAATTAAATTTTTAGACATATCTGGAACGTGACGTACCTCAGATAGTGTTCTGATAATTCCATCATGCATCTTCACCCTTACAGTTCCAATGCTGATGACACAGCAAGGATGATCATCTCCCATCAGCACAACACCTTTATCCACCGGAACATAAGAAGAGAACCAATCCCTATGGAGATAGATGTGAAACGAACAGGCTGAATCCAAAATCCATCCCTGCTTGCCCGAACTATCTTCAGTCACTGAATAAACATCTCCATCTTCAATTTCCTCATGTACGACACTGGCTTCGGCATGTTCCTTACTCTTTTCATTATTTTTATTCTGAAGCTTACGACATTCAGTTTTGATGTGCCCTTTTTTCTTACAGTAGTGACAAATAAGGTTTCTGAACCTTGACTTCGATCTTGGCCGACTACCACCATTGTTATTTTGATCTCTAGATGATGTTCTACCTCTAACAATCAAACCCTCTCCTCCGGAACTCCCAAAATTATTGTTATCTGAACTGCTGGTCAACTCCTTATCAAACAACTCCTTAGAATATAAAGAAGCTTTCACGTCCTCCAATTTTAGGGTTTTATTACTGTAAATCAAAGTCTCCCTAAAATTTTTATACGATGGAGGTAAGGAACGCAGTAGCATTAGGGCCTGATCTTCATCATCATATTTAATGTCCATGTTCGCCAGATCCAACAAAATAGTAGAAAAGTCATCTATGTGTGTTTTAATAGACGTACCTTCAACCATAGAAAGGGTGTATAGACGGTGCTTCACAATCAGTTTTGTTGTGAGATTCTTTGTGATGTACAAAGATTCCAACTTGTCCCATAAGTCCTTTGTTGTCTTTTGATCAAGGATCTCCCTCAAAACTTCATTGGACAAGCATAGCTGAATGGTGGATAGGGCACGCTCATCAACCTCGGCTTTCTTTTTGGCATCCCACGAAGACGGCATCTGCTCCTTGCCAACCAACGCCTTGTGTAAACCGTTCTGTGTCAAAATCGCCTTCATCTTGACTTGCCACATGGAGAAACTCATGTTGCGCTCAAATTTCTCAATGTCGAACTTTGTTGCCATGATCGAAAGAAAAAAAAATTCCCAAATAGATCGACGCGACTCTGATACCAATTGTTACGGAATTGGGAGAAAAATAACTAGCAACGGAAACAAAGAAAGCGAAGAACAAACACACAATTAACGTGGAAACCCTTGACGGGAAAAAACCACGGGCAGGGAGAAGCAAATCCAATATCGAAAAAATTGGTACAAAGGTGAGCTAAATTTCGTGATACCCTAAGAACTCTAAATTACAGCCGAAAACCAAAAATATATAGCGGCCCGAGACCTCCGCTTCCACCACAGAGCTCCAAATTTTTCTCCAAAATTAGTTTCACCAAATGGGTCGCACCGCGAGCTTTTCGGGTCGGGTCAACAAGAATTCGGGTCACTAACTCTAACATATTAAATTTTTTCTCCTGGCAGAGTTTAACTGCATCATTCTTTAGCATTCCATTTCACTGTTCCAATTCTTTATTTGACTTAGTATCCTTCTGAGAAGTAACAAAATATGTCATAATTAAATCATGTATACAAAAAAAAAAAATTTAATAATATAAATAAATAAGCATAGATTACATAGGATAAGCTTCTTTTTCAAAAAAAAAAAAAAAAAAAAATCTTATAATCATTACCAAGTGGGAATCCCTCTTCCTCAGTAATAGCAAGAATTTGACGATATCACAAGAAGCTTGATAAGCATCAACCCAGCTCCAACTCCCAAAACCACGGTCTCCATTCCCTATGCGTCACCCTTGAAACACTTCATATAAGCCCTAACAAAAATTAATGCCTAACTAATACTTGTCCGTGTCTAGTTACACTAAGGTGAATGCAATGTGCCACTTAAAAAGAATCCCCAGTACGATCATAGGATCAAAGGTGAATGCAATGTGCCATTTAAAAACAATCCCCAATACGATCATAGGATCCATGTAAGTAACAAGTTATTTGGCCATAGAATTAACTGAGAAGTGTTTTTCCACCTTGAAAACTGAGACTTAGGCTATATTTGGTTTATGGAATAAATATAGAAATATAATTCATATTTCATAGATTTTATTTTTTCTATGTTTGATAAAGTTTTGAATTTGGTAATAACTATTCCATAGGAATAGATATGCCTCCATTTAAAGCAATAACAATTCCTAATTAAAAACTCAGAATTCCTATTCTTATGTTTTAAATTGAATAAACTTTAAAATATCCTTATCACATTTAAATTTAAATTGATTATCACATACTAAAAATATATAAATAAATCTAAAAATTTAATTTTTAATTCATTTTTACCAAATTTGAATTTTTTGAAAAAAAAATATTTATAAAGCCTAAACCTTAATTTTAAATCGATATTTTTACCAAACATATAAATATGAATTATCAATTATTTTTCCATTTTCTATTCCTATAAATAATTATTCCTATTTTTAAAGGAATATGTATTCTGTATACCAAACGTAACCTTACTATATGATTGTTGGCTTTTGGCATCTAGATTAATGAATAGCTAATTTCTTGTCTTTATAGTTATACTAAGGGTGAATGCAACAAGCCACTACAAAGAATCTCCAACAAGATCATAGGTTCTATGTAGCAAGAAGTGATTTGGCCATCGAATTGATCAAGAAGTGTTTTTCATCTTGAAAACAGAAACTACAAGATATGAATGTTGACTTTTGGCATCTATATTCTTCTTATTATGATACATAGCATGATTAATATGCCTTATAAAGTTTGAAACATGAGTAAAAGTATAAATGTCATGTCAGGATCCGCCCAGAATTCCTTCCCCGGAATCCTAGACAGCCCTGATCCCAGGGAAACCCTACCGAACCCTCCAACGGAAAATCCGGCAGAGCCTCCCCTAAGGGATTTACTTACCATAAATTACCTGCACTGAAAACACACTTCGAAAAACATCCCTTTATTCCTCCCACAATACTACAAATTGATCCACAAATTGCAGCACTTCAAAAATAAAACAACAGCAGCAACCCAGTGCATAAATAAAAACAACACGTCCAATACAGTATACAGAGCGTTATACAGATAAATGTGGAATTTATAAAATGACAGATAAGGAAGCAATACAAGATAGAGAGGAAAAAGGGAAGAAAAACTTCTTGAACCTTCGGCAAACGAACTGAGACGTTGGGCTCGCCCCGGACAATCAACGTCTCCAACCTGGACCTAGGGGAACGGAATTTAAGAGTGTGAGATGCTAATCATCTCAATGAGTGACCCTATCTACCGAACACCTTTAATATTAATAATATAAAAATAAAGGATTAACCAGTACCGAACAATTAATTAATAAATAAATAAACAATTGAAGTAATACTTTCTCTCAAAACCTTCACTATTCACTCCGTTGGAAATGTTCCCCTTTTAAAATCATTTTCACAAAACCCTTGTACGTACTTCCCAAAAACTGAGGAACCAAACGAATTAATAGACAACAAATAAACAAATAATACCCCAAATATAAATATTCTGTAATAAATTATAATAAATAATTTTAGAACACCTTGGGGTTTAAAACATTATTTGCAATTTACACCGACGCATCACACCATATATCGGTGATGCCCTCCGATACCCAGCGTCCTGAGCACCGACTGGCGGGGGGTTAAAGAGAGAAACCTGCAACGGTCACTTCGGCGTCCCGACAGTACCGCTGCTAAAACCATCAACCCGGCCAAGGAGGGGGGCGGCTGTGCACAACAATAACCTTGCCTGCCCACGGTCCAATGGCAACTCACGGGTGAAGTAATAACTGCACGCTAAACCACATAATAACC
Organism: Ziziphus jujuba; assembly: GCF_031755915.1. NCBI lineage: Eukaryota > Viridiplantae > Streptophyta > Magnoliopsida > Rosales > Rhamnaceae > Ziziphus > Ziziphus jujuba. Next base: position 24,050,268 of record NC_083381.1, on the reverse strand, counting down.
GCGTGCTACCACGTGTCCATACACCATACACCAGAACACCAATACTGTATGAGTGCGTCTAAAAATAAACATAAATAACCAACCGTACCGTTTTCCAAAATTACCGTGGGAAATACACCAAATTTTCACAAAACACCATCCCACATATTTTTATTTAATAACCCGGTACGAAACATTGATAACCAACAAACCACAATTTTTTTCGAAGTACGAGATGCAACTATAAAAATACCGCGGGCATAATTTATAAAATTTAAACAAATATTTTCGTAAACTATTTAACCCAATTATGCCCGAAAAATCAATACTGAAAACCACGTACAAATAATACCTATGCTCATGCAAAATAATTAAATTAAACCAAAATAAAACCATAAATAACCCACACCACATGAGCATAATTTAAATACCAATTAAACATAATTAATTGCCCAAAAATGATATAAAATCCAGACACAATTAATTACTGAAAATACTTGCTCATGTGTAATAAATACCGTTTAATCACAATATAATAATAATCGGGAATTTCTAATGACCCAAAATTTCATTTAACACCAATGGGTAAATATATATATAAAATAATATTTTTCCCGATTATATTTAAAATACGCCACATGAGCATCAATTTACAGATATCAAATTAATACCACATAAATACAATTAATTACCCCAAAAATATTTTTAAAGGTGGGTCACTCACCTGGAGCACGCAATTAACCCACGATCCACTACAGGATCAATTTCACGACTCACCGGTGCTCCTAGAACAAAATTCACAGACAGTCAAATAAATTAATATTTTATTCGGGTAAATAATACCCGGTACCCGGGGGGTCAAACACAAACTTTAACCAAAATAGGCGAATGATATACCGAATCGAAGCTCGTTGGACGAGGATCACAAATCCGGTCTCCATCGACCCCAATTCGGCCGGAGGTGGCCGGAATTTGGTCAGGAAGCTTCGGTCGGTTTTGATCTTGAGGGATTTTTCAAACGGTGGGGATTTTGGGCAATCTAACCCCGGAAATGGACTTAGAGGGTCGAAAATAGTGAGATAGAGGTATGGGACGGGCTGGGTTGGTCGGAAACGGCGAGAATCACCGGAAAAATTTCACCTCGCCGCCGTGACTTCGCTGGCCCGATCTGGGCGCGTCCGGCGGCGGCTGGCCGGGAAATTTGGTGTCCGCGGTCGCGAGGTGGCGGGCTACACCGGTTGCCGGCGCGTGTAGCATTCTGGGGATTGAAATCCGGCGAAACGCCGGTCAAACAGGGAGAGGGAGAGAGTCAAAGGAGAGAGAAAGGGAGAAAAAATTTTCTGCATAGTTTGTCTTTTGGGCTCGGGGAAGAAGAAGGAAAAAAAGAAAAAAAGAAAAAGAAAAGAAAAGGGAGGTGTTTTCCCATGTGGGGAAAAGAAAAAGAAAAAGAAAAAGAAAAAGAAAAAGGAAAAATAAAAAGAATAAATTAAAAATAATCAATTAATATTAATAATGATATTATTATTTAAAATAATAATAAAAATAATTTGATTTTTAAACATGGTTGACATGTGGCTTCTCAACATGGTGACACATGGTCACCTTCATTAAGTCACACGTGGTACATCGTTACGCGTGTAAAAATAATATTAAAATAATACGGTATTTGAAAAACTTTACAGATCCATAACTTTCAAACCACATGTCCAACTCGGACGTGCCGTTAGTCTACGGACTCGTATCGACGAGTACTTCACAACCATACATGAGTCAAAGCTCAACTCCGGCACCCCTTGGACAGTTTGGACCTCAACTTGTTTTGCTCATAACGTTCAAATCGTAGCTCCGTTTTCAACGTGCTACCAGTCTACAAACTCGTGCCAACGTGTACTTCGTAACGGTACCTCAGTCAACCTAGAATTCCAACCGGGTCAAAAAGTCAACTTTTGACCCTTTGGTCAACGGTCAACGGTCAACCTTGGTCAACGTGCAAAAATTCCGACATGGTTCGGGAGGGGGTGTTACATGTCAGGACCCGTGTAAGATCCCTCACTAGAACTCTAGGCAAGCCCTGATCCCAGGAAAATCCGACAGAACCTCCCCTAAGGGTTGGACTTATCACAAATTCCCTACACTGAAAACACACTTCTATATATATACCGCCTTATTCCTCCACTTTACTACAATTTAATTTCACAATAATCAGTACTTCCATAAATTAAACAGGGAACTAATACAGTATTTAATAAAATATCCAATACAGTATACAGAGCATCATAGGGTACAATTAAGTATGAAAATTATACAACAAATGATGGAAATAAATATTACAATAGAAATAAATGAAAAGAAAGAGAACTCCTCAAAATACGACAGCAACGAAGGTCAAGCTCGCTCCGGACGAACGTCTACCAATCTTTGTATCTAGGGGAATGGATTTAAAAATATGAGATGCTAATCATCTTAGTGAGTGACCCTATCTAACATACAATTATAATAGTAACGATAATCATAGTACACTTGATTAATTAATAATAAATAAGTAAATAATTAATAATTAATTGAAAATAATATTTTCTCTCAAAATCCTCACCATTCACTCCGTTGGAAAGGTTTTCTATTTAAAATATTTTCGCAAAACCCAATATTTTATGCCCCAAAAATCAAGGAATAATTAATTTAATAAAAAATTAAATAATCCAAATATGAATAAAATATAATAAAACAAATTTAGAATACTTGCATTAAAGAAATATAACATAAAAGTGATATTCAATACATAATTCGTAACATTTGATTTAATAAACTAAAATAAACAGTATCAAAAATATAATTTAAATAATTACAAACAACCATGTAAAATAAATAGTAAAAATATATTATAAAATCCATTTTGAAATATTTAATCAATCTATATAATAAAAATATGGCAAGATGCATTTTAAAAACATTATTTTAAAATAAGTGTCATAAAATATGAATGAAAGTACTAATTGGAAATAGGTGATAAAACAAATTAAATACATTTAATTTAAATACGATTTTAAAACTTTAGGATTTGAAATTTATATCAGAAAAATAATACTTGATGCACCACACTATATACTAGTGATGCCTTACGATACCCAGCATCCCGAACACCGTCCGGCGGGAGGTTAAAGAGAGAAACTTGCATACGGTCGCTTCGGTGTCCCAACAGCACCGCTGCTTAAACCGTCAACCCGACCATGGAGGGGGGCGGCTTATGGCCAATATCAAATTTGCCTACCCTCGGTCCGATAGCAATTCACGGAAGACATTATAACTTGCGCGCTCATCTACATATACAGTACAGAACACTAGTACTGTACGAGTGCGTCTAAAACAAATAACCAAGTTCATTATTAAAATACCCAATTTTTCCAAAATTCCCCGTGGGAATTATACCATTTTTCAAATTCACAATCCCACATTTTTCTTTAATATCACCATCATAAATCCATCGATAATATATAATTTTTCTCATATCATAAAATCCACCAGATAATATTTCAAGTGCAAAAATATATATTTTGAAAGCACCATAACTTAAACCAATATTTTTCTTGAAATCTTTAAAATCAAATCACGCCAAAAATATTATTAAAACTGCATGAAATTCATATATTCTTAAAATAATATAAACGCATTTGTTATGCATTATAAAATCTACATCAAACTCAACAATAATAATTAAAAACCTTAAACCATAATTCCTTTAAAATCCCAAATACATTTTTCGCAAAAACACATATATTAAAACCATTATAAATCGACATTGTAAAATTAAATGGAAATTCCTCCAAATATTAAACATATATTAAAATTCACATGAAAACTTCTAATTACACAATATTCCAACAATAAAATTTAACAATTATTAATAAAATCCCATATCCATAAAATTCTTGAAATCAAAATATTTTTTGATGCACAAATAATTATAATTCATTCAATTTTGGAATCAAGATTCCAAATATAAATTTACTAAATATTCAACACATAAAACATATTCTTCAAATAACCAATTAACACAAAATATATATACTTTAACATCCCAAAATAATTTTGGAAGGTGGATCGCTCATCTCAAGCACGTGTATCAATCGAGATCCTCTGCAGGATCAACTTCACTATCCACACGTGCACCTAAAATATCCACAATACATAAAACTAATTATTTTAATATTTTAATGGGTAACTCCCAAATGGGTACCCAGAGAGCGAACACAAACGACAACCAAAATTTACGAGTGATATACCGAATCGAAGCTTGTGAAACAAGGATTACGAATCTAGACTCACTTTCCGGAGATCGGACCCGAGGTGGCCGGAATCTCGTCAGAAAAGTGTCGGGTTTTGGATCCTTGAATCTCATAAAACCGCCACGAGTTGGAGGAAACTGACCTCAGATTTGGGTTTAGGGGGTCGGAATTAGTGGGAAAGGATGGGCGGTGCAACTAGAAACTCGCCGGAAAATCGATTTCCCGACGAGCCGCCGCTGCTGGCGGGCGGGTCCGGTGGCCACTGGTCGTGATTTTTGGAGGAAATGCAGGTTGGAGGATGGGCAAACGGATGGGACCGACGGTGAGGCAAATGGAGACCGGATCGGGGAAAAATCTGGGTTTGAAGCAATCGGCGCCGCAGCCGGAAAAAGTCTCGATCTGGGCGCGTTGAGGGTTGGGTGGATGCGAGATTTGGTTGGCCGGCCGGTTTTCAACTGGACTTCAAGGTGGGATGGCGCGTGTACGGAAATAGTGGCCGAAAAATGGCAAACCGGTAGTGGCTGGTGGTGGTCTCTCCTGTCTCTCTCCTCCCTTCTCTCTCTCTCTCTCTCTCTGGTTGCACGGCTCACACACGGGTTTGAGCCAATAAGAGGCCATCCCATGAGTGCCACTGTGCACTCATGGGAAAGGCTGAGGGCTTGACACGTGGTGCACATTTTTCACAATAACACCATTTAATTAAAAAAATATAAAATAATACTATATCTGAAAAACTTTGCGAGTCCATAACTTTTTAACCTGGTGTCTAAATTAGGCGTGCTGGTAGTCTATAGACTCGTATGGACAAGTACTTTACAACCATACAAGAGTCAAATCGAATTTCTACATAAATAAAAAGTCAAACTTGGTACCCTTGGACAAATTGGACCGCAACTTGCCTTGCGCATAACTTTTAAACGGTAGCTCCGATTTTAATGTGCTACTAGTCTACGAACTCGAGACGATACGTACTTTGAAATGGTACCTCGATCAACATAAATTCCATCTAGAACAAAAAGTCAAAATCTTGACAATCTCGGTCAACGATCAACCTCGGTCAACGTGCAAAAATTCTGACGTAATTTGGGACGGGGTGTTACAATAAAAATAAGGGTGTGCTGCAAACTATACTAAACAGTTCCATTTCTCTTATGTTACCTGTCAGGACCCGCCAAGAATTCCTTCCCCGGAACCCTAGACAAGCCCTGATCCCAGGGAAACCCTACCGGAACCTCCAACGGAAAATCTGGCAGAGCCTCCCCTAAGGGATGGACTAACCACAAATTTACCTGCACTGAAAACACACTTCTATAAACATCCCCTTATTCCTCCCACGATACTACAAATTGATTCCACAAATTTCAGCACTTCAAATAACAACAGCAGCAACCTAGTGCATAAATAACAACTACACGTCCAATACAGTATACAGAGCATTATACAACAAATGTGGAATTTATAAAATGACAGATAAAGAAACAATACAAGTTCAAGAGGAAAAAGGGAAGAAAAACTTCTTGAACATTCGGCAACGAACTGAGACGTTGGGCTCGCCCCGCACAATCAACGTCTCCAACCTGGACCTAGGGGAACGGAATTTAAGAGTGTGAGATGCTAATCATCTCAGTGAGTGATCCTATCTACAAAACACCTTTAATATAATAATATACCAAATAAAAGGATTTAATAAATCAATACCGAACAATTAATTAAATAAATAAATAAACAATTAAAGTAATACTTTCTCTCAAAACCCTCACTATTCACTCCGTTGGAAATGTTCCCCTTTTAAAACATTTTCACAAAACCCGATATTCGTACCTCCCGAAAACCAAGGGATCAAATAATTTAATAAACAACGAATAAATAAATAAATACCCCAATTATAAATAAACTGCAATAAATTATAATAAATAATTTTAGAACACCTTTGGGGTTTAAAACATTATTTGCAATTTACACCGATGCACCACACCATATACTGGTGATGCCCTCCGATACCCAGCGTCCCGAGCACCGACTGGCGGGGGGTTAAAGAGAGAAACCTGCAACGGCACTTCGGCGTCCCGACAGTACCGCTGCTGAAACCATCAACCCGGCCAAGGAGGGGGGCGGCTGTGCGCAATAACAAACTTGCCTGCCCACAGTCCAATGGCAACTCACGGGTGAAGTAATAACCGCGCGCTAAACCACATAATACCTGCGCGCTATCACGTGTCCATACACCATACACCAGAACACCAATACTGTATGAGTGCGTATAAAAATAAACATTATTAACCAACCGTACCGTTTTCCAAAATTACCGTGGGAAATACATTAAATTCTCACACTTACCATCCCACATATTTTTATTTAATAAACCGGTACGAAACATTGATAACCAACAAACCACAATTTTCTCGAAGTACGAGATGCAACCATAAAAATACCGCGGGCATAATTTATAAAATTTAAACAAATATTTTCGTAAAATATTTAACCCAATTATGCCCGAAAAATTAATACTGAAAACCACGTACAATTAATACCGAAACATACTTTGCTCATGCATAATAAATAAATTAAACCACAATAAAACTATAATTAAATCATACCACATGAGCATAATTTAAATACCAATATAAATACCAATTAAATATAATTAATTGCCCAAAATAATTTTTGAAGGTGGGTCACTTACGTTAAGCGCGTAAATCAACTAAGATCCTCCTCGGGATCAACTCCGCCACTCGTACGCGCAACTAAACAACCACAGTGCACCAACCAAAAATATTAATATTTTATTCGGGTAAATAATACCCGGTACCCAGGGGGCTTAAACGCAAACGTTAACCAAAATGGTCGAATAATATACCGAATCGAAGCTCGTGGAACGAGGAGCGCATTACAGGTCTCCATCGACCCCAATTCCACCGGAGGTGGCCGGAATTTGGCCGGAAAGCTTCAACCGGTTTTCAATTCCTCGTATCTCGTAAACCGCTTCGAATTTTTGAGATTGGAGGCCATTTTTGAACTCAGAGGACTCAAAATAGGGGGAGAGGAGGCTTAATTCAAACTGGGCTGGCCGGAATACGGCGAAATCGCCGGAAAAACATAACCGGCCGCCGCTGGCTTCACCGGCCCGATCTGGGCGCGTCGCCGGCCGGCCGGCAGCCAAATTTGGCTGGTGAACTCGCCGGCGTGTGGGCTTGGACGGTGGCTGGCGCGTGAGTGGTTCTGGTGGCCGAAAAAAGAAAACATGGTGAGAGAGAGGGACGGTCGGGAGAGAAAGAAAGAAAGAAAGAAAGAAAGAAAGAAGAAGAAGAAGAAGAAGAAGAAGAAGAAAGAGATCGGGGCCCCCTGGCCCTTTTTTCCCATGTGGGGAAAAGAAAAGAAAAAGAAAAAAGAAAAGAAAAAGAAAAAGGAAAATAAAAAGAAATAAATTCAAATTAATTAAATAAAAATATTATTATTTAAAATAATAATAAAAATAATTTGATTTTACACATGGTTGACATGTGGCTTCTCAACATGGTGACACATGGTCACCTTCAGTAAGTCACACGTGGCACATCGTTACGCGTTTAAAAATAATAATAAAATAATACGGTATTTGAAAAACTCTACAGGTCCATAACTTTCAAACCACATGTCCAAATCGGACGTGCCGCTAGTCTACGGACTCGTATCGACGAGCACTTCACAACCATGCATGAGTCAACGCTCAACCTTGCATGAATAAAAAGTCAACTCCGGCACCCCTTGGACAGTTTGGACCTCAACTTGTTTTGCTCATAACTTTCAAACCGTAGCTCCGTTTTCAACGTGCTACCAGTCTACGAACTCGTGCAAACGTGTACTCTGTAACGGTACCTCAGTCAATGTAGAATTCCAACCGGGTCAAAAAGTCAACTTTTGACCCTTTTGGTCAACGGTCAACAGTCAACCTCGGTCAACGTGCAAAAATTCCAACATGGTTCGGGACGGGGTGTTACATTACCACTCTGGATATGATAACCAGGTGAACAAGGTTCTGTTTTTTAAGTATATTACCAACCTTGCAAGTTTATGGTATTGACGGAATCTTTGTTGTTAGGCGTATGTTATGAATTACTCTCCCCCAAATCCTTGATGGAATTTGCCATGCCACATATCACTTGACAATGGATAACAGGAGTCTGAGCTTTCTTTATTTTCTGGAGATGAAGACCTTGAAGCGAATCTCTGAGATTCTGAATCACTAAAGTCTAAATGACAATCATTAACGTACCGTTCCTTGATTGAAGGAGAAGAAAAAGGAACATTTACAACACAATGTGATGGTGACTCAGGAATCACTAGATCAACATTGTCAGACTCCCCCGAAGAAGCTGAATTTGTTTACTATGTTAAAAAATACTCAGAACTATTAGGTAGTAACTCAACTAACTTAGGATAAATTGCCTGGTCATTTGCACGCTTTCCTTCTGGACGTCGATGAGGAACATTGGAATCAGTAGCCAGAATTTGGAAGTCCAAAATAGTTGATTCATCTAATAATTGCTTTCTCAAGCAAATATCAATAGATTTTGGAGATTTGACATTATTAGAAAGATCAAAAGCCTCTGAAACTATTCCAGAACGATGAGAGATCAATCTACAACCCTCTGACGTTAATCGTCTTTCTTTTTAGAAGAGCTCTAATCACTTTTGATCTGTACTTTTCATAGCAGCATCAATGACTTCCTCCAACATAACCACATTGCCAGAAGTCATTTTTTTAACCAATAATAAATTTGAAGAATTTCCTTAGCTGATGCAAAGGGAGCCTAACTTCATTTCTGACACCCTACCAAGAGCAACTGCTGTATTTTTAGCATATTCCCTCAAGTCAAATGCACTAGAACTTTCTAGCAATGGAGATCCATGTGCATAACTCCAAAGAAAAAGATTATGGTCTTCACTAAACTATAAAGGATTAGTTCTTTTGTAGAGATTCAACTTGTGTATAGCAAGCAATATATATCCACAATTAGCACACAACCCATAAAAGTCCACAAACAAGCAAATATAAATGAAATAGAAGATCTCAGAACAAACCCATATTAAAAATCTAGAGAGAGAAAGAGACAAGTACATTAATATAAGAGGAGAGAGAGAGAAAAACACACATATGTTTTTATGTGGTTAGATCAAGGTGATCTACATCCACTGGCAAGTAAGGAGATGATTTTCATCATCTTGAAGAGATTACAAGCCTAATCACCAAGAGTATGGCACCATTGATGGGATTTTGAAGAACCCGCTATTTCTTTCTCTAAGCCAGTAGAAAAGCCCCTTCATCTGTTCTAGCTCGAATTTCTAGGCTAACATATCATTAAAGAGGGACAAAATCATAATTTTGGTTTTTTTTTTTCCTCTTCTCTTGCTTTCTTCCTCTTCACTTCATCACCAAACATCATCCCATCAACTCCTCATGTTCACCATTAATTTAGAGTCACAAAAACAACATTTCTTCATCTTAACTCTAAATTAATAAACTCTTTAAATCACTTCCCATCACTCCTTACTTGCACACATATCCTCATCACTTGCTTTGCACATTGCTTAGACTCAAACAGAGCCTAAGCTTCTAAGTTGGAACCACCTTGGTTAACATATCTGCCAAATTCTTTTCACCCGCAATCTTCACTAAATCCACTTCACCTTTATCGATCAATTCTCGAACAAAGTGGTACTTCTTCTCCATAGGCTTTGTACAGTCCGAGAAGGCTTGATTCTTTGCCAAGAAGATTGCACTTTGGTTGTCACAATGCATAATGACTTGGTTTTGGGGAACACCAGGCTCATTTACCAACCATTTTAACCATAATGCCTTTCTTGTTTCTTTCATGGCGGCCATATATTTGGCTTCAGTACTTGAGAGTGCAACCACCAGTTGCAACAATGCTCTCCAACTAATTGTATTACCCCAAGCTAAAAATATATAACCCATCAAGGACTTTCTCTTATCCCGATAACTTTCAAGGTCCACATCACAATATCCGACAACACAATCACCATTACCATTATTCTCTTTCTGATATAATAAGCCAACATCCATGGATCCCTTCAAATACCTTTGAATCCATTGCCAAGCCTCCCAATATGGTTTTCTCAGATTACTCATAAATCTACTCACTACACTAATCACATGAGCGATGTCCGGTCTAGTACACACCATTAAATACATGATACAACCTACGGCACTTGCATATGGTGTCTTAGCCATGATCTCCCTCTCTTGTTCACTTTCGGGCATTGCTTGGATGACAATTTGAAGTGGGGTGCTAAAGGCGTGATCATGGGATTTGTGCCACCCATGTTGAACCTCTCCAAGACCTTCTCAATATACTTCCTTTCCACTCCCTCCTTTTGAGTATAACCCTTTGCAACCAATTAAGCTTTGAACCTTGGTGCCTTAACTCTAGGTTCACCTTCCTTTTTCTTGAACACCCACTTGCAACCTACAACCCTTCCACCTTTAGGCTTATCTACTAACTTCCAACTTTGATTCCTATGCAAGGAATCCATCTCCTCATCCATGGCCACCGTCCACTTTACAGAATCTTTTGAAAAGTTTCCTCAAAAGTGTTAGGCTCTGAGTCCATTTCTTCTGCAACATCGAGAGCTTATGCTATATAATCTGCAAAACCATATTCTTCCGCAACATCGAGAGCATATGCAGTACAATCCGCAAAACCATATCTCACCAGTGCCTTATATTTTCTCCGTTCTCTATCATGAGCCAAATTGTAATCATGGAGATTATCATCATCAACCACCTCCTCATCGGTATGATCAACTACCTCATCACTGAGCCACTTGTGTATCACAATGCTCCTTATGAGTCACTTTCTTCCGTAGATTATCCTCAATTCCAAGATCGAATGTCTCCTTGTCAACTTCACCTCCACTCGAACATTCTCCATCCTTCGCCAACCCAAGCATCTCATTCTCCTTGAACACCACATCCCTACTAATCACACACTTCCTTGTATTCGGATTCCAAAGTCTATAGCCTTTGACACTCTTTGGGTATCCCAAGAAAATGCATTTCATAGATCTTGGATGTAACTTGCCTTCATTTACATGAACATACGAAGTGCAACCAAAGACTTTGATATTACTTAAATCCAAACGTGCTTGGACCACTTCTCCACTGGAGTCTTCAACTCAATAGCACTCAACGGACACCAATTGATCAAGTACACCGCGGTATTCACCGCCTCTGCCTAAAAACTTGTAGGTAGCATAGCATTGGAAAGCATACTTCTCACTCTTTCCAAAATGGTCCTATTCATATGTTTGACAAGACCATTTTGTTGAGGAGTCATTCGCATGGTCTTGTGTTTCACAATTCCATGCTCATTGCAATAGGAATTGAACTCCTCATTGTAATACTTGAGCCCATTATCTGTTCGGATCATCTTCATCTCCTTTCTGGTTTGGTCCTCAACCATAACCTTCCATTCCTTGAACTTAATGAAAACCTCATCCTTGGTTTTCAACATCTAAGCCTATACTCTTCTTGAGTAATCATCAATGAGGGTCATGAAGTACCTACAACCACCAATTGAATTCGTTCTCATGGGGCCCTATACATCGGAACGAACATAATCCAAGGTCCTCTTAGTTCGATGCACCACGATGTTGAACTTCACCCTAGCTTACTTGCCATAGATACAATGCTCACAAAAGTCAAGTTTCCCCGCCTTGTGCCCACACAAAAGCCCTTGTTTACTAAGCTCAATGAGCCCTTTCTCAATAATATGGCCTAGCCTTCTATGCCAAAGTGTGGTGTTGCTCACTTTTTCATTCACCGAGACCGAAGCTTCTCCTTGAACCACACTTCCATTTAGTACATACAAGCCATTCTTCTTAGAAGCCTTCATCACTACCACTGAACCTTTCAAGACCTTCAAAGTGCCTCTCTCAGCCTTATAACTATATCCATGCTCATCCAATGTACCAAGAGAAATCAAATTCCTCTTCAACCTGGGAATATACCGTACATTTGACAAAGTTCTCACAACTCCATCATGAAGCTTCAACTTTATTGTACCAATCCCTTCAACATTGCAAACCGCATTGTTCCCCATGAGAACACGTCCTCCATCTAGTTCCTCAAATGTATCAAAATAACTCCTTATCGGACTCATATGGAAAGTACAACCCGAGTCAAGTATCCACTCAACACCATTGTCTCGATCGGTTACAAGAAATTCTTCGGAGCTTTCATAACCTTCCAAGGCAACACTTGCATCTTCATCGAATTGCTTCTCCTTCCCCTTTCCAAGCCTCTCTGGACAATCCTTCTTAAAATGCCCTAATTGATTACAACAGAAGCATCTCATTTTGTCCTTTGACTTTGATCTACCCTAACTTTTACCTCACCAATTTCTACCACTTGGCTGATATGAGGTTCTACCTCTCACCGTGAGTCCCAACCCATCACTAGTCTTGCCACTCAAGCTCTTCTCTGCATCCTTAGCAACTATCGCCACTATGACTTCCTTCACATCCAAGGTTTGTCTCCCATACTTGAGAGTATCCACAAAGTGCTCGTTTCCTCGAGGCAAAGAATTAAGCAAAATCTCGGCTTGGTCCTCACCCTCAATGGAGATTTGTATACTCTCCATGTCTTGAATCAACTTAATGAAGTCATCAAGATTATCATTTTGAATCCGTATAGCCGTTGCTTCAAATTAATGCGGTTCGGTACCGATTTAGCCATGTACCTCTCTTCCAAAACTCTCCAAACATCTGCTGCCATTGTTTCCTTCAACACCTCTCTCAACACCTTGTCTCCAAAACCTAGAATTATTGAACTATATGCCTTTTTCAATAATTCCCTATTCTCTCTAACATCCATTGCTTCCTGTAAATGTTCCTCACCTTTTAAAGCCACATCTAACCCTTCCTTGACTAACACCACCTTCATTTTCATCTTCCAAAGGGCAAAATCATTTAAGCCCGTGAATTTCTCCACCTCAAACTTGGTAGACATGGTCAAATTTGCTTAGGAACACTATAATCAACCTAGCTTCAACCAAGGGAACCTCCAATTCCATTACAAGAAGCTAACAACAACAAGCTATGGAAAAGCACCAAATTTCCAAACTCCAATCCCTCGATTTTCACCAACCTAGGCTCTGTACCAATTTGTAGAGATTCAACCTGTGTATAGCAAGCAATATATATATTCACAAGCAGCACACAACCCACAAAAGTCCACAAACAAGCAAATATAGATGAAATAGAAGATCTCATAACAAACCCATATGAAAAATCTAAAGAGAGAAAGAGACAAGCACATAAATATAAGAGGAAAGAGAGAGAAAAACACACAAATGTTTTTACATGGTTGGATCACGGTGATCTACGTCCACGGGCAAGTAAGGAGATGATGATTCTCATTATCTTGAAGAGATTACAATCCTAATCACCAAGAGCATGGTACCATTGATGGGATTTTGAAGAATCCACTGTTTCTCTTTCTAAAACCAGTAGAAAAGCCCCTTCATATGTTCTGGCTCGAATTCCTAGGCTAACGTATCATTGCTAACATATCATTAAAGAGGGGCACAATCATAATTTTGTTTTTTTTTTTTTCTTTTTCTTTTCTCTTGCTTTCTTCCTCTTTATTTCATCACCAAACATCATCCTATCAACTCCTCATGTTCACCATTAATTTAGAGTCATAAAAACAACATCTTTAAATTTAGGGATATTGGTAGATATGCACCCTGAACTTTATCGAGGTTGACACATTGCATCCTAAATTTTTTTTTCTGGAATTATGCACCCCAAACTTCTTTTTCCCTTGTATCATTGGTTCTTCTATCAAAAATGCTTAATGGAATCATCAAGTGAGGGTAGATCAGGTCATTTTGCTGTTCCTCGGTTCCTTCAAAATCCCTTTCCCAATGGAAAATTTGACGTCTCTCATACACATTAAAAAGAAAATTTATAATAAAAAAAAGAAAAAGAAAAGTAAAAGTTTTTTAGAGTTTTGTCCAACTTTTTTTTCCAAGAAAGTCCTAATTTCTTCATTTTCTTGTCTCCAAACACCACCCTTAACCCTTTTTTTTTTTTTTTTTTCTCTCTTATTCGTATGAAGATGATTTTTCTTTTTGTAGGGAAGACTTCTTGAAAATCCATCCAATAAATCTTTTTTTTTAATTGTAAATTCTGGTTCTGATGGTTTGTGGAATGCAAAAGGAAGCACTATTCATGTGAAAGACGTGGCAGCGATCGTTCTCCTTTCAACCCAGTGATCATGCTTCAAGGATCATCATCAGATGGAGCTAATGCGATGGTGGTTCAAAGGGATTGGGTTAAAGCTCTATTACGACAACAGTGCTGCATCCGGTTTGAGACCTTTGCCGTCGAGCATGTCGAAGGTTATACTGGGGTCTGGATTTGATCGGATTTTAGAGCAGCTTTCTCAAATTGAAATCAATGGTATTAGATGGTGCGAGTAGCCATCAGCATCCAAAACTGCGATCTAGTCAATGTTGACGATTGAGATCGACGATTCTCATGTCTTGAATGAATTGCACTATGCCGTGTGCAAAGATGCTTTCGAATTGGGAACCAAAGCTCAAGAAATGCCCTATAAGCACATATACCATTCCGATTGTATCCTTCCATGGCTGTCTTTTCACAATTCCTACTCTTTTTTTTAGGGAAGAGAAAAATGGAGGCATTTCAAAATGCAACATCTCTTTCAAAATTGGGGCTAAAACTCCATTTTTTAACCCTTAATTTCTAATATGTAAAAAACAAAATAACCTGATTTACCCTTACTTGATGATCACATGTGCAACATGTGATGATTTCTTTAAGCATTTTTGACAGAAGAACCAATGGTGCAAGGGAAAAAGAAGTTTGGGGTACATAATGCCAGGAAAAAAAATTTAGGGTGCAATGTGTCAACCTCAATAAAATTCAGGGTGCATAGCTACCAATATCCGTTAAATTTATTGTGCTATGAACAATGTATAACCATGATTACTTGTCAGAAACAGAACAACTTTTTCATTAGAAAACACAATATGTCCCATTGATACTCCAATTATGATTCCACATCCATTGCGCATTACGATGATTGTCCTTCAAAGCCATATGTTTGCATCAAATCACCTGCGTTTTGGAAGATTAAATCAACAAATCTATAGTATTTGCAAGGTTTTCTTCCCTTTAATAAGTTACAATTAACATGTAACGGGTAAATCATGTGATTACATAAACCGAACAATCTATAAGTTATGAGCAACATCAAAATAAAATTTCTTGACTCCATAATATAATTGTTGAGTCCTCAATTATTAATGGCTTATGACATTATGTCCTCTCTATATATATACTGATTTCATATAAGCGTTTTTCCTTGTCATTATAGAGAACTGCTTTTTATAGACTTCCACCAATTAGCCTTTAAGCCTTCACAAACTATACAGGAGTCAAAAGTTACTCAAATTTAACTGTAGAACTAGCTGGCATATATGTATGCGGATAACCAACAAACTTTTAATAACATAAAATTGAACCAATATTTTCAATAATACCACTAGGATCATGACCAAAAATACAAAGAAAATCCAAAGGAAAAATTAAAATTCGTTAAGAAGAGCGAAGAAAGCCGCTTAGTCATTGTAGTCATATTCGATTAGCAACCTGATTAATACTGGGATTTAAACTTTTTCATACCTAACTACGATAGCCATTTATACAAATAGAGCAGAAAATTAACAAAATAATAATAATAGTAAATTTTGTTGTCATTCGCCCTTAGGTGGTGTTTAGTTAGTGGAATGGAGGGGAAATAGAATGACCACATCATTGGAATCCCCAATCCTGTGTTTTCTTGGACCAAATGTACAAAGGATGAGGATTCCATTTGAATCCAAACTTTATCAAAAACAAAGTAACTTTCTCATTTCAAAACACTATATATCCCATTGATACTCTAATTACCACTCCATATCCATAGCCCATCAAGATGATCTTCCACCCAAAGCCATATGTTTCCTTCCAACCAGCTTCTTTTTGGAGGTTTGAGGATGGTGATGGCCACGTCTCATTGTTATTTCCACACCTCTTTTACAGTGGAAATACACATAATCCCAAGTTTTCATTGTATGAATTGTTCTTGAATGTGTTGAATTGTTTTCCACGAGGTACGGGACCAACCAATCTATTTCTTGATAGGTTTAGAACCAAAAGAGATATCATACTTGTCAACTGCTGAGGAATCTCACCAACAAGCACATTCGAGGAGAGGTCTAACCATTCAATATTACTCAAATTTCCAAATGTTAGTGGAATAGAACCAGTCAATTTATTATGTGAAAAGCTGAGCCCTTTTAGTGACTTTAGCTTCCCAACTAATCTTGGAATTTCTCCTTCAAATTTGTTCTTTGACAAATCTATGGTTGTAAAAATTGTTTGAATTTTTACTAATTCAATAAAGAAGCCTTTCATGACCACAATGACAGAATCTTGATAATAGTCTTCAATTGGTCTGAACCTGCGTTGATCATGGCTATAAAATTCTCAAAATATTTTGTGGGCAAATTACCATTGAATTCATTGTCAGAAAGGTCCATGATTCGCAACTTTTGGAAAGGAAATGCAATTTTGAAATTATGTACGGAATCATTAAATCTATTAGATCTCAAGATAAGAACTTGAAGCAATGGTAGAGATTCCAACCAGTAGGGGAAATGTGTCATTTATCTTGTTATTTCCAACATCTAAAACTTCCAACTTTTTACATATGAGCAAAGATTGTGGCAATAATCCACCAAGTTGATTTCCATTAAGGTTGAGATTCCTCAAGGAATTTCCATTTGCAAATGTTAGAGGAATTATGCCATGCAACTTAGTCATTCCTAGATTCAACACTAACAAATTGACACTAACATTTTCAATACATGGATGAATGGTCCCATCGAGAGAATTGTTAGATAAATCGAGGATTGAAAGGGAAGCAAGATTACAAATGGAAGATGATATCTTTCCCCTCAATTGATTGTTTAAGATTGAGAAGATGGACAGACTTTTTAACTTTGAGAAGTCATACAACCCAACATCACTCGTCAAGGTATTTGAGGAGAGATTTAGGAAAGTGAGATTCACTTGTTGAAAGATTGATACCGGAATGGATCCACGGAGTTTGTTATTACTTAGATCAAGATTCTCCAAGGAATAATATAGCTAATCAGGAATTTTCCCATTAAGTAGGTTATCAGATAAGGAGAGATATTTTAACTTCCCTGAACGAGGATTTGGACCGGATGTAAAATTATGTGAAATTTGGGTTGAGTTATAACTAGAAATTTAAGGAAGCTGGCCAGTAAAGTTGTTGTTTGACAAAACTAAAAGTTTCGAGGCACTTTAGAAAAATTAGAGATGACCATGGGATTTGACCACCTAAATTGTTGGAAGAGAGATCTAATCTTGGGATTTGTGTGAGGTTACCAAGCAAAGTGGGATTATTATTCCATCCTAGGATTTTACAACCATGGAAAAATAAAGATTCCAAAAACTTGAAATTTTGAATTAGATAAGGTAAATCTGTTGAGACTTTAGACATAGAAAGATCTAAGTGAGTGAGTACTAGTCTAGTACAACTGCAATTAGATTTAGGCAATAAGGAATCGGTGACATTTTTATTACCACCTAAATCAATTGTTTCAAGTTTTGGTAGATGGAAAATGTAATCTGCAGGTAAGTTCCCACTAAGATCGCAATCATTGAGAGAGAGAACTACCAATGAAGAAGACAAATTCACCAAGAGAAGAGGGGAAATGGAGGACATATAAACTTGATCCATATAAAATTCTTCAAGGTTGGTAAGGTTTGTCGCAGTTCTTTTCAAGGTCAAAGTGTCTACTCTCAACTGATTATTAAAATAAAAGACAAGTGTAACCAATTTGGATAAGTAGGAGATTTCTCGTGGTACATGCCCTGAAAAATTAGAATGAGACAATTGAAGTAACTCTAGCTGGGAGAACTTACCAAATTCGTACGGAATCGGAGAACCTCGAACTTACCAATCACATGACCCGTTGTCTTATTAGATGTGACTCAACTCCATGCACAACAATCTGCCTGTTTTGTGCCATTCACCTAAGACACTATCAGCGCAACATTATTACAATAACATCCTCCATAAAGAGATGTATTAACAGAAAATGAGTTCTTGAATTGGAGAAGAGCAGATCTCTCGTAAGGATGACATGATGGAGAAGGATTAATATTGTTAATGAAGATGTAAATGTTGACGAACACAATGAAAGAAAGAGAAAGAGTAGCAATGGTAGCAATGAAAACCAAGCCATCAGAAAATTGTACTGGTGGTGAGCTTCTACTCATCTACTATATATAGATATAAACATTAATGCAAATTCTTTCGTTGTACAGAGAATTGTAGAAAAGATCAAATGATTTGTCGTTTATTACATGTGAATTTCAGCTTGGCTGATTTACTTGTGTACTATTGGGAGCTCTAATGTACTATTTAAATACATGGAAAACTAGAAGCAAGCAATTGTATATATGAGATACAGTAGTGCACCAAGTAGTTTATCCAGTTTTATTGGGAAAAATTTAATTTATTTTATAGATGAATAAATCAAATTTAATATAAATCAATAAAATAATGATATATTATCTTGATTATGTGACAATCAATTTGATTTCTTTAGTATTATTGAATAAGTAGTTTTGTTATTATAGATGTACACTCTCATATTATGGTGGAGATGAACATTTAATTACATGTAATCAGACACTCATAACCATTAATATAGCTGTGTATGATCTTTGATGCTGCTCATTTTTACTTAAATATTATCATTATTGTTATTTTACAAGTGAACAGGGGATTCGCATTCATAATTTTTTCGGGAAAAATATCTAAGAGAAGTCGCTCAACAGTTTGGAGGACACAGAGGAAAAGAAGTTTTTCTTTTTATGGTCATTTTTTCTTAATGGCCAATACAGAAAACGAAGTTTGATAGAAAGAAGTTGTCTCATATTATAAGTTAGAAGTCATCCAAGCTAGGCATCATTGTGGGATCACATTCGTACAGGAAAATTACATTTTCAACTTTTAGTTTGTAAAATGTCCAATCTGATTTAAATGATTAAAATACTACAGTAAAACTTTTATAAATAAATATGCATGGTATTATAAAAAAATTATTCAATTAAAGGGTTATTTGTTTATTGATAAATGAATAATTTATTAATTTATCGATAAATGAATACTTTTTAATTTAGAAAGAATCTTATACTATTTTGAGAAATAATTTTACAAACTATATAATATATATTAATAAAGGAAAAGATCAATTAGGCTTGATCAAATTTACATTAATCATCACTCAATCAACGAATGAATAAAAAAGAATCAATAGAGAATTTTACCATACAAAGAAGTTTACTCTAATGGAAAGAATCCTACATATAATTGTAAAGAAGAGTGTTGCTTAGTTGGTTAATTAGTTGATCTCTATTTGTGAAAAATATTTTTATTTATTTAGCAAAATTATTAATTTTTTTGAACATTTATTTAATTTATTGAACATTCATTTATCAAGGTATTATTGTAATTGATATGTAAAGATAAATTTCACTGATAATAATAATTAATGGTGATAAATAGCAATACTTATAAAAAAAGAAATGGTCAATATTAATAATAAATGGTTTGTGAAATCACGCCATCTACTGGTGCATAGAAAAAAAGTTCTCCCTTCCCTTTAGCAATTAGTCGAGAACCACGTTTTATTGACTTCAACCAGTTGGCCCTTGCCTTTAGCAATTAGTCGGAACCATGTTTTATTGACTTGCACCAATTAGCTTTTGCCTTCTATACTTAAAAGTAGGCCTCAATTTTTAACCACGTAGGAAAGGATGAAAAGAGTAGACCACATATGTAGAACACGTACCACACACATGTCCACCATATAATTTGATCAAAAATAGATAATATTTAAATTTAACATAATATAGTATTTTATATATATATATATATATAATAGCTGATTAAAAATTATACATTAACTCACAAAGCTTCATGGTAGGTTCAAAAAACAGAGGGAAAACTATTAACCGAGAAACGTTCACAGTAGGCTCAAACAACACAGAGAGAGAGAGAGAGAGAGAGAGAGAGAGAGAGAGAGATGTTCCTTTAATTCAATGGGCTAGCTGAAAAATTATAAAGGAAGTGAGTTCAAAAAACTTTATTGCAAAAGTCAGTAAATAAATAGCATGATTATATGGTTAGAATACACAGCACCACGTAAAAAACGGAAAAGCCTAATTAAAATATAGTGAAAATGAATACTGTAACTTCACACAACTCAACATTTAATTTGTAGATATCGGAATTAAGACCAGACTCCCCTTAAGTGTCAAAAACATCGACTTGCAAACTTAATATTTAAGACATTATATTGATAATGAAGCCATTAACAGCTGAAACCAAAATTTAATTATCAGATTAATTCAAGTACACTCTCTTAAATCCTTTCATATGAAAAACGCTATTTTAAAAAGTGAAAATGTGAGACGTAAGCTAACGTTAAGGCAATGAGGCGCGCATATGTTTTTTAGTAGTTAAACATTAGTAGTAAAAGAATTATATTTATAAGTTATAAAGTATTAACAATAAGTACGAAATTAATAAATAGGTCAAATTGCACTTAAGTACTACCTATTTTAACAGTGCTTTGATATGGGGCTGTTAAAAATAAATAAATAAAAAATTGACGCTTACTATCTTATTATCATTTCCGTCAAAACTACATACAAACAAAGTCACATGCAGCTCATGTGATCTTTTTCTGTGTATTTTTTTTTTCTCTTCTAATTTCCAAAATTTATTTGAAAAATGTAACGTTTTTTATTAATATATTTGAATGATTTGCCATAATTGTGTCTTAATGGGCTTTTATTTCCCTAACATTATGATTTTTGGAAAACAAAGGGGTTTTGATAAAAGTTGTTTTGGCACTCATTTTGGACTCTCATGCAACACACATTCTTTAGAGTCTTACTACATACAGAAAGGGTTTCTAGAGTTTTGCATTGTGAGGGTGGTAAAGTGAAGGTATATTGAAATTTCAAATAGAAGAGCATCGGTGGTGCTGCGTATGAGAGCTTTTGCATCCGTTGTATCCTGGAGACTACTGTCGGCAAAGATATGCACTGGAGAGATGGAAATCGTCTTAAAAAAACTGTGATACTATACAGGTCTCGGACAGATTGAAGAACAAGCAGATCATAAGAGAAAGGCATACAGGTTCTTATGATTTTCGTTCCTTAATTTTTTTCAATTTTATTATTCCACATATCCACATATATTTACATATATTTGTTTCCAACAAGCTTAAGATGATTTTCCTTCTATATATGTTTTTATATGTGGATTTATCGATTGTGTGCTTTAAAGAAAGAAATATATATATATATATATATATATATTTTTTTTTTCTTCTTACTCGTGGAAAATATTGTGGATGGGCATTTGTCTATTTTTTATTTTATTAAAAATATTTTCATAAAATTGCTTGCCCATGATATTATGAATTTTTTCGAATTTTGTTGGTGAATTTTCATTGCCGGAAACGTGAAAAATCTTGAAAAAATGGCAATCGGATCAGTTGATCCTAGACTAGGAAAATGGATCAAATCGACTTGGTTAGAGGTTGAAGATGGGTTGAGAAATAGGTAAATAGATCGAAAATCGGGCAAACGAGCGTTTCTGGGTTAGAGATCCTAATTTTAAAATTCTATTGCCCCTGGTCCAATTCCAAAACCCAGCCTGTGGTTAGAACAGGTTGTTGTTCAGCCCATGAGCCAAGGCCCAATTACAATTCTGCCCAAGAGAATCCAAGCCCAACTGATATGGGTCTGCCATGTGTCGAAAGACTACTGGACCACGTGGCACAATGAGGCATCGGCATATGTCCCACAACGGCAAGGCCATGTGGTGAACAGTGGCTATGCCATATGTCGCACAATGCACGGCCACGTGTCACCATGCGGTACGACAACATTTCGAACACAGAAACATACAACGTGTCGTACGGAGACAAAGCCACATGTCAGCACGAGAGAGGGCCATGTGTTGGTCGATGGCATATGACATGTTTCGATCCAAAAGGATGCCACGTGTTGGCTAGTGGCACATGACACATGTCAAACCAAGAGACCACCACATGTTGGCCAAAGGCACATGACACCTGTCGATTAAGTGGAGGCCATGTCAGTGACACGCCAGCACCACATAAGCATGATGGGTTACCATGTCAACTCTATGTTGCTGCCACATCAACGTTATTGGATGCCATGTCAGTGCCACATTAATAGATGTGCCACGTGGCTGATGCCACATTAGCAAATTGATACCATTGGCAGGTGCCACGTTCGCTATGTGACATGTGGCATGTTGCCACATCAGCAAGTCTAACACATGGTGTGTGACACATCAGCATAGTGACACATCAGCATGGTGTCAGTAATGATGTCATCAAGGTGTAATTGATGATGTCAACCTTAGTGGGTGTATAAAGTTATTTTATGAGTGTATATAGCAATTTTATGGGTGTATACAGTCAAGGAAAATCACAATGTTGTAATTTCTTATTAGAAATTGGCTTTAACTAGTTTGTTGAGATAGAAAGTAACAACTAATTGATTTCTATTTTTGTGATTTTACAAAGAGACCAGATGCCTCCTCCTGCAAAACATGTAGAGAGACCAAAAAAGTTTAGTGGAGCACATTTTAAAAGATGGCAACAGAAGATATTGTTTTACTTGGCTACACTAAATCTTGCGAGGTTCTTGATTGAAGACACACCTCTGAGTAATGATGAGAGTGATAAATTGACACTCATTGTGGTGGTTGCTTGAAAGCATTCTGATTGCTTTTGTCGGAATTATGTCCTAAATGGCCTGTAAGATGCTTTGTACAGAGTGTACTGTGGCATGAAGATAGCAAAGAAGCTGTGGAAAACTTTGGATCAGAAATATAGAACTTAGAATGCACGTTCCGAAAACTTTATTATAGGTTGATTCTTGGACTATGCGATGGTGGACTCAAAGCCATTGATGAGCTAAGTACATGAGTTACAAGTGCTCAATCAAGAACTTCTTGTTGAAGGGAAGATAATTAATGAAGTCTTTTAAGTAGCTGCTATGATTGAGAAGGTACCTCCTAGTTGGGGAGACATTAGGAATTATCTCAAGCATAAGAGAAAGGAAATGGGTATGGAGGCTCTTGTTGGCAAGCTTCATATTGAAGATGATAATAAAAGATCTTTGAAAGCCCTGGTGAAGGCTAATAGTGTGGAGCATGGTCAAAGCTCCAAGAACACGAAGAAAATTGGAAGAAATTCCAAGATAGGGCCTAAAGGAAGGATCTCCAAGAAGGCCAAGTTTCAAGCAAGTGCTTTAACTGTAACAAGATAGCCCACAAAGTGGTGGAATGTAGATTATCGAAAAGAAAGAAGAACAAAAAGGCACAAATGATGAAGCACATCTGTAACACCCCATCCCGAAGTACGTCAGAATTTTCTCACATTGACCAAGGTTGATCGAGTTTGATCGCTATTGACCGAGAGGGGTCAAACATTGAATTTTTTATTCGGATAGAATTCTAAGTTGACCGATGCATCATTATGAAGTATGCATCAATCCGAGTCCGTAGACTAGTAGCACGTCGAAAACAAAGCTACGATTTGAAAGTTATAAGCAAAACAAGTTGAGGTTCAAACTATTTGACTCCTATATGGTTGTAAAGTACTCATCAATACAAATTCATGGATTAGTAGCACCCTTAAATCGGACCTACAATTAAAAGTTGCAAGACTATAAAGTTACACCTATTTTTCCCGAGAATATTTTTATCGGGTAGTGGAATATTCAAAGAATATTTTATTTGTGCCACATGTCACCAAATGGCTAAGTATTATATTATTTTGTCATTATTATATTATTATTTTAATATTTTATTTATTTATTTTCCTTTTCTTTTTCTTTTCTTTTTTTTTTCTTCCCCCCCCCCCCCCCAAAAAAAAAAAAAACAAAAACACCCACTTTTTGTTTTTTTCTTTTTTCTTCCCCGAGCCCAACAGAGAGAGTGATAAATAGAGACACGCAAACCTTTATCTCTCTTCTTGACTCTCTCCTCCCTCTCTCCTTTGACCGGCCATTTAGCTGTGTTTCAATGATCGGACGGTGACACACGCCAATGGACTTAAGAGCTGACGGCCAAATTTTTGGCCGTTTGGCCCGTGGACGCGTCGGGATCGGCTATCCAAAGCTGGCAACCGGTTGGCCCACTTCCCAATGGTTCTTGACAGTAAGACCAGTCCTTCCCCTTAGTTTTTGACCCCCTGATTCCAAAAATGACCTCAATTTTCCTAAATTCCAAGTCGTATGTGAGATACATGGAGGGGAGTGTTTGGCCAAAACTTTCCGTTCATTTTTCGGCTAATCCCGGTGGCTTTGAGCTCAATGGAGGTTGTAATATATTCCTTGTCTCGTTAACTTTCTATTGGTACCCCATTTACAAATTTTGATTAACGTTTGTGTTAAATCCTCTGGATAACCGTGTATAATTTATTCAATTAAAATATTAATTTAATTGGTTTGTGTATTATTGATATTTTAGGAGCACGTATGAGTTATGGAATCGATCCTATGGAGGATCTTGATTGAATTATGTGCTTAAGGTGAGTGACCCACTTTCAAATTATTTTCGGGAGTTCAATTATGAATATTTTATGTTAATTCAATATTTGAAAATGATATCTTATGTGTTGAATATTTAGTAAATTTATAATTGGAATTTTGATGCCAAAATTGAGTAAATTAAAATTACTTGTGCATTAAGAAATATTTTGATTTTAAGAATTTTATGAATTTGGAATTTAATTCAATATTTATTGAATTTTATTGTGGGAATATTGCATAATTAAATATTTGAGAAATATGTTTTATGTATTTGATATTAAGAGAATTTCTATCTAAATTTATATTGCCAATTTGTGATAATTTTTAATATATGTTTTGTGCCAAAAAATATATTTGGAAATTTAAAGGAATAAGGTGATGCATATAGAAGTATGTTTTTTGTGCAGAGAATTTTATGGTAAGTCCTACCCTTAGGGGAGCTGCTGTCAGATTTTCTATTGGAAAATTCGATGGTATTTCTCTAGAATCAGGGCTTGTCTAGGGTTCTGGTGAGGGATCTTGGTCAAATCCTGACAACATCAGCCGAAAGGTTGATGAGTTTGTCCTTAGCACTGTTGTCTCTAAGGTGAATTTGCTGGGATCAAATCCTAGAGAGTGGTGGATTGATACTGGTGCGACCCGCCACATATGTTATGACAAGAACTTATTCACTTCCTTCGAACCAACTAAAAATGGGGAGAAGTTGTTTATGGGAATTTCGCCACATTAAAGATCCAAAAGGAGGGTAAGATAGTCCCGAAGATGACCTCTGAAAAGGAACTGACTCTTAATAATATGCTGTATGTTTCAGACATTCATAAGAATCTGGTATCTAGATCGCTAATGAGCAAACATGGTTTTTGCTTAGTGTTTGAGTGAGATAAGGTTATTTTGTCCAAGTATGGAATATTCGTGGGAAAGGGCTATGTAGTCAATGGTTTATTTAAACTGAATGTAATGACTGTAAAGCCAAAAGATCTCAGTAAAGCTAGTACTTCTTCTATTTACTTGATTGAGTCTTCCATTTTGTGGCATGGTAGACTAGGTCACATTAATTTTCGTTCTCTATGGAGGTTAATTAACTTGAATCATATTCCCGTATTTGAAATTGATTCCAAACATAAGTGTAAAACTTGTATAGAGGCAAAATATATGAGGCTATCATATCAAACGATTGAAAGGAATAATGAACCCTTGGATTTAATACATAGTGATGTATGTGATTTGAAATTCACACTCACTAAAGGTGGTAATAAGTATTTTATCACCTTTATTCATGATAACACAAAATATTGCTATGTATATCTGCTTAAGAGCAATGATGAGGCAATAGAAAAGTTTATTCTCTATAAAACAGAAGTTGAGAATCAGCTCGACAGAAAAGTTAAAATAATAAGAAATGATCGTGGTAGCAAGTATATAACTTAATTTGGTAATTATTGTGCTCAAAACGGTGTTAGACATTAAATTACTCCACCATATTCACCATAGTCAAATGGTGTGGTTGAATGGAAAAATTGTACTTTGAAAAAAATGATGAATGTAATGCTTTGATAAGTTCTAGATTACCTCAGAACTTATGGGGGGAAGCCGTTCTGGCAGGAAATTACCTTTTAAATAAAGTGCCCTAGAAGGACCAATTAAAGACGCCCTACGA
Source organism: Ziziphus jujuba (assembly GCF_031755915.1). NCBI lineage: Eukaryota > Viridiplantae > Streptophyta > Magnoliopsida > Rosales > Rhamnaceae > Ziziphus > Ziziphus jujuba. Next base: position 24,023,592 of record NC_083381.1, on the reverse strand, counting down.
GCTCTAGAAAGGTAGACAATTATCCTATAAATACTTATGAGTGTGGGGATATCTGGCCAAAGTATTGATACCCACTCCAAAGAGAGTAAAGATAGGTCCTAAAACAGTTGATCGCATCTTTATAGGATATGCACAGAATGGTAGTGCATACCTATTTCTTATGTATAGCTTAGAAATTCTTGATATACATAAGAATACGATAATGGAATCGAGAAATGCATCATTTTTCAAGTATATTTTTCTATATAATGTTGAAGAAGGACCGAGTTAGTCTAAACAAACAAATGATGCTATCAATGAAGATAATCATGATAGTGGTCAAGAACAGGAGATTGAAGTTGAGATTGAGGTTGAACTAAGACGAAGCAAGAAAGTAAGAACAGAAAAATCCTTTGGTCTGGATTTTCTTACTTATATGCTAGAAAGTGAACTTCAAAGCTTCCAAGAAGCTGTAAACTCTCCTGAAGAAAATTTATGGAAAGAAGTTATAAAAAAGTGAAATTGATTCCATGTAGCAGAATCACACCTAGGAGTTAGTAGATCTTCCTCCAGGTTGTAAACCATTGGGTTATAAATGGATTTTTAAAAGGAGAATGAAAGTAGATGGAACAATAGAAAAATACAAGGCAAGGCTTGTAATTAAAGGACACAAGCAATGAGAAGGCCTTGATTATTTTGATACATATTCTCCAGTGATGAGAATAAATTCCGTAACGATTGTACTAGTAATCGCTACATTGCAGGATCTGAAGTACATCAAATGGATGTTAAAACAACATTTCTCAATGGAGATCTTGATGAAGAGATCTATACGGAGCAACTTGAAAGTTTCTCCATACCAGGACAAGAAAAGAAAGTCTGTAGATTAATGAAGTCCTTGTATGGACTAAAACAAACTCCAAAGCAGTGGCATCAAAATTTTGATAGTGCCACGGTAAGTGATGGATTTAAAATAAATAAGTGTGACAAGTGTATCTAAGTAAAAGATACAGAGAATGGATACGTCATTCTTTGTTTATATGTAGATGACATACTCATTGTAGGTAATGACAATAATATGGTCTGAATTACAAAAGCTATGTTAAAATCCAAATTTGATAAGAAAGATATGGGGCTTGCTGATGTGATTTTAGGAATGAAAATCATGAGGACTTCAAAAGGGATCATTCTTAGTCAAACACATTATGTGGATAAAATACGAGCTAAATTTAGTAATTATGATATTGGAATAGCCAGAACACCCATAAATATGAGTCTACACTTATCCAAGTATAAAGGGGAAAGTGTATCTTAAGTGGAATATGCCAGGCTGATTGGAAGTCTAATGGACTTGATGAGTTGTACAAAACCAGACTTAGCCTATGCAATAAGTAGACTTAGTAGATACATGACTAATCTAAATGAAGAATACTGGAACGGTATCGTTAGAGTACTAAGGTACTTACGATATACTCATGATTACGGATTGCACTATACAAGATATTCTGCTATATTAGAAGGATACAATTATGCAAATTGGATATCAGACATCAAAGATTCAAAGTCCACTAGTGGCTTTGTATTCACATTAGTGGGTGCAGTCGTGATATCGAAGTTCTCAAAATAAACTATGACAACTCGATCCACAATGGAATCTAAATTCATCGCATTAGATAAATTTCATGATGAGGCAGAATGGCTAGGCCAATTTTTAGAAGACATTCCGAGATGGCCTAAACCTATACCTGCAATAAGTTTCACATTGTGATAGTCAATCTGCGATTAGCAGGGAATATTATGTATAATGGAAAGTCTAGACACATATGTCAGAGACATAATTCCATTAGACAGTTAACCTCGACTAGAGTTATCTCAATAGACTATATAAGGTCTAAAGATAACATTGCGGATAGAGAACTAGTTGAGAAATCATCAAAGGGAATGGGTTTGAAGCCCATAAGTAAAGTCGATACGATAGAAACCAAATCTATTTGAGTGGAGATCCCACGATCTAGGTTCAATGGGAGAACGCAATTGTAAAGATTGGAATGGATCACTATGCCAGTTAATCCTCTGCCCATTCTTATGATGAAATATTGATAGATGAAGGTTAAGCATAAAGTATGCTTTTAATGATTCTTATATATGTGTGTTTAATAATCTATACATAGTCGAGCTGATTACAATGAAAATAGGAATCACCTATGTGAGAGAAAAGAGTGGCTACTTTAAAAGAAAATTGTTAAGGGCGCAATTTTCTAGAAACTCTCGTAGAACCAGGGAGGTGTTCAAGGCCAAAATGAACACAACAGTGAGAACTAAAATGTATCAGGAATGACAAAAATGGTTCAAAGATATCGCATCCACCATTAGTCAGTAAAGTAGATATAGTTTCATAAGAGAAGATTCAAAGAGTAACGTATACCTATCCTATGCAGGTTCTAACTGTAGAGCTTTACCACTAGAGTCTTACATAGTCCCTAGTAGTCAAATAATTCAGGTAGGGGATTGTAACAGTTTTTACTAATATATTTGAATGATTTGCCATAATTGTGTCTTAATGGGCTTTTATTTCCCCAACGTTTTGATTTTTGGAAAACAAAGGGGTTTTGATTTTATTAATATATTTGAATGATTTGCCATAATTGTTTCTTAATGGGTTTTTATTTCCCTAACGTTTTGATTTTTGGAAAACAAAAGGGTTTTGATAAAAGTTGTTTTGGCACTCATTTTGGACTCTCACGTAACACTCATTTTGATATATTAGCTCATATTTACCTATTGGTAATGCACTTTAGAAATATTTTCTTAATTTAGTGTGATTTAGATTTATTATGAGTTTTTTGCATTACTATGATTGGAATCAACTATCAGTGATTCAGTTTAAAATTGAAAACAATCAAGAAAGAAAGATGTTGTCCTGCTCAACACCTAACACTATCACGTGTCAATATAATACAATCAAAATAGAAAAGATGACCTTTTTACTTTCCAGTTAAAATTTAGTTCACTTTCATTGATAAAGAAATACATTTGATTATATTCAACAATTTTGTTATTCTATATTGGTAATATGCAAAGTACATAGATGTGTTTAATAGAATGTTCTTGAGAGAAAAAATGTCAAGACCCTTCCAAAGTTACCTACCTGAACCCTAGGATAGCCCTGATTAGAGGGAATTGTACAGAATTTCTACTAAAAATCTAATAACATCTCCCTTATAAAATTGACTCCCCCAAATTCCTGCATAGAAAACTCACCTTGAAAAATATACATCCGCAGTATTTCTCCCTACCTTACTATAAGTTTTCACAAATTTGCAAAACTTCGATAACAATGGCATAGGAATACAAATGTAAGTAATAAATGATAAATCGTAAGTGCTTTTTTATGTGCCGGGACCCTTCATAAATCTTACCGCCTGACCCCAGGATGGCCCCGACTCCCCTTAAGTTTTTACTCAGCATAGGAAATATGTACTTCTGTAAACTCATAGCAATCCACACCTTCCACATACTGCAATCTCACAATTTTACAACACTTCATGAATATATCAAACATATAAATGTAGAAGAAAGTTAATGATACTAATAATAACAAGATATAAAGACAACTTAAGTTCCAGATCCTAAATCATACAATTTACCTTTTAACATCTAGGAGATATACAAATGCAAGTCATACCATTAATAACCGACAAATTGTAAAATATCTTTTAATAAAATAAATCACATTTAAAATGCGTATATAAAAACAATACTTTAAATTGAACATTTAAGGTCTTAACTATAACTCCGATAACATCATTACTATCCAGAACCGACGTAAATATATCTATATATATATATATACTTTATATAATATATATGTCTCTTGAAAAATTTGGATAACCTGCCCGTAAGCTAACACATTTGCCCAAAGCTAACACTTCTACCTGAAGGCTGGAATACCTGCCTGAAGAATGCAATATGTGCTCGAAGGCTAAGACACACGCCTGAAGGCTAATACACTTGCTCGAAACTAGTACTCCTACTCGAAGGCTACGATACCTGCCTGGAGGGTGAAGTATCTATCCCAAGGCTAGTACTCTCGCTAGAAGGCTGCTACACCTTATTAAAGGCTGAAGGACCTACTCGGAGGCTAGTACTCTTACTCAAAGGCTGTTTATACATGCCCAAAGGCTGTGATACCTAGCTGAAGGCTAAAGTACCTTCCCAAAAACTAGTGCTTCTATATGAAGGCTGTGATACGTGCTTAAAAGTTGAAGTACATGTCGAAAGGCTAATACATCTTATGTACCATATAATATACCAAGGCACAATCCGATGATGTTGGTTAATCATAGATACAATGCTACTAATATGGCCAAGGGTGGTTACTAAAGATGGTCATCCAATCCATTGATCTCGTAGGTAGCAGAAATACGATACTAACCCATTTATAAGTTTACCTGGTTACTGCCCCAGTATTGTATGGTACACCTAACACATAACATAGTATATATATATATAAATACATGTACATCGAAAAAATACCTGATGTACCATACGATATACCAGTGTTATCAAGTGATGCTTGGTATCCCAAACACCACTTAATAGATGGGGGGAAAGAAGAGAACTTGCACACATCCTTACTAGCATCCTCATGGTACTGGTGCTAAATAACCTGCCAACCTATTACTTAATAATGGAATCAAGCTGAAGAGAACTATGTCGAGGATGCCATAACATAATGGAATAGTAAAATGGATGAACAAGACATTAATTGAGAAGGTAAAGAGCATGAGGTTGCATGTAGGCTAGCCAAAGCAATTTTGAGCAAAAGAATTCAATACAGCAACTTGTCTAATCAACAGAAAACCATCAGTACCATCAGAGCATAGAATACCAAAGTTAGATATAGAGTGGAAAAGAGAGTAGTCTTTTGCATTTAAAGGTATTTGGATGTGTTTCCAATGTGCACATTAGTTATCATGCTAGAAGTAAACTAGATACCAAATCAAAAAGGTGTACATTTATTAGGTATGGTGGTAATGACCTTTAATATAGACTTTGGAATGAGTAGAATAGGAAGGTCATCAAAAGTAAAGATGTAGTCTTTAATGAGAGGGTTATGTAAAAGGACAGAGTTGCTTCAGATCCAATAAGGTTAGTGATTTCTAAACCTACTTATTTTGAGCTTTACGATGATAATGTCTTGGAAAATATATAAGAGCAGTTAGAGCCAGCTTCTTAGGATGAGAATATAGATGCACAAGTTGAGAAAACCGATGCACAAGTGAAGAAACCATTGCACAGGAGGTGAAGCAAGCATAGGAACGAGATTCACTTAGAAGATCTAGTCAACCACACAAGTGAAACAAGAAACATATCTACTATTGACTAATGGTGGTGAGCCTGATTACTATGATCAGGCATGTCAGGTGAATGATGCAAGTAAGTGGGAGCTTGAAATGAATAAGGAGATAAAATATTTTATGCATAACTAGACTTGCGACTTGGCTAAGTTTCTAGAGGTAAAAAGAAGCCTTGTAAAATGAATGGTTGTATCACTTAAAGGAGACAAATGATGGTTTCAAGAGGTATAAAGTCAAGTTGGTTGTAAAGGGTTTTCGTTAAAAGGAAAGGATAGACATAAGACCTATAAACCCTGAAGGATGTGAGGCAAGAAAGGGAAAGATTAGTGAATAATACATTAGGGTGGATTATGGCAACCAAAGGTGAACTGGTATGACCCTGCCAAGGTAAGTATGGGCAGTGTGCAAGGCCCTAGCAGGCTACTTTACTAGCAAAAACCACTTTCTGTTTAGTCCCACATCGCTTAAGTGTGGAATAATGATGGTTCAAATGTAAAGTAGACCTTCTTTTAACAGCTGAAACTTGTTCAAAGTAGTTGACTTAAAGATTCAAAAGAACTCCACAATCAAGTGTACTCTGGTGGGAACCTAAGATGTGTGATCTCTTGAAAAGTCTAAACAAAAAACCTCATACCATTTGGAGTGTGGTGGATAAATTGGGAATAATATTGATGGAGTAAGAAAGTGGTAGAATGCTGATAGGTGAGACATTACAAGTGGTATCAAAGCTTTTACCCGGTTGGAAGTGACATTGACCCTAAGGAGGATGCATTATAAGACATATAAGCTTTGAAGAATACAATAAAATAAGAGGCAAGATCAATTAATAATACATTAAGGTGGATTATGATGACCAATGGGTCAACTAGTGTGATGCTGCCAAGGTATGTTTAGATGAGTGCAAGGCATTAACAAGTTATCTTATTAGTAAAAGCCACCTGCTGTCCAATCCCACATCTCCTTGGTATGAAAAGATGATGGTTCAAATGTAAAGTAAATATTCTCCTAATAACCAAAGCTTTATTAAAGTGGTTAGATTTAAAAGAACTCCACATTTAAGCATGTTCTAAAAGGAGCAATCTTAGGATTAGTGATCTTTTGAGAAGTTTGAACACAAAATTGTATACCGTTTGGAATGCGGTGGATAAATTGGGGACAATATCAATGAAACAAGAGAATGGAGCATTACAATAGACTACACATTCTCTCCAATGGTAAAAACTAACTACCATTAGGTTAGTTTAAAGAATTATTATTACTAGGGATCTTCATCTAAAGTAGCTAGATGTGATGATAGCAATTCTCATTTCTGACTTGTAGGAGGAGATATATATGCAGACTCAGAAGGATTATAGTTAGAGGCAAAAAAAAACTAGTGTGCAGCTTGGAATTCAATGGATAAATTAAGAACAATTTCAATGGAGCAAGAGAGTGGGCCATCATAATAAACTACACGAACGTATTCAGTTTAGTGGTAAAACTGACTACCATCACGTCATTGTTGTAGCTAAGGATCTTCATCTAGAGCAGCTAGGTGTGAAGATAACAATCCTCCATGGTGACTTGCAAGAGGAGATATATATGCTGCAACCAAAATAATTTACAATTAGAGGCAAAGAAAACCTAGTGTGCAGATTGGAAAAGAGCCTATGTGAGATCCCACATCAGTTGGAAAGGGAAACGAAGCATGCCTTAAAAAAGGGTGTGGATACCTTTCCCTTGTGACGCATTTTGATAAAACCGTGCGGGCTGAGCCCAAAGCGGACAATATCGTATGCGGGTGGACTGAGCTGTTACAGATGGTATCAGAGCTAGTACCTGGATCGATGTGCCAACGAGGACACTGAACCCCAAGGGGGGAGGATTGTGAGATCCCACATCGGTTGGAAAGGGGACGAAGCATGCCTTAAAAGAGGGTGTGGATACCTTTACTTAACGACGCGTTTTAACAAAATCGCGAGGGCTGGGCCCAAAGCTGAAAATATCACATGCGGGTGGATTGGGCTGTTACAGCTTGTATGGCTTGAAGCAAGCCTTTAGACAGTGGTACAAGAAGTTTAATGGCTTTATAAAAGAGAATGGGTAACACAAGTGCAATGTAGATCATTATTGTTACTTCAAGAGATCTAGTGAAAGTTTTGTCATTTCATTACTCTACAGAGAGTTTTATCATTTTATTACTCTATGTTGATGACATGATGTTCCTGGCTTATATCTAAATGAGATCAACAAGTTGAAAAAGCAATTGTCCAATACATTTGAAATGAAAGACTTTGGTGAGGCAAAGAAGATACTTGGCATAAGGATTAGCAGAGACATGAAGAATTGTACTCTGAAGCTCTCTCAAGATGGGTACAGTCAAAAGGTATTGGAAAGGTTTGGAATGAGTGATGCTAAGCTTATCAAAATACATTGGGCTAATCATTTCATGTTATCCAAGGAATAGAATTCGAAGACAACTGAGGAATTAGAGTACATGACTAAAATTCCTTATGCTTCAACAGTTGGAAGTCTAATATATGCCATGGTGGGCATAACAAAAAATATAGCTTATACAATTGGAATTGTTAGCAGATACATGTCAAACTTAGGTAATTGGGAGGCTGTCAGATGGATTGTCAAATACTTACAGGGTACCATAAAAAAGTGGCCATGCTTCAAAAGGGGTGAGTTGAAGCTACATGGATATGTAAATGCAAACTATACTAGTAATGTGAATAATAGGAGGAGCACTATGAGGTTATATGTTTTCTCTAAATGGGATATTAGTTGGGTATCTTAGTTGCAGAGGATTTTGACCATGTCTACAAATGAAATAGAGTATGTGACAGTGATTTAAGCTTACAAGGAGATGATATAGTTATAGGTCTTATTGTCAAAGTTGAGATTCCGTCAAGAGGAATATGCTTTGTATAATGACAGTCAGAGTGTGATACAATTGGCCAAGAACTTTAGCACACCATGCACAAACAAAGCATATTGATGTCTATTATCACCTCACTAAAGACTTTCTTGAAGATGAGGTGCTGATACTTGTGAAGATACAAGGGAGCAATAATCCATCTGACATGTTAACGAAGCCAATGACAACAGAAAAATTGGAGTTGTACTCAACTTTAGTTGGTCTTTGAGGTTGAGGACAAAAAATGAGCATGCTACATTCGCTAGTTATCGGGGTAGGATGTATGGTTTTAATCTTCAAATGGGAGATTGGTGATTTGTGAAGCTGGAAAAGAAGATCTGAAGGAAAAGAAGAATAAGCTACAAATGGTAGCATGAACACTGTCGTGCTAGCTAGGAAAAGTTATAGCGATGCAACATCAAAATTCATCCACAAAACAGAGGCAATAGAGCCACGAAGTTGTCCATGGAGTATCTCAATGCTACGGTAAGAGAAAGCTAGCATTACAACACTGGCTAGGAGGCGCTAGGTGTAGGCACCATTGTGATGTTCAATTTTTGTCCAGGAAGTGAGCGTTGCAATGTACATTGCACAGGATAGTGGTGCTACTGTAATGTTTAGATAGGTTTTTTGTTTTTTTATCAATTTTATCTTTGTTTTATTGGGATTTATTGTGCCCTAACTTTATTATGTGATGATCTGGGTTTGTAAAACTTAGAGAGAGATTGAAAGATTCAATAAAAATAAAGAAGAGAGGGTTCTTCACCATCTTCATAAAACTAATAAGACTGATAGTGGATTTTAAGCAGGTGCACTATGTGGATGTAGAGATATTATTGAACAACATGTTAAAAATTTATGTCTTCTCTTTATTTTTTCTATTGTTTTATGTGTGCTTTGATATTAGTTTCATTGTTTTCTCTTTGACATCAATCCCAATATCATTGAGAAATTTAGAGAAGCCCCAATTTTTCCCAACATATAGGACCAACCAATCTATTTAGAAAGCTTCAGAATCTCAAGAGATATCATATTTGTTAATTATCAACTTTTGGAAAGGAAGTGAAGTTATGGAAATATCTATGGATATATAGAAACTATTAGATCTCAAAGACAATAACTTGAAGCACATGAAGAGATTCCATTCAGTAGAGAAATGTGTCATTTATCTTGTTATGCCCAACATCTAAAACTTTCAACTTTTTACATCTAAGCAAAGATTGTGCAATAATCCACCAAGTTTATTGCCATTAAGGTCAGGATTCCTCAGCGAATTTCCCTTTGCAAATGTTAGAGAAATTGTGCCATGAGAATTATTCATACCCAAATTTAACACTATAAATCAACACTAAAATTTCCACTACATGGATGAATGGTCCCACTAAGAGAGTTGTTAAATAAATCAAGGATTGAAAGAGAAGCAATGTAATAGCCCAGACCACCCGCATCAAGATATTGTCCTCTCTGGGGTATTCCAGGCCATAGCCCCCTTCAAGGCTTTACGTTCCTTGTCAACGCAGCGGAAGGCCTCTTAATGGTTAGAGGTCCCACCCCTACACCTGCTAGTCCCACTAGCCCAGGCCTCCCAGGCCCAACCAAGATATTGTCCTCTTTGGGGTATTTCAGGCTGTAGCCCCGCTCAAGGTTTTACGTTCCCTGTCAACGCAGCGGAAGGCCTCTTGAAGGGAAAGGTATCCACCCGCTTATCAAGATATTGTCCGCTTTGGGCCCGACCCTCATGGTTTTGCTCTTCCCGACCCCAAAACAACGGTGGGTCACAAGAAAAGGCCTCTTAGTGGTTAGGGGTCCCACCCCTACACTTGCTAGTCCCACTAGCTCGGGCCTCCCATGCCCAACCAAAATACTGTCCTCTCTGGGGTATTCCAGGCCGTAGCCCCCTTCAAGGTTTTACGTTCCCTATCAACGCAGCGGAAGGCCTCTTGAAGGGAAAGGTATCCACACGCTTATAAGCCATACTTCGTTCTCCTTTCCAACAGATGTGGAATGTTACAATCCACCCTCCTTAGGGCCCAGCGTCCTCGCTGGCACACCAATCTGGGTGCGGCTCTGATACCACTATAACAGCCCAGACCACCCGCTTCAAGATATTGTCTGCTTTGGGCCCGGCCCACACAGTTTTGCTCTTCCCGACCTAGAACAACGGTGGGCCACAGGAAAAGGCCTCTTGAAGGGAAAGGTATCCACACACTTATAAGCCATGCTTCATTCCCTTTTCCAACCAATGTGGGATGTTACAGGCAAGATTACAAATTGAAAAAGGTATCTCTCTGCTGAATTGATTGCTTGAGATTAAAAAGGAAGACGGACTTTTTAACTTTGAAAATTCATATAACACAACATCACCACACAAGGCGTTTGAGTGAAGATATAGGAAAGTGATTCACTAGTTGAAAGATTGACGGTGGAATGGATCCATAGAGTTTTTTTATTACTTAAATTAAGATACTCCAAGGAATATGATTGAAATTTCTCAATGTAACCAGCGAATTGGTTGTCATGAAGATCTAGATATATAAAAGACTTTGAAAAAATGTGCTATTTAAAATAAAGAATCCATTAAAGATGGTCAAACATGTTAGTTCCACATGTAAAATTTATTTTTTGCTTTTTTTTTTTTAAAACATGAGAAAAGTATTTTATAATTATTAATTTTACTCTCCATAATTTTAGCAATTTTTTTTTTTCGTTATTTGAGGAGAACTATATGTACATAAAAACAATTAAAGAAATTAAAGCGAAAAAATAAGAGAAAAAAAAACAAAGTATAAGAAAATGCATTTTCTCATTAAATTTTTTTGGAAAGTTTGGGGAGCTCTAGTGTACTATTGTATACATGGAAAACTAGATGCATCGTTTATTATACAACAGGGTTTCATCAGCCAAGTAATTTACCCAGTTTTGTGGTAGAAGAAGCAATATAACTTAATATGATAAATAAAATTCAATAGAAATTAATAAAATAATGATATATTATATCACCACATTTAATGATAAACAATTTGATATCTCTAACATTATCAAATAGATATTCTAGTATGATGGATATCCAATTATATGTAAATTTAGATAATATATGTAATAAATTACATCTAATCAAACGCTCACAATTTTGGCGTGTATGCCCTACATAGTAGAATTATTATAGGAGATATATTTGATCTTTGATGCTGCTCATTATTATTATTTATAAGGGGATAGGGGATTTGCATGCATAATTATAAGCTCTCAATTTCTCCCAATTGAGGCGGAGGAAAGGATTTTTTTTTATTTTTTTTTTCTTTTTGGTTACTAATATCGTTTGTCTCCAAATTAGATTAGATTTTATAAGTTGTTTCACAAACTTTTTTAGCATTTTAATCCCCAAACTCACTTAACCATATCACAATAATTACACTAAAAGGCGAGCCTATGTCTTACTTTGGCATATTTAGATTTCAAGTTAGGAGAAAATACCTTGTCTTGGTATAAAGCTTAGAAAAAGCCATCAACGTTAAAATGAGTGTTGACCGCCTAATGCATGCTTTGGTGCCATAACACAAGTGTCTTTTTCATCATTTTTTATGATTAGGTTTTTTTTCTAAAATAAAATAGAGAGAGAGAGAGAGAGAGAGAGAGAAAGAGAGAGAGAGAGAGTTCAAAAAGAATTTATTGAAAATTAGAAAAAATGAGAAATGAAAAAAGAAAAATTAATGTAAAAAAAAAAAAGCATAAAAAATATTTGGCAAAATCTTTAGACATCTATACAGCATGGTTCATCTATTCAAAATTAATACATTATAAACATTACGATATATGTTTTCAAAAAGGAAAGAATTGAAATCCAATAAAAAAAATATATAAACGTTGGTTAAACTATAGAAATATTCAAATTCTATATTGTACAATTATGAAGTCATTATAAACTTGTAGCATTTATTTTTTCTCTTAAATCTTATTAGAGATAAGTGCATCTTAAATCTAAAAGATTAAGTTTATATTTTTATTTGTTCGCTTGCTTCTTTTTTTTTTTTTTTGACATAAGTACTATTAACCTGTCAAATTATAATTTATATGGAGAGACTTTATTATCCATCATTAATAAAATATTTTGAATATTTATAAATATTATATTAGATTTCAAATTTATTAAAATTTGATCATTTTAGCCTTTAAACCCCTTCACAATAAAAAAGGATAAGTAAAAATAAAAATAGAAAAAAGAAAAAGAAAAGTTTGCCCGTGTTTTGTGAAACGCCCGTTTCCTCATTCTCTTGTCTCCCAAACACCAGCTTTCTCCTTTCACAAGAAAACTTAAAATTTTAAAAGCACGTTAAGATAAAAGTGAAAAATTTTAGCTTTTTAAAATAAGATTAAATTGTCTTATTTTAAGTCTTGATATAAAAAAATAAATAAATAAGGCATTATATATTAAAATATGTCAAAATAAGTGATAAGTGAAAAAAATAGGTTTTAAATATTTTTATTGGAAATTTGGAATTATAAAGTTTTAATAAATTTATTATGAATAAATTTATGTTAATTACTTTTAGGGAGCTTTCAATCTACAAAGTTTCTAGAACGTATTATGAATAAATAAACTTATTAATGATTTTATTATGTAATTAAAACAATAACAAAAATAGCAAAATGCTTTATTATGTCTATGTTTGCATAGACCTGTCTAGACTTATAATGCTTGAAACTTGATCTCTACGCCTTGTCACGCCTTACGATTTACCCCTTTTAAAACATTGATCATCATTAGTCCTTTGCCACATTTTTGTCTTAAATGCAAAATTCATGTGCAAAAGTTCAAGGGTAAAACTCATCTTTTCCCTTGCCTCTCTCTCTCTCACCTTTTTATTTTCTCTGCAAAACAAATAAATTGCATTAATATATATATATATATATATATATTTTTTAAAAAAATTTTAAATTAACGAAATGGATAAATTTCCAAGTAAAATCCATAAAACCCGTTTCATCTGCAGACTCCACTATTGATGTAATCTCCATCTGCTAGAAGAACAGGAACAAGCAGAGCAGAAAAAAATAATAATAAATAAATAAATAAACACACAGCAACAACTTGTAGATGATATATTATACAAAAACCCCTCCATGAAACAAAGCTCAAAAACTCATAAAAACACTTAGAACCTACCTTCTTCCTCAGATCCATAAATAGAGAACATGAAAAGCTCAACCAACTTTTTGCAAACGGAGGATATTATAAAATATTCATCTTAGCCACATATTAAAACTTGTCTCTCACTTTTCACATTATCATTGTTGATATTACATTTCAGACTATTAGCATTCTAAAACCAACAAAACAATCTCTTGGCTGGATTTGCAAGAGGTAAGATATTTAATAGGGTGAGAGAAAAAAAAAAATAGAGAACATGAAAGCTAGTAAAATTTATTTCCAACCGAGTGCACAAGTCTAAAATTTAATGACACTATAGAAAAGAAATAAAATAAGAAACAAACAAAAGGGTATAGTTAATTACGTGGCGCACTATATAAAATTCTTCTCACATGTCAGGACCCGTCCAGAATTCCTCCCCGAAACCCTAGACAAGCCCTGATCCCAGGGAAATTCCACCGAACCTTCCAACGGAAAATCTGGCAGCACCTCCCCTAAGGGTAGGACTTACCAAAAATTTCCTGCACTGAAAACACACTTCTATAATCATCCCCTTATACCTCCCACTAAACTACAAATTGATACCACAAATTTACAGCACTTCACAACAATAACAGCAATCCAGTGCATAATTAAAACATAAGTGTCCAGAATAGTATACAGAACTTCATGAAGTGCTATTCAATGGAGAATACAACAAAAATGAAAGAAATAATACAACTGAAATGAACGAGTACAAAAGTACTTCTCGAAACACGATAGCGGCGGAGAATTGGTTCGCCCCGGAAGAACGTCTACCACCCCTTACACCTAAGGGAACAGAATTTAAAAACGTGAGATGCTAATCATCTCAGTGAGCGACCCTAGCTACTGAACACTTTTAATAATAATATAACAAATAAGGGAATTTAATTAATACCAACAATTAAATAGGTAAATAAATAATAACAGTTGAAAATAATAATTTCTCTCAAAACACTCACTAATCATTCCATTGGAAATGTTCCCTTTTTAAAACATTTTTACAAAACCCGATATTCGTATTTTCCGAAAACCAAGGGATCAAACAACTTAATAAACAATAAATAAATAAATACCCCAAATGTAAATAAAATATAATAAAATATAATAAATACTTTTTGAACATTTTTGGGGTTTGAAATTTTATCTGAAAATTTACACTTGATGCACCACACCATATATCAGTGATGCCCTCCGATACCCAGCGTCCTGAGCACCGACTGGCGGGGAGATTAAAGAGAGAAACTTGCAAACGGCACTTCGGCGTCCTGACAGTACCGCTGCTGAAACCGTTATCCCAGCCAAGGAGGGGGGCGGCTGTGGCCAATATCAAACTTGCCTGCCCACGGTCCAATGGCAACTCACGGGAGACATAATACTTGCGCGCTAGCCACATATACATACACCAGAACACCAATACTGTATGAATGCGTCTAAAAATAATTATTAAATCAATCGTACCGTTTTCCAAAATTACCATGGGAAATATACCAATTTTCACATTTACCATCCCACATATTTTCATTTAACAACCCGGTACAAAAGCATCGATAACCAATAAAACAATAATTTTTCTCGTAATACGAGGTTTGACAAATAAAATACCATGGGCATAATTGTAAAATTAAACCACCAATTTACATAAATATTTTCATAAAATATTTAAACCAATTATGCCCAAAAATAACATTTAAAACCACATACGATTTATTACTGAAAATACCTTGCTCATTCATAATAACTAAAATTAAATCACAATAAAATCATAATTAAATTGCACCATATGAGCATAATTCAAATATCAATTAAACACCAATTAAACATAATTAATTGCCCCAATATATTTTTAAAGGTGGGTCACTCACCTTAAGCGCGTATATCAGCTAAGATCCTCCGCAGGATCAACTCCACTACTCGCACGCTCACCTAAAACATCCACAGTACACCAACCAAATATATTAATAATTTAATCGGGTAACTCCCAAATGGGTACCCGAGGAGCGAACACAAACGACAACTAAAAATTATGAGTGATATACCGAATCGAAGCTTGAGTGATGAGGATCACGGATTCGGTCTTACTTCCCGGAGATCGGACCCGAGGTGGTCGGAATCTCGCCGGAAAGCTTTCGGGATTCGACTCCTCAATTCTCCAAAAACCGTCACAAATTGGAGGAAAATGATGCCGGATTTGGATTCAAGGGGTCGGAATCAGTGGACAGGGATCGGCAGTGCAACTGGGTACTCACCGGAACAGTGACTTCCGGCAAGCCGCCGCGGTCATCGGCAACCGTCGCCGGCGGTGGTGCGTGCGGTGGCCGTTGGCTGAGATTTTTGGCGGTTTTGTAGATCGAGGGGAGAGGATTCCAACGGGACTGGTGGTGAGGCAAACGGAGGCCGGACGGTGGAGAGATCGGGGTTTGAAGATTTTCGGCGCCTCGCCGGAAAATGCTCCGATCCTGTCACGTCGAAGGTCCGGTGGCCGTGAAATTTGGTGGGTAGGCCAGAATTGAGGAGGTGGTGAGGGGTGGCTGGCGCATGTAGCCTGAAAATGGTCGGAAAGGGGTCAAACGGCTGTGGCCGGCGGTGGAGGGGAAAATCGCTGTCGAGCTTCGCCGGCTCGATCTGGGAGCGTCCGACGACTGGCGGTCATCAGATTTTGGGGTTTGACTGGAAATGGGAAGGCGCTCCCGTCTGGCCAGCGCATGTAGCAAGGGTCTGTTGGAAAATTGGACGATTCCAGCGGCCGGTCGTCTCTCTCTCTCTCTCTCTCTCTCTCTCTCTCTCCTCTCTCTCTTTCTCTCTCCTCCCCGGCGTTTTTGCCAAATAAAAGCCACTGTGGGTGAAACTGTTCATCCACGTGGACCAATTAGGTGGCGACACGTGGCATTACTGTGCACTTAAGCCAAATATAATAAAATATTACGGTATCCGGCGAACTTCAAACGTCCATAACTTTTTAACCAGATATCCAATTTAAGCATGCTGCTAGTCTATGAACTCGTATCGACAAGTACTTTAGAATCATACAAGAGTCAAAACAAAATTACACAATAATAAAAAGTCAACTCCCGGCACCTTTTGGACAGTTGGCACCTCAAATTGTTTTGCCCATAACTTTCAAACCATAGCTCCGTTTTCGACGTGCTACTAGTCTATGAACTTGGGGCATCATGCACTTCACCATGGTATCCTGGTCAACTAGAAATTTCAATTGGAGCAAAAAGTCAACTTTTGACCCATCGATCAGCGGTCAACCTCGGTCAACATGCACGAATTCCAATGTGATTTGGGACGGAGTGTTACATCACACCTCCAAACACATAAGCAAACATTGTTTTTCAAGCTTACAATAATTTACTGAATCCAATCCTTGTGGGGTCCAGCCTTCTCCCAAAAGCCCGGCCCATTACGAGTTCAACCCTAGAGCATTATAACTAGATGCTGAACATTTTTAGTCTTGTATCACACAACACACAGTATAGACAATATAGGTTTTAAGACTCCATGAGAGAGTTTGAAATAAGTTTTTTTGTGTATAAATTCCATAGTTATAATACATATTTTTCTTCTCAATTTTCATGCTTTTGTCTTTCTTTATTTTTCTATATTAGTTTTTTGTGTTTTCGTGATCAAAGGATCACAACAATTCTTATGAAAACCAAAGTAACTTTTTGATTAGAAAGCACTACATATCCCATTGATATTCCAATCACCACTCCACATCCATAACCCATCAAGATGATCTTCCACTCGAACCCATGTATTTCCTTCCAACCACCTTCTTCTTGTATATTCGGGGACGGCGATTGTTATGGCTCATTGTTATTCCCACACATTTTAGATAGTGGAAATCCACATAATCCCAAGTTTTCACTGTATGAATTGTTATCAAATGTGTCAAATTGTTTGCCATGAGGAATCCGACCTACCAATCTGTTTCTCGATAGGTTTAGAGCTGAAAGAGATACCATATTTGTCAATTGGTGAGGAATCTCACCAACAAGCTCATTTGAAGAGATGTCTAACCATTCAAGGTTACTCAATTTCCAAAGCTTGACGGAATAGAACCAATCAAGTTATTATGAGAAAAATTGAGACCTTTAAGTGATTTAGCTTCCCAATCAATCTTGGATTCTCTCCTTAAAATTTGTTCTTCGAGAAATCGATCGTGAAAATCATTTGAATTTTCACAAATTCAGTAAAGAAGCCTTTCACAACCAAAATCATTGAATCTTGATAATAGCATTCTCCTATGTACTCCAATTGGTCAGTATTTGGATCCTTCATCGCCACTAAATTTTTAAAATATTTTGTTGGCAAATTACCATTGAACTCGTTATCGAAAAGGTCCATAATTCTCAACTTTTGGAAAGGAAGTGAAGTTTTGGAACTACCTCTGCAACCGTGGAAATTATTAGATCTCAAGATAAGATCTTGAAGCATGGGAAGAGATTCCAACGAGTAAATGAAATTTTTGATCCCAACTTCGAGTAGAGTATTAAATGAATAACCTTGTTAAATACATAAGATAATAATTTTTTGGCCAAAATGCATTTTTGTTTCTTATATTTTTACTTAGGGGCCATAAAAAAAATTTTAAAATTTAATATCCTTTATTATTAATTCCATTAAAACTATATGGAAACTGTTAGTAAAGTATTACGTGTAACTCACATGATCAATTATATGAATTTTTTTAATAATTTTTGAAAATTTGGGAGAGAAATTTCGCTTAACACACATCACTAAACCTGCCGAATTAATCTCTCTCTCTCTCTCTCTCTCTCTCTCTCTCTCTCTCTCTATTGCTCTTTGCAACTCTCTCTTTGTTGATATGATTTTTCACTAGATCCTCTCACCCTCTGAAAAAGCACCCCATCAACATTTACGAAAGAGAAAAAAAAGTTCTCTCTCTCTAATACCCATGGTATTCTCACCATGTTTTTCTTTCTATATTCCTTCTTTTTTTTTTTTCTTTTTTTCCTTGCAGTCAATTTTTGTTGTTTAGCCCCCTTAGCTTTTTCTCCATAAAAGCTGAAAAATTAAAGGATGAATATTTCTACCCCTTTTAATCCTTTCTTGAATATACCTTATATTTGATTTTTCTGTTTTTTCATTTTGCTTCAATATTTGCATCAATCAAATCATCAGCAACAACAACAAAGTAGTGGAGGTAGTGATCATCATCATCAGCATCAGAAATCTGCTACTTCCTCTGCCTACCGTTGCCTCCTTCAGCTATACAAAATTGTAGAAGGAATAGAAGGAGCTGATCTGTAAAAAAATTTTAGAAACTTAGTTTTGGATGAAATTGATACATGAGCATTGTTTTAGAATGTTTTTCGGGTAGAGTGGAATGATTTTGAGCATTCAATTTGGTTTGAGACCATAAAATTTCATCTGAAACCTTGGAAGCCCAATGGTCAATGCTTTCTATATTTGGATACTACTTATCTAACTAGATAACACGAACGGATGATGGGGTTTTGATGTCGTCGATGAGATGAAGAAAACAACGTTGGACTTGTCGAAAATGGCCATCAGAAAAACGAGAAACCGCCAGCTTAGCTACCGGGTTTGTAACAGCCCAGTACCACCCGCATCAAGATATTGTCCTCTTTGGCCTAGGGTTCACTTCCTCTCTCCCCCCTGACCTCAAGGTTTTGTCAAAACACGTCTTGAAGGGAGAGGTATCCCCAGCCTTATAAAGACCACTTCGTGTCCCTCTCCAACCGATGTGGGATGTTACAATCCTCCCCCCTTGGGGCCCAGCGTTCTCGCTGGCACACCGATCCGGGTCCGGCTCTGATACCACTGTAACAGCCCAGTACCACCCGCATCAAGATATTGTCCTCTTTGGCCCAGGGTTCACTTCCTCTCTCCCCCCTGGCCTCAAGGTTTTGTCAAAACGCATCTTGAAGGGAGAGGTATCCACAGCTTTATAAAGACCGCTTCGTGCCTCTCTCCAACCGATGTGGGATGTTACAGGTCTGCAACCCATGAGGCTGAAAATTAGGTTGATCTCGACTCGGATGAAGGAGGAAGACAAAGACAAGTCATTGATGTTCTTTCAAATTAATTCTAAAAAATTGGAAAGAAAAATAAATAAAAAATCAATTTTTAGGGGTCATGTACAACTCACGTGACCCTCTTTTATGGATTCCATTAAAAATTAACAGCATTGGATTAAAATATTAAATTTTGTAAATAAAATGTATCAAATATCAAAAAAAATTTTGCAGCACCTAAATGAAAATAGAGAGTATCAAAATGTATTTGGGTCTCTATATATATATATATGTTTTTTTAATCCTTTAGGACAGATTAAACGTATAAATTAATAATTGATTAAATTTGTAAAAAAATAACAATAATATATATATATATATATATATATATATATATATATAAACTTTTAAAATATATATTAGGGCAGCTTTACTTAACAACTTTTATTATTTTGAATTTAGTTCCTCACCACCAACCACCCCCCCCCCCCCCCAACAAAAAAAAAATCCATTTAAAACTTTCTGTTTCTTCTTTGTACCTAATATGAATTCAGTCTCATCTTTATGTTTTATTTTATTTTTATTTTTTTTTGGTAATAAATCACATTAAGCACATTCTTTTCATTTTGTTGCAAATAATTGTTTAAAGTATATATTTTCTGTTTTTTTTTTTTTTTTTGGCCTTTGTGAATGTACATTAATATTAACCTTTATCTATGTGCTTATTAGCTTTTAAGATTTTTCATGCACCTGTTGATTTTTGACTAATTGTTTTTTATTATTTATGAGTTATGAACATGTTTTGCTAAAATGAAAAATACGTATATCATTAGTAAAATTATTTCTAAAAAAAATATAAAATCCATTTTGACCTAATAAATAGCCCTTTTAAATTAGCAATTTTTCATAGTTCTATTGATATTCATTTAAAGAGGCTTTACTGTATTTGTCATCAGTAGCGATCATTATAAAAAATATACATTTGATATACATTTTTTGATCTATTTTCTATTGGTTTAAAATTTTGGAATAAATTACAACTTAACATGATATTAAAACCTGGGTGAGCAATATGTCCTTTTGGAATAGATGGCAACTTAACAAATCTTCACCCGTAAGATTTATGTTAATTTGATAAATATTAATTAGTTATATTTAATATATTTATTTGTTTAATTTTTAAAAGTAAAAAACTAATATGCAAAAATGAACCCTGAATGGTAGCCCATTAAATTACCTGTTAGTATGTAAAGCCAATTAGTGATGGATCATTAATGCTGGCAAATAACGTTTTCCATATGTTGAACATGATTGGTATTTCCCAACAAATTAAAAAAATTGTGCAATCTATATGAACTTGTTCTCTTATGATTAGCATGATCGATGTTCTTAATTGAAACATGTCACATTCCTGATCATACATAGTTAATTAAAGGGAAAAATATATTTGCTTTCTTGTTATTTTACAAACTTTATAATCTGTGCTTTATCTGAGTAAATAGAAGTTACATATGACAGGTTTACAAAATAGAGAAAATTTTCAAGCTCTCATGGAGTACTGAAGACTCAACTAGTCCTGCCTTTGCTTTAAGGCCATGTGGCTAAGAGGTGGATACTCTTCCACGTCGGATAGGCATAATTGTTTTGTTCCTTCCCCAAAACGCGTTAAAAGATCGCCGTTGGACACAAAAAACGTGATTATGCGTTTTGCCTTGGGTACTTCTTCTCCATTGAACCTACTTCTGCTTTCTAAATATACGGATGCTTATATATAAAATCAGATGGCGATATTAGTAAACTTGGTTGGGCAATTGGAAAGTTTTGGATAGTTATTTCCTATTTACCTCAGCAACCATTAAAAAATGACCTTTTTCAATCTTAAGATCCAGTGAAAGACCAGTCCAAAAATTGGCACCCTCTGATTTCGAGGCACTGCCATTTTTGGCACTACTAAAAACGTTGCTCTGGCACCACCGGCCAACTTGTTTTTCTTTATTCCACCTATTTAAATTTCTGAATATTGAGTATATTAGCGTTATTTGGGAAGCAATTTTGCAGAATTAAAATGTTATTTTTCAATAAGGTGGAGTTTACAGAAAAAAGAGATTAGGAAAATTAGGTCTTTTGGGGTTGGATGTGTTTGGAGAAGGTAAAAAAGGATACTTGTCTGACTAACGTGCAGAGTCATCTACCTGTGAGCCACATGCCATTCAATCAAAGGTAGAAGTGGGCGGGAGGTCCAAGTTTTCAGCACTCCAGGAGTATTTGAAAATTTTCCTCAAAACGGGTAGGAGGTTAAGGTAATATTTTAATTAAATAAAAATTCTATTTTTTAATAGGAAAATTGAAACGAAACAAAAAATATGATTACAATGAAATATATAGTAGAATAAAGATTTTCCAAGGATTAATAATTCAACTACAATTGTTCTCCCATCTCCCCCCAACGCCGCGCCCGCGCCCCCCCCACCCAAACCCCAAAAAACGAAAAAGGTAAAAAAAAAAAATTTCAACTACGAGGTTAACAATTGAAAGTATAGCTATTAAACTCGGAATCCAATTTTCATAATAATAATTGAAGCAGGAGATATTGTTTGCTTTCTAGGTTCTACAATTTTTGTCTCACTACCCACATATAAAAGCTTTCCCCCTTTTTTAGTTGGTCAAATTACAATACATTAAGTATTCTACAAGAAATGTAAAAAAAATAATAATAATAACAATAATAAATCTAAATCTCCTGCATATATATGCAAGTTGCAAGAAACAAATATAATGGAATGACATTAAAGGAAAAATTAATTAAACTCAAAAACCAAGGGGAAAAAAAAAAAACATCGAACATATATTTGAAATTAATTTATTGCCAAAAAGTACAAAAGGCCAAAAGCTAAATCATAGGAAAAACAGAGGGGCACTTGAAAAAACCATACGTATATTATTTGGAGAAACGGAGTTTCTTACCCGGGGCATGGTTATGTATTACAGTAACTCCCACCACTTAAGCAAGCATCGTTCTTCAACCTGTCGGTATTTTACTCCATTGTTCTCCTCCAATCCTTGTAATAAACAGTGTAACTTTTCTACTTGAAAGCACAATATGTGCCAACCATATGCCAAATACCATTCCACATCCATAACCAATCCAGACAATCTTCCAGTCAATGTGTATTTGCTTAAAATCACCTCCGTGTTGGAAGTTTGTAGGCGATGATTGCTTTGTCTCATTATTGCTACACATTTCAGACAATGGAAATCCACATAACCCCAAGTTTGCACCATATAAATTGTTCGAAATGTGTCGAATTGTTTGCCGCGAGGTATGGGTCCAACCAATCTAGTTTTCGAGAGGTTTAACACCTCAAGAGATATCATATTTGTCAACTGTTGAGGAATCTCATCGACAAGCTCATTCAAAGAATGGTCTAACCATTCAAGGTTGCTCAAATTTCCCAATAATGGTGGGAATAGGACCAGTCAACTTATTATGAAAAAGTTGAGCCCTTTAAGTGCCTTTAGCTTCCCAATCAACTCTGGAATCTTTCCCTCAAATTTGTTGTTTGACAAATCAATGCCTGTGAAAATGGTTAGTATCTTTTCCATTTCAATAGTGATGCCTTTCGTTGCCACAATTACAGAGTCTTTATAATAATTTCTTCCCATGTATTTCAATTGGTCTGCATCTGCATCAATCATGGCTATTAAATGTTCGAAATATTTCGTTGGCAAATTTCCACTGATCTCATTATCGGAAAGGTCCATGATTCGCAACTTTTGGACATGAATTGGACTTTTAGGACTGTCAATGGAACCATGAAATCTATTAGATTTCAACATAAAAACTTGTAGCATTGGAAGAGATTCCAACCAGTGTGGAAATCTGTCAATTATCTTATTATTTCCAACATCCAAGACTTCCAACTTCTTACAATTAAGCAAAGATGCCGGCAATAATCCTTCAAGTTGATTTCCATTAAGGTTCAGATCCCTCGAGGAATTTCCCTTGGTGAATGTAAGAGGAATTGTGCCATGCAAATTATTCATACCCAGATTCAAAACTGATAAACTGGAGCTAAAATTTCCAACACATGGATGAATCTTCCCGTTGAAAGAATTATTAAATAAATCAAGGACTTCCAGGGAACCGAGTTTACAAATTGAAGATGGTATCTCTCCGTTCAATTGATTGTTTGAGATTGAAAAGAATGCCAGATTTGTTCAAGTTCGAAAACTCATACAACCCTGCATCGTCGCAGAATCCATTTGAGGAAAGATCAAGGAAATTAAGGTTCACCTGCTGAAAGACAGATCTTGGAACGGATCCACTGAATTTGTTTTTACTCAAAATAAGTTGCTCCAAGGAAAGGGACTCAAATTCATGAATGTAACCAGTGAATTGATTATTTTGAAGGAATAAATATTTCAAAAATGGTAAGGAAAACAGCCAAGCAGGTATTGTCCCATCGAGAAAGTTATCATTTAAGTACAGAAATTCCTACTCCAATGGAAGAGAGTTGGCTGTTAAACTATATGACGAGTAATTAGAAGAGAAAGACACATGGGTTGAGTTGTAACTATAAATTTCAGGAAGCAGGCCAATAAAATTGTTGCCGGACAAATCTAAATAATCGAGTCCCTTTATATGAAACAGAGATGCCCATGGAATTTGACCACCTAAATTGTTAGATGAGAGATCTAACCATGTGATTTTTGTGAGGTTAGGAAGCAAACTGGGATTCCATCCTTGGATTTTACTCCTACTGAGATTCAAATATTCCAAAGACATCAAATTTTGAATTAGAGAAGGTAAATCTATTGGGAGTTCAGTACTAGAAAGACTCAAGAACTTGAGTGGACTACTCCAATTAGACATAGGCAAGAAACCAGTAAGATTCTCGTTGGAATCTAAATAAAGCAATTCAAGTTCTTGTAAGTGAGAGATATAATCATGTAAGTTCCCCTGAAGCCTGCAATCCTTGAGAGTAAGATATCCCAAAGAAGAAGACAAATTCATCCAGGAAAGAGGTTCCACAGCAGACATGTCAACTTCATCCATATAAAATTCTTCGAGTTTGGTAAGGTTTGCAACAATTCATTTGAAGGTAAAAGTGTCTACTCTCAACTCATGATAATTATATGAAAGATCAAGGGCGACCAATTTGGATAGATTTGAGATTTCTAATGGTACATGCCCTGAAAAATTAGAATACTGAAAATTAAGGAGCAGCAAATAGGTAAACTTACCGAATTCAGTTGGAATTGTTGAGCCTCTAAAATCATTGAATGAGAGGTCTAATTTTTGTAGATGATGACGGAAGAAAAGACTGCTGTTTGAATGAAAATTTCCCTGAAATCCAACCATGTTGAGAAAAATAATCGTATCCTGAAGTTTGCTCTTAGTGCTGGCTTTTACGTAATGCACTAGCTAGTTATTGCAGTATTTTATAAGGATTTGAAATCGGTCTGTATGGTTTGTCCATCACATATAAATGCATAGGATGATGTCATTAATGATATGCAAAGCCAATTACTTAATTAGATATTATTTGGTAATATGGTTGGTTTTCAGTTTGGGCAAATTATCGTCAGGGGCAAAAACAATTCCTCCCATGGACATTAACGTCAATTTGATTACAATTCCAATTTATCCTTATGATTAAAAGGTTAGATTTTAATGTATTTTATACAATTTTTTGTTTCTCTATCATATTTATTTTTCCCTTATAAGATTTCTAGTCAAAATTTTTAATATCTACTTACTTTTTATTTTATGCATAATCACCTTTTTCCCCCTCCTCCCCCCCCCCCCCCCCCCCTTAAAAGCATAATATATTTAATGAACAAATGTTCCATAAAATAACAAGAAGTATAAAAACTAAACCAAAACATACGAAAATAATTGAGAAAAAAATTACAGCAACAAATGTATCAGGTAATTACATTTTTATTAGTTATTTATGGTAATCATCATTAAAAATAAATTGAGAAATATGATAAACCATATACCATACTATATTTATGAGAATTATCACCTAAACTAAGAAATAAATAGAAATGGCAATGTGTTCTAATCTAAAAAATAATAATTATAATTTTGATTTTTTAATTAGATAGAGTATAAATATAAAAAAATAGATACAGTATATATTATGCATAGATTAAAAACGAAAATGTAATGCAAATACATATTATGTTGTTGGTTAAAAGAAATTTTTTCTTCCAAGTAAATATTAAATTCTTACTTCAGACTTTATAATCACTTTAGAGTTTCTTTTACTTCACTTCATGGATTGTTTTTCACGCATATTTTATCAAATTAATTTCGAAATACATATACAACAGGAATTGAACAACATGAAAATTTGGTAAATAAAAAATGGGCATTGATAATAATATATATAGCCGTTGTGAAAGAAATGTTTTCGTAGCAATAATGTGAAACCTCTTCCAATTTTCAAGTCTAGGAAAACGGGTGGTACAACCTCTAACAAAAAGGATTTAAAACTAATCATTACCTTGATGTATCCGAGCAATTACTTCAGGCAACAACTTGTGTTAGTTAGGACCAGGAACTGCTCTAAACATTGTTTGAGAAATAAAAAATTCTTGAGCCAAATAAAATTGTTTACACATTTTTCACAATATTGGATATTTATAATTTTTCTTCCTTCATATTAGAAAAACAGTGTCTCATAGGATATATGAAATGGAAAAGAATATTAAATACTCTAACACATTCCAGAGTAAGAAAAAATTATTGTACACTTTATGTGCACATATTCATTTACTAGTACCATGAAACTGATTCCATTTCTTACAAAAAGCATATTATACATGCATCCAATCCGATTTAGGGTATTGGCCCAAAAAAAAAAAAAAAAAGCAAACAGAAAACGGAAGACAGAAAACAAAATATAAAGCATCAAAGCTAAAATATATTGCCTAGGAGTACATGAGGCTAAATTTTAATAACAAATGTGAGAAATAAGCACTTATTGAAACCTTGCAAAAACAAATTTCTAATCTTCTTTCAATGCTCAAGCAAGCATTGTCCTCAATCTTACAGCATTTTGTTCAATCGTTCTTCTCCACAATATATCCCATGATATTCCAATTACTATTCCACATCCAAAACCCGTAAAAACAATCTTCCACCCAAAGCCATATTTGCTCAGAATCATCTTCTTGTTGGAGGTTTGTTGTCGAAGATTGTTGAATTGCTTGCCACGAGGTATTGTTCCAACCATTCTATTGTTTGAGAGGTTTAACACTTCAAGAGAAATCATGTTTGTCAATTGTCGAGGAATCTCTCGAATCAAATTTTCCAATGTTGATGGGATAGGACCAGTTAATTTATTATGAGAAAAGTTGATCCCTTTAAGAGACTGTGTCTTTCTAATATTTTGGCCTAGGTTAATCTTCACTGCTGTTAAAGCCTTTTGTATTTCCGTTGTCATTAATGACTTGAAGAAAAAATTGCCATGATATTGTCAGGACCCGTCTAAAATTTCTCACCAGAACCCTAGACAAGCTCTGATCCCAGGGAAACCCTACCGGAGCCTCCAATGGAAATTCAGACAGAACCTCCCCTAAGGGTTGGACTTACCACAATTTTTCTGCACTGAAAATACACTTCTATATACACCACCTTATTCCTCCCACATTACTACAATTTAAGTTCCACAACTGGCAGCACTTCGATAACAAATTATGTAAAAGGCATATAATGGAATTAATTTAGTAAATAATCAATTAAGATATACCATCATAGATTCTCGTCCACCCACACCACCCACATAGTGCTACACAAGTCAAATACACTTTAATATCATTTTACAAATATGCCAATGCGTAACATTGAAAGAATGGTAAAACAACATCTCATTAACAATCAAAAACTATAACAAACGTTTTAATGATGATGATATTGATGTAACTTGCCTGAGGGCTATTATATTCCCATACATGTAATTAATGTAACTTCCTTGAAGGCTATCTCACCTACCCAAAGGCTACCACTTGTCCGAGGACTATTATACTTGTCTGGTGGCTATCTTTCTTGCCCGTAGGCTGTGATACTTATCCGAAGGTATCATATGGTAGTAATAATAATATAATAACATCGATTAAGAATATTGGTAAGAAATTAAATCACAATTAGATAACATAACATAAATACATAAAATCATATCTTAAAATCCATAGCATAAAATGAAATATGCATAGTAATGGAGATACGTACGATACCTTCTGACATGCTACGTGATCCATGATTCCAGCTGTCGTCGGCACTTTGCTACCAATACAAATCAGAGTGGTTGCCTATATTAGCCGTCCTATCCCCTGGACTCGTAAACAACATGGTTATGAGGCTAGCTCTACATGGACCACATTGGTTTGCCGCCTTCGCATGGTGTGGTATACACAGTATAATATCAATAATATAACATACAAATATATGTACGAACATATAAAAATACTTGATGCGCCATACTATATACCAGTGGTGCCCAAAGGTACCCAGCATCCCGAACACCGACTGACAGGAGGTTAAAGAGAGAAACTTGCATACAGTCGCTTCAGCGTCCGGAAAGCGCCGTTGCTTAAACCGTCATCCCTGCCATAGAGGGGGGCAGTTTATGGCCAATATCAAACTTGCCTACCCTCGGTCCGATGGCAACTCACGGGAGATATTACAACTTGCGTGCTTACCATAATCACATATACAGTACAGAACACCGGTATGTGTATGGGTGCATATAAAATAAATAATCATATTTATTATTAAAATTCACCGTGGGAATTATACCACTTTTCAAATTCACATCCCACATTTTTTTTTAATCCTCATCATAAATCCATAGATAATAATATACAAATAATTTTTTCCCAAATCACAAAATCAATCAAATAATATTCCAAGGCATAATTATATAATTTGAAACCATCAAACTTAAACCAATATTTTTCTTGAAATATTTAAAACCAAATCATGCCCAAAAATAATATTAAAATCCAAATACACTTAATTAAATGGAAACACCTTGCTCATACACAATGAATACAATTAAATCACAATAATAAAAATCAAGAATTCCTTAATAAACCAAATTTCTATTTAGCATCAATAAACATAATAAAATTTAAATCATAATTTCATAAAATTAGTCTCTTCCACAATAATTCAATTCAACACAATTTGGCATTTTCAATATAAATAATAACTTAGTTAAATATCCAACACATAAGATTCATTCTTCAAATATTTAATTAACACAAAATATACTTAATTTAACAACCCAAAATATAAATATGAGGCAATATATATACTAAATCAACATAACTTAGCATCATAAATTTAAATAGCAGTTTCTTAAATATTAAACACATATGATCTAATAAATTCTATATAGCGAATATATTTAAATCACATTAAAATAACACATTAAAATCAAATAACAATATCTCTTAAAATTTAAAACATATATGATATACTTCAAAATTTTGAATGATATAAAATACATATGTATAAATGTCTCGATGCACACAAGTACATAGATATATATATATTCACACGCACACACATATATATATCCACATATATATATAATTATGTATTTTCATATAGCATCACACATCTCCATATATATATATATATATGTATATGCCCATTAACAATACATATAAATAGATATAAATATACATACATATATGCATCATATGTTTACCGTACATGTGTATATATATATATATATATATATCAATCTATACACATGCTAACTATAATTTTTGTATAATAATTCCAATCAACATAACAAGTAAACTCACAAAATCTATAACAATCCTTTTACACCTTCTGCTTAATATTATCAACATTGTCCACTCTAACTTGATAGAAAATCAGATGAACCCGTATGGCCTAAACTGTAAATTTGGGATTTTTCAATATCTTGACAATTAATTCAAATTAACCATTCCTTTAGCCTCTGACAATCATTAAGAACCCAAATGTAATGGCAATTGGCTAAGAACTTGTCCAATCTCTATCCAATTTCAATATAAACACAACCTAACTCCATCAATGGAAACTTCCTAATTACTCAATTATAATTCACATTCTAGCTACCAATTTGAAGCTTATGATGAGAGCATCAAGAAGGTACCTTCAATTGGTCCAACCACCACCGGAGGTTGCCGGAATCCTGCCGTGAAGTTGCTGTCGAAATGGGCTCTTGTCATATCTCATGAATGAGCAATGGTTGGTTTTTAGTTTGGGCAAATTATTGTCGGGGGTGAAAAAGAAAAATTTCTGCCATGGACATTAATATCAATTTGATTACACTTCCAATTTATCCTTATGGTTAAAAGATTAGATTTAAATGTATTTTATACATTTTTTTTCTCTCTCATATTTATTTTTTCCTTATAGGATTTCTAGTCAAAATTTTTAATATATACTTACTTTTTATTTTATGTACAATCACCTTTTTTTCCCTTTAAGCATAATATATCAATGAACAAATGTTCCATAAAATAACAAGAAATATAAAAGCTAAACCAAAACATACGAAAATAATCGAGAAAAAAATTACAGCAACGAATGCATCAGGTAATTACATTTTTATTAGTTATTTATGGTAATCATCATTAAAAATAAATTGAGAAATATGATAAACCATATACCATACTATATTTATGAGAATTATCACATAAACTTAGAAATAAATAGAAATAGCAATGTGTTCTAATCTAAAATATAATAATTAGAATTTTGATTTTTTTTTAATTAAATAGAGTATAAATATAAAAAAAATAGATAAAGTATATATTATGCATAGATTAAAAACAAAAAATGTTATACTAGCTGGGCCTGCCTTTCGAGAAATCCAATTAGAAATCTAGTTAATCAATTTTGCATATATATATATATATATGGAGCACTAAACAACCAAATAATTTGAGGCAATTAGATTTTACTTTTTATTAGGAAGAATAAAAACCAAACAACACTCCGATGATTGAAATGCAAACTTGCTACAACGAATTTTTTTGAGGAATTTAAATAAATAAAGCTTTATATGTCAAAAGGAAGTGTATGCATACATTAAAAAATAGGCTAATTGGATTAATGCTTGAACTATATCTATAGTTGCACTTTGGTCCTTGGATTTGTTTTTTTTTTTTTTTTTTTTTTTTTGAAGTACTTTGGTTTTTAAACTTTAGTTTTTGATGCATTTTGGTCTTTAAATTATTTGTTTTTATCTATTTTTACAGTTTTATGATGTTCAAGTAATGCAAGATGAAGAGATCTTTTGAGGTTGTTTAACTTTCTAATTTTATTGTTTTCTACTACGATAAGTGTATTGCATGCTTTGAAATTGCTAAAAATTTTAATTAAAAAAAAGTTTAAGGACCAAAATTGTTATAGTAAGAGTACTACATGTCTCAAAATTGCTAAAAATTAGTTTAAGGATCATAGGGCACTAAAATATGAAATTTAGGTACTAAAGTGCCAAGAAAAAAAATTCAAGGACTAAACTTATGACAAACAGTGTGAGCAGGTACAAAGTACTAGCATGTTACTTGGTGTCCAGTCCTACAACGCTGGGTTGTGATCATAGGATGGTTCAAATATAATGATAGTCACTCTCTCAATGTTGAATCCTTTTCAGAGTTGTTGGCTTTAGTATTCGAAAAATTTCTAAAATTCAACTTGCTCAAGCAAAAGTAGTACAAGGATGGATGTCTAAGGAACCTCTGAACAAAAAAATCTCATATCAAGTGCGGTGGCTAAATTGAAAACAATATCAACAGAGAATGATAGGTCTGTCAGTGGAGGTATGGTGTTACAAATAGTAGCAGAGTTTGTACCAAGCCAAAAATGTACCAATGAGGATGTTGGGCCATAAGAAAGGTGGATTGTGATGACCAATGTCAACTAGTGTGGGTGAACATGGAGCACTAACATCCTACTTGATATCCAATCCTATATTACCTGTGTGCGGATCAAGAGATAGTTCAAATATAATGATAGTAACTCTCATAATGCTAGGTGCTGAGGCCCCAAGGACGATGGATTGTGATGACCAATATGGGTGGATGCAAAGCACTGACAGACTATCTGGTGTCCAATAGCACATCGTCAGGGTGTGGATCAAAAGATGATTTATAGTCACTCTTATAATAAAAAATCCTTTTTAAAGCATCCCCAATGAGGATGAATTGTGATGACCACTGTAGGTGAATGTAAAGCATTGACATGCTACTTGATGTCTAATACCACATCGCCAAGGTGTGGATCAAGAGATGGTTAATAGTTACTCTTATAATACCGAGTCCTTTTCAAAGCGGTTGGCTTCAAGGTTTGAAAGAACTCCAAAAGGTTTGAAAGAACTTAAAAATTAAGCGTGCTTAGGTAAGGGTAATTCAAAAATAGGTGACCTTTTAAAAATCTGAAAAAAAAAAAAATCATACTAAGTGCAATGGCTAAATTGGGGATTGGAAAGCTAAAAAAAAAAAAAAAAAAAAAAAAAAATTCAGACTAAGTACAATAGCTAAATTGGGGATAATATTGGCAGAAAGTGACAGGTCCTGAACAAAAAAAATCCCCTACCAAGTGTGATGGCTAAATTAGGGAGAATATCAATAGAGAATAACAAATCAACCATTAAAGATAAGGTGTTACTTTGGCAGAGAGTGACAGATCGTCAGGGTGTGGATTAAAAGATGATTAATAGCCACTTTTATAATACCAAATCCTTTTCAAAGCCTTCCTTGAGGGGAATAGATTGTGATAACCAGTGTAGGTGGATGCAAAGCACTGATAGATTTTTAGATGCCTAATACCACATTACCAAAGTGTGGATCAAGAGATAATTAATAGTCACTTTTGTAATACTAAATCCTTTTCAAAGCGGTTGGATTCACAATTTGAAAGAACTTAGAAATTAAGCGTGCTTAGGTAAGAGTAATAGAAAGATAGGTGACTTCTTAGGAAGCTTTTTAAAAAAAAAAAAACAAAAATACTAAGTGCGATGGCTAAATTGGGGATAATATTGGTAGAGAGTGACGGGGTCCGGACCAAAAAAATCCCTTACCAAGTGTGATTGCTAAATTGGGGAGAATATCGACAGAGAATAACCTATTTTCTATTAAAGATGGGGTGTTACTTTGGCATAGAGTGATAGATCGCTAGGACGTGGATCAAGAGATGATTAATAGTCACTGTTATAATACCAAATATTTTTCAAAGTCTTCCTTGAGGGGGATGAATTGTACAACCAATGTAGGTGGATGCAAAACACTGATAGATTACCAGATGTCTAATACCACATCACCAGAGTGTGGATCAAAAGATAATTAATTACAATACTGAATCCTTTGCAAAACGGTTGGATTCATGGTTGAAAGAACTCCAAAGGGTTCGAAAAAACTCAGAAATTAGGCATACTCGGGTAAGAGTAATCCAAAGATAGGTGACTTCTTAGGAAGCTAAAAAAAAAAAAATTTACTAAGTGTGATGACTAAATTATGGACAATATTGGCAGAGAGTGATAGGTCTTGAACAAAAAAATCTCCTAAAGTGTGATAGCTAAATTGGAGAGAATATCAACAGAGAATGACCGATCTATCATTAAATATAGGGTGTTACAAAAATGCAAATATAGATATAGTTTAAGAGCAAATAGTGTCAATTACCCCAAACAAAGGTACATAAAATGTTATGAGCTATTTGTTTAAAATTAGCTTCTTCTTTTTTAATATATAATATACATAACTCTTAGTAGAGAGAGGTATTGGTTTTTTATTTTTTGTAAATTTTGTAATTTTTGTGCCACTAACTTGTTTCCTCACTTTTCAAATTTGCATTATTGAAACTTTATGTATTATATTGCTGAGTATTGTAAAAGAACCTGAACAATATTCAAAATCCCCTGTATTTTCCATGCACCGGTTAAGGACCGGGATAAATGCTTCATCCGTTTGTATCTACGTAAAATCTATCGCCTACTATAAGGCTGAAATATAAACAGTACTTACAAAGAATAAAAATAGAAACTTGGAAACCTTGTAAGAAAAATTTCTTGCAGGACAAAAGCATTATCCTTTAACCTTACAGTAATTTATTGAACCCGATCCTTATAAAAAGCAGAGAAACTTTTCTCATTTCAAAGCACTACATATCCCATTGATACTCCAATTACAATGACACATCAACAACCCATCAAGACAATCGTCTACTCTATCTCAGGAACAAAAAAGAAAAAAAGAAGAAAAAAGGATATTCTTCCACTCAAAGCCATATGTTTGATTTGGACCACCTTCTTCTTTGAAGTATGTGGACAGAGAATGTTGTGCCTCATTATTATTCCAGCACATTTTAAACAATAGAAATCCACATAATCACAAGTTTTTAAAAAATGCTAGTTGTCACCATGGTTGATTTGTTTGTTTTTTTTTATTTTTTATTCGATGGACTAGTTATAATAATTCTTTCTAAATTCATGATTTTTTTAAATGTAGGTGTGGATTGTTTATCAACTGAGGCAATTTCATTTTACATATACTTGCAAAGTTGAAAGGACTGAATTAAATTTCACTTGACACATTCTTGCTAAGCTAAAGGGGCTGAATTAAAGAGACACAAGTCCCTAAAACCCAGACCAACCCAGACCTTCCATTTCATTTGATTGGACCAGATTTTCCTTCAGCCAAAGAACCATCACCTTTACTCCACTAGTAATTAAAAATTACCGAATTAAGAGACTGGCATATTTGTTTTGGGATCTTAAAAACAGAAATTGTATAAACTGGAATTGATTGAACTAC
Source organism: Ziziphus jujuba (assembly GCF_031755915.1). Classification (NCBI taxonomy): domain Eukaryota; kingdom Viridiplantae; phylum Streptophyta; class Magnoliopsida; order Rosales; family Rhamnaceae; genus Ziziphus; species Ziziphus jujuba. The sequence continues at coordinate 23,989,341 of NC_083381.1, read as the reverse complement.
AGACTTAACATACACATTATCTCTTTGTTAGACCATAAGCTCATTTTGGGATTTAGCAATGAAAATCAGAAAGGAAACATATTCTGAGAATTCAAAATAAATCTTAGCACTAACATACATACACACACCCATCTTCCCGAAACTTCTTTAACACACCAATTTCCTCTAGGAAAAGAAAAAGAAAAAGAAAAAAAGTTCCCATAATCATCAATATTCATCCAACAATTAATATATAACACAATATATATTCCAACCTCAGCATCTCGACATTTAGACCTTTCTTCGGCCCCTGCAACAAATTAGAAAATTATAAGTTCATAAAACAAAAAACTTCTTTTTTATTTCTGTTTTGGTTGGAAGAAAAAAAAAAAAAAGGAAAAAAAAGGAACACACAAAACAAAGTCATTTTGATTTCCATAGTTTTAATTTCTTCATCTGGTTTTGCAATTATCATTGGAAGAAATTTCCTACTCTCTATTTTTTAATGGATGTATGTAATAATATAATTTGGGTGGACTTGAAAAATCTGAAAAATGAAAAAAAAAAAAAAACAAAAACAAGAGAAGAATAATGTTGGGTGTACTTGGTATTGCTCAGTAAGATAAACGCTTGTGCCATGTGCAATTATTTTATGATTAGCATATGAGCCATGTTCTTCCACTTAACAACATACATTTTCCAGACATAGTTTTAACAAAGGGGAAATTACATATTTACTTGATTGTCTAATCCATGAAGTTGTAGGTTTAAGACGTGCCTTTCTCCTCTTTAGGTTACACATTGTTGTAATAATATAACAAGGAAAAAAAAAACCGCATAAACAAATACTTTATTAATCTGTAATTTCTATAATTAAAGTGGAGTTCTCTTTACATAATATTTACAAAATTAATAGATAGGTAGAAGGGCTAATGTAATTTATCTTTAATTGTGTAAATAAGAAAATATTTTTGTTAGAAAAATTGAAACGAAACAACATTATAGGAGATACAGATTAATAATTCGACTAGATTTAACAACTGAAAACAGAGTTATTAATTCAGAATGCAATCTTCATATAGTAACAAATAAACAAGCTAAGGATATTATTTTCTCTCAATTAAAAATTCAAAATGAAGTATATATTTTAACAAAAAAAAATGAAGTATCAGATTAACTTTTAGCAAAGAGGATACTATATGTCTTCCAAAATTCTACAATTTTTTTTTTCTACATTAAAACCTTTTTTCCACCTTTAACATTTTCATTGTATATATTACAATACAGCGTATTTAATATTCTGTTTGCCCAAAAAAAAAAAAAAAACAAAGAGTACTAATGATCTGTTACAAGAAACAAAACAATCTATATTGGCTGGATATGCAAATTTCCAAGAGGCAACAAATAGTATCGTGAGAAGGAAAAAAATATAATAATAATAATAATAATAATAACAATTCCAACTAGTTCACACAGCTAAAATTTTAATAACACTATAGAGAAAATAAATAAAGAAAAACTCTAAGAGGAGGCATAGTTAATTACATACCTCACTAAATTTGTTCTTGCACCTCCAAACACATAAGCAAGCAGTGTCTTCTAGGCATACAGTAAATTACTGAATCCAATCTTTATCAAAAACAGAGTAAATTTTTCATTAGAAAGCACTATATATCCCAATGATACTCCAATCATGATTCCACATCCATAACCCACCAAGATGATCTTCCAGTCAAACCCATAACCACCTTCTTCTTCGAACTTTGTGGTCGGAGATTGTGGTGCCTCATTATTGCCACATATTTTAGACAATGGAAATCCACATAATCCCATATTTTCACTGTATGATGTGTTGTCGAATGTATTGAATTGCTTGCCACTAGGTATGGGTCCAGCCAATCTGTTTTTTGAGAGGTTTAACACTTCAAGAGATATCATATTTGTCAATTGTTGAGGAATCTCTCCAACAAGCTCATTCGAAGAGAGGTCTAACCATTCAAGGTTACTCAAATTTTCCAATGTTGATAGGATAGGACCAGTCAATTTATTATGAGAAAAGTTGAGCCCTTTAAGAGACTTTAGCTTCCCGATCAACTTTGGAATCTCTCCCTCAAAATTATTTTTTGACAAGTCAATTGTTGTGAACATGGTTTGAATTTTCTCCATTTCAATAAAGAAACCTTTTATGACAACAATGGTAGATTCATTATATGCATCTTCTCCCATGTATGTCAATCGGTCCGAATGTGCATCCATCATGGCCAACAAATTCTTGAAATATTTTGTTGGCAAATTGCCACTGAACTCATTGTCAGAGAGGTCCATGATCTGCAACTTTCGGAAAGGAAGTGCAGTTTTGGGACTAACCTCTATGGAACCATGAAATCTATTAGATCTCAAGATAAGAACTTGTAGCATTGGAAGAGATTCCAACCAGTAGGGAAATGTGCCATTTATCTTGTTATTTCCAACATCTAAAATTTCCATCTTTTTACATCTGACCAAAGATTGTGCAATATCCCACCGAGTTGATTTCCATTGAGGTTGAGATTCCTCAATGAATTTCCCTTTGCAAATGTCAGAGGAATTGTGCCATGCAACTTGTTCATATGCAGATTCAACACTGATAAGCTGATACTAAAATTTCCAAGACATGGATGAACCGTCCCAGTGAGAGAATTATTCGACAAATCAAGATATTCAAGTGAATTAAGATTACAAATCGAAGAAGGTATCTCTCCACTCAATTGGTTTTTTGAGATTAAAAGGTATTCCAATCTTTTTAACTTTGAAAAGTCGTTTATCCGGACATCACCACTCAAGGAATTTGAGGAAAGATCTAGGTAAGTAAGATTCACTTATTGAAAGATTGAGCTTGGAAGGGATCCGTGGAGTTTATTATTACTTAAATCAAGAGCCACCAAGGAATGGAATTGAAATTCCTCAATGTAACCAGTGATTGGTTGCTTCTAAGATCTAGATATTCCAAAGATTTTAAGGAATATAGCCAACCAGGAATTGTACCGTTGAGTAGGTTATCAGATAACTCCAGAAATTCTAACTCTAGTGGAAGAGGACCGCCGGATGTTAAACTATTTGATGAGTTATCATATGAGAAAGAAAGTTGGGTGGAGTTATAACTAGAAATTTCAGGAAGCTGGCCGGTAAAGTTGTTGTCTGACAAATCTAATGTTATGAGGCGCTCTAGATGCATCAGAGATGACCATGGGATTTCACCACCGAAATTGTTAGAGTAGAGATCTAACACACTGATTTGAGTGAGGTTAGCAAGCAAAGTGGGATTCCATCCTAGTATTTTACAACTTCCGAGGCCCAGAAATTCCAAAGAGTACTTGAAATTTTGAATTAGATAAGGGAAATCTATTGAGAGTTTAGTCTCAGAAAGACTAAATTTCTTGAGTGGACTACTACTATTCCGATTAGATTTAAGGAACAAGGAACCAGTGAGATTCTCATTCCCAAATAAATAAAGCATTTCAAGTTTTGGTAGGTGGAAAATGTAATCTGCAGGTAAGTTCCCTCCGAGACTTCAAGAACTGAGCGTAAGGTTTATCAAAGAAGAAGACAAATTCATCAAGACAACAGGGGAAACAGAGGACATATCAACTAGATCCATAGAAAGTGCTTCAAGATTGGTAAGGTTTGTGACAATTCTTTTCAAGGTAAAAGTGTCTACTTTCAGTTTATGAAAATTATTCGAAGAAACATCAAGCGTAACCAGTTTGGATAGGTACGAGATTTCTGGTGGTACATTCCCCGAAAAATTAGAATCACGCAATATAAGGTGCTCTAAATCGGTAAACTTACCGATTTCAGACGGAATTGTTGAGCCTCCAAAATCATTTTGTGAGAGGTGAAGACTTTGTAGATTGCGAAGGAAGAAAAGAGTGCTGTTAGAATGAAAAGCTCCTTGAAGGCTGGCACAAGAAAGATCAAAGCCGATCACATGACCAGCCTTTTCATCACACGTGACTCCTCTCCATGCACAACAATTTGATGTGTCATTCTTGGCCCAAGAGACTGTCGGAGGATCAATTCCATCACATTCATAATCATAATAATCAGAAGCAATGGTATTGTTAACGGAAAATGAGTTTTTGAATTGGATCAAAGCGGATCTCTCGTACGGATGGCACAATGGAGAAAGATGATGAATAATGGAGGAAGAAGAAGAATTTGACGATGTCTGAAATGAAGAAAAAGGAAGAAGAAAGAAAAGCAACGATGGCAATGAAAACCAACCCATCAGAAAAATGCTACTACCACTGTATTTGTTGTTAATAGCTGTAAGCTGTGTACATATTTATAATGAATGCAAATCTGTGCACTACGTGGTTTGTCTTTTAATTATATTATGAAAAAGACTGATTGTTGACTCTGTTTTTAATTTCCGTCTGAATCCAATTGATAAAAGCGTGGCGCGTTAGCTGCATTTTAATAGGACAATGAAACAGTTTTCCAAAAATTAATTTTCCAGTAATGAGTTTCCTTCTCAGTGTTTGCTTTGTAATGATATTCTCAAAATTTGCAAGTAATTAATTTAATGTGTGTCTTTAGAAAAATTGTAATCACTTTCTCTAAAAATATTATAACGATACCATTTTGAAAGGAATTATTTTCCACCTTATTTTCTTAAATCCTAAGAATCAAATTTCTAACGGCCCATATTTTTTATCTCTTCAAAATTACCCAAAAAAAAAAAAAGGTTAATTTTTCCGAATAATTGTAGACTCTCCCAAAGAATGACACTTTCTAATATTAAATAATCTAATATTATTTTTATAAGTCAATGACAAGTCTATCAAGATCATTTAAAATGAAGTCCATAAAAATCTATAAAAGTCTTCGATAATTTTATAAATGCTAATTTTGTTTTCCATTTATTCTATCTGCTAATTTTGTTTTCCATTCATAAGTCCTGTTTAAAAAGCTTTCACCTCTATGGTTCTACCCCCCCCCCCCCCCCCCAAAAAAAAAAAAAGGAAAAAAAAAAGTAGCTTTGAATATATGGAAATCAGGCATCACAAATACGCATTAGCGACTTTGAGAAGTCTTTCAGAAGAAGTCAGTGAACGTCCTTATAAGCATTAACGACTTTGAAAAGTCTTTGAGAAGAATTAAGTGAACTGTCCTTATAGGCTATAGAGATGGTGAAAAACCACATCTAAGACAAAAGAAGTCATCCACCCACTATAAGTTAAAAAAGCTGACCAAGTTGCATTGATTTGAAAGAGCAAGAATTCTTACCAAAATTAATGAATGGGATTGCAGTTCCTAATTTTCCACAGCTGAGTGAAAGATGCCTTGTCGGTCTGACATTTCCGCATGGGTGAATCTTGACTACTTTTAAAAGCCTTTTGTATTGCCATTGTGATTAATGACTCAGGGGAAAAACTTGCATACAATGGAATCATATCATTCCTTATTATTCTTATTAATTACATGCCATATAAACTCAATCACCTGTTATTATGCGTAACGTCATCTAATAATGAAATAAAGCATATAGATCCTATAAAATATTTATTGAATATCTACTTGTAAGTGGTCCATAATATCACATTACCTGTATAATAGTTGTATAATAAATTTTTACGGTTACCACTTCATGGAAACCTTCCCATGCAGTTTCCTATATAGGGTGTAATAAGGCCTTCATTTATGATTAGCATGAATCTTTGGCTTTTCCATTGAAAAGGAACATTTTACGGTGATATAGTTAATTAAAAGGCTAAACTATATCTCGTTTGTTTCATTTTACATGGTTAATAATTTTTTAGTATCAGAAATTGAGGAGTCTTCTGTACACAATTTTCGGAAGACATAGAAACAAAACAGTGCAAATAATAGACTCAATCAAGTTATAGGGTCTTGGCGGCAAGGCAAAAAAACATAAAAATATATAAATAAAGTTTTGCTAGAAAACTCCTACACGCTCATGGTATCAAGCACGGTTAGAACAACTTTAGCTCCTTTCACTAATAATGAAGACTATAAACCACACAAAAGGGTTATGTCCTAGCAATTTGGGATTTTTTTTCAAACTATTACAGCAACAATTTCATTTATATTTAACAAAAATAAAAGTTGTAAAAAAGTATTTTCTACTTAAATTTCATATCATTGTCTAAATAAACAAAGTCTTTGGAAAACTTTAGTGAACTTTCCTATTAAAATAATGAAAACTACTCTGATTGAGACAAAACGAGTCGTCCACCCACCACGACTCAAAAGTTGTCTAAGTTGGGAATCCAAGCGAGCCACCATTCCAAGTAAATTACATCATCATCCACATCTTTTTTAGCTTAAACTTTTTCTTTACATATACCTTTTGTTTTATTGTGAAAGCTACAACTACTAATGTTGCTCAAACATTGGTCTTTAACCTATTTTAGGGTTCGTAAATGATTTTCATTGCAATTAATTGTTATTGACCAAAAAAAAAAAAGAGTTCCAAAACAAAAAGAGGCATTAATTTTTATAAGTTAAGCCAATATATATATATATAAATAAATATATATATATATATTCATGGTGAGGATGTTATCCAAATATAACTCCAATGGCTTTCAGTTTCATTCATACCTAGCATATTAAGTATTACTGGAGACATCTCTATCGAACACCTGAAAATCCTTCAAAGTAGAGAGCTGCTTATTAGCTTCCAATTTGCCAATTATCATAAAATGAAATTACATGAATAGCCCTTTTCCTATCATTTTTCATACATTTGATCATGATATCTTTGGATCAAGCTCAAAAAAATTGTACAACACACTCAAAACCCAGAACATTCGAAATGATTCTAATGCAGAACTGGGCCACAGGTGCACTATTCTACACTATCTCTAATTATTCTAAAGAATGATGAAACTCTAGACGTTAAAGAGTTAACTTGGGTTGGTGCTCTTGGCACCTCTATGGCTCCATTCCAACAATAAGCAGCCAGGAGGCAAACAAATAGTTTTGAACCATAGCCATTGCTACAATATTAATTGCTTTGAAAGAGTAAAAATTAATGGGGTTGCAGTTCCTAATTATCTCACTCATAATAAACAACAAAGCCTCTAATCTCACTCGCAATAATGATTAGAGGCTTGTGTGTGTACATGGTAAACATGACTTTTAAACATCTTAACAATATATACTTTGGCCACATAATTGCTGTTTATCAAGAAGAACAAATAGAACCAAATAAAAAATAAAAAAAAATAAAAAAATAAAAACAGAGAACTTAAGAGAAATTTTCGTAGTCAAATAGATCAGGAAACTGAGAATTTGATTGTCCAATTTCATTGGAGCACAAACACAATTTATGAGTAATTCCTATATATTGCAGTGTGACTACAGATCTTGCAGCCAGCGCTCCTCCAAAATGTGCATTAAGGATGGCCATTCTACATTTTCAGCCTCAGATATCAATGCAATCCTCTCAAGAATGTGCTCCAGTGTGGCCTGTAAGTACGTTATAATAAATATGTTTTGATCAGAAAATTTAAATAAATAAAGGGGGAAAATGCTTATGTGAAAATGCACGTTCCCTCACTGTGAATTGGAAATATGGTATTACTTATAGTCTACGTATGTTCAAAACTCAAAAGAACCATTATTTTCAATTCATAGGCAGCAATGACATAATTATTTTGACTGCCCTCGAAGAATCCACTATATATTAAATTTTTTCTCCTGGCAGAGTTTAACTGCATCATTCTTTAGCATTCCATTTCACTGTTCCAATTCTTTATTTGACTTAGTATCCTTCTGAGAAGTAACAAAATATGTCATAATTAAATCATGTATACAAAAAAAAAAAATTTAATAATATAAATAAATAAGCATAGATTACATAGGATAACCTTCTTTTTCAAAAAAAAAAAAAAAAAAATCTTATAATCATTATCAAGTGGGAATCCCTCTTCCTCAGTAATAGCAAGAATTTGACGATATCACAAGAAGCTTGATAAGCATCAACCCAGCTCCAACTCCCAAAACCGCGGTCTCCATTCCCTATGCGTCACCCTTGAAACACTTCATATAAGCCCTAACAAAAATTAATGCCTAACTAATACTTGTCCGTGTCTAGTTACACTAAGGTGAATGCAATGTGCCACTTAAAAAGAATCCCCAGTACGATCATAGGATCAAAGGTGAATGCAATGTGCCATTTAAAAACAATCCCCAATACGATCATAGGATCCATGTAAGTAACAAGTTATTTGGCCATAGAATTAACTGAGAAGTGTTTTTCCACCTTGAAAACTGAGACTTAGGCTATATTTGGTTTATGGAATAAATATAGAAATATAATTCATATTTCATAGATTTTATTTTTTCTATGTTTGATAAAGTTTTGAATTTGGTAATAACTATTCCATAGGAATAGATATGCCTCCATTTAAAGCAATAACAATTCCTAATTAAAAACTCAGAATTCCTATTCTTATGTTTTAAATTCAATAAACTTTAAAATATCCTTATCACATTTAAATTTAAATTGATTATCACATACTAAAAATATATAAATAAATCTAAAAATTTAATTTTTAATTCATTTTTACCAATTTTGAATTTTTTGAAAAAAAAATATTTATAAAGCCTAAACCTTAATTTTAAATCGATATTTTTACCAAACATATAAATATGAATTATCAATTATTTTTCCATTTTCTATTCCTATAAATAATTATTCCTATTTTTAAAGGAATATGTATTCTGTATACCAAACGTAACCTTACTATATGATTGTTGGCTTTTGGCATCTAGATTAATGAATAGCTAATTTCTTGTCTTTATAGTTATACTAAGGGTGAATGCAACAAGCCACTACAAAGAATCTCCAACAAGATCATAGGTTCTATGTAGCAAGAAGTGATTTGGCCATCGAATTGATCGAGAAGTGTTTTTCATCTTGAAAACAGAAACTACAAGATATGATTGTTGACTTTTGGCATCTAGATTCTTCTTATTATGATACATAGCATGATTAATATGCCTTATAAAGTTTGAAACATGAGTAAAAGTATAAATGTTAGGACCAAGATTCCTCACTGGAACTCTAGACAAGCCCTGATCCCAAGAAAACCCTACCGGACATTTCAATGAAAAATTCGGCAGAACCTCCCCTAAGGGTTGGACTTACCACAAATTTCCTGCACTGAAAACATACTTCTATATATATATACCGCCTTATTCCTCCACTTTACTACAATTTAGTTCCACAATAATCAGTACTTCCATAAATTAAACAAGGAACTAATGCAGTATTTAATAAAATATCCAATACAGTATACAGAGCATCATAGGGTACAATTAAGTATGAAAATTATACAACAAATGATGGAAAGAAATATTACAATAGAAATAAATGAAAAGAAAGAGAACTCCTCAAAATATGACAGCAACGAAGGTCAAGCTCGCTCCGGAAGAACGTCTGCCAATCTTTGTACCTAGGGGAATGGATTTAAAAATATGAGATGTTAATCATCTCAATGAGTGACCCTATCTAATATACAATTATAATAGTAACGATAATCATAGTACACTTGATTAATTAAGAACAAATAAGTAAATAATTAATAATTAATTGAAAATAATATTTTCTCTCAAAATCCTCACCATTCACTCCGTTGGAAAGGTTTTCCTTTTAAAACATTTTCGTAACATGCAATATTTTACGTCCCAAAAATCAAAGAATAATTAATTTAATAAAAATTTAAATAATCCAAATACGAATAAAATATAATAAAATAAATTTAGAATACTTGCATTAAAGAAATATAACATAAAAGTGATATTCAATACATAATTCGTAACATTTGATTTAATAAATTAAAATAAACAATATCAAAAATATAATTTAAATAATTACAAACAATCATGTAAAATAAATGGTAAAAATATATTATAAAATTCATTTTAAAATATTCAATCAATCTATATAATAAAAATATGGCAAGATGCATTTTAAAAACATTATTTTAAAATAAGTGTCATAAAATATGAATGAAAGTACTAATTGGAAATAGGTGATAAAACAAATTAAATATATTTAATTTAAATACGATTTTAAAACTTTAGGATTTGAAATTTATATCAGAAAAATAATACTTGACGCACCACACTATATACCAGTAATGCCCTACGATACCCAGCGTCCTGAGCACCGTCCGGCAGGAGGTTAAAGAGAGAAACTTGCATACGGTTGCTTCGGCATCCTGACAGCGCCGCTGCTTAAACCGTCAACCCAGCCATGGAGGGGGGCGGCTTATGGCCAATATCAAACTTGTCTGCCCTCGGTCCGATGGCAACTCACGAAAGACATTATAACTTGCACGCTCATCCACATATACAGTACAGAACACCAATACTGTATGAGTGTGTCTAAAAAAATAACCAAATTTATTATTAAAATACCCAATTTTTCCAAAATTCGCCGTAGGAATTATACCATTTTTCAAATTCACAATCCCACATTTTTCTTTAATATTGCCTGCATAAATTCATCGATAATATATAATTTTTCCCATATCATAAAATCCACCAAATAATATTTCAAGTGCAAAATATATTTTGAAAGCACCATAACTTAAACCAATATTTTTCTTGAAATCTTTAAAATCAAATCACGCCAAAAATATTATTAAAACCGCATGAAATTCATATATTCTTAAAATAATATAAACGCATTTGTTATGCATTATAAAATCAACATCAAACTCAACAATAATTAATTAAAAACCTTAAACCATAATTCCTTTAAAATCCTAAATACATTTTTCGCAACAACACATATATTAAAACCATTATAAATCGGCATTGGAAAATTAAATGGAAATTCCTTCAAATATTAAACATATATTAAAATTCACATGAAAACTTCTAACTACACAATATTCCAACAATAAAATATAACAATTATTAATAAAATCCCATATCCATAAAATTCTTGAAATCAAAATATTTTTTGATGCAAAAATAATTATAATTCATTCATTTTTGGCATCAAGATTCCAAATATAAATTTACTAAATATTCAACACATAAAACATATTCTTCAGATAACCAATTAACACAAAATATATATATTTTAACATCCCAAAATAATTTTGAAGGTGGGTCACTCATCTCAAGCATGTGTATTAGTCGAGATCTTCTGCAAGATCAACTTCACTACCCACATGTGCACCTAAAATATCCACAATACATAAAACTAATTATTTTAATTTTTTAATGGGTAACTCCCAAATGGGTACCCGGGGAGCGAACACAAACGACAACCAAAATTTACGAGTGATATACAAAATCGAAGCTTGTGAAACGAGGATCTCAAATAACCGCCACAAGTTAGAGGAAACTGACCTCAGATTTGGGTTCAGGGGTTCGGAATTAGTGGGAAAGGATGGGTAGTGCAACTAGAAACTCGCTAGAAAGTTGATTTCCCGGCGAGCCGTAGTGGTCACCGGAACCCGTCACTGCCGGTGGCGCGTCCGGTGGCCACTGGTCATGATTTTTGGAGGAAATGTAGATCGGAGGATGGGCAAACGGAGGCCGGATCGGGAAGAAATCTGGGTTTAAAGCAATCGGCACCGCAGCCGAAAAAAGTCTTGATCTGGGCACGTCGGGGGTTGGGTGGCTGCGAGATTTGGCTGGCCGGCTGGTTTTCAATTGGACTTCAAGGTGGGGTGGCGTGTGTACAGAAAGAGTGGCCAAAAAATGGCAAACCGGCGATGGCCGGTGGTGGTCTTTCCTCTCTCTCTCTCCTCCCTTCTCTCTCTCTTTCTCTCTCTTTCTCTCTCCGGTTGCACGGCTCACACACGGGTTTAAGCCAATAAGAAGCCATCCCATGAGTGCCACTGTGCACTCACGGGAAAGGCTGAGGGCTTGACACGCGGAGCACATTTTTCACAATAACACCATTTAATTATAAAAATATAAAATAATACTCTATTTGAAAAACTTTGCGAGTCCATAACTTTTTAACCTGGTGTCCAAATTAGGCGTGCCGGTAGTCTATAGACTCGTACTGACGAGTACTTTACAACCATACAAGAGTCAAATCGAATTTCTACATAAATAAAAAGTCAAATTTGGTACCCTTGGACAGATTGGGCCGCAACTTGCCTTGCGCATAACTTTTAAACGGTAGCTCCGATTTTGACGTGCTGCTAGTCTACGAACTCGAGACGATACATACTTTGAAATGGTACCTCGATCAACATAAAATTTCATCCAGAACAAAAAGTCAAAATTTTGACAATCTCGGTCAACGGTCAACCTCGATCAACGTTCAAAAATTCCGACGTACTTTGAGACGGGGTGTTACAATAAAAACAAAGGTGTGCTGCAGACTATACTAAATAGTTCCATTTCTCTTATGTTACCACTCTTGATATTATAACCAGGTGAATAAGGTTATGTTTTTTAAGTATGTTACCAACCTTGGCAAGTTTATGGTACTAACAGAAGCTTTGTTATTAGACCTATGTTATGAATTGCTCTCCCCCAAATCCTTGATGGAATTTCCCATGCCACATATCACTTGACAATGGAGAACAGAAGTCTGAACTTTCTTTATTTCCTGGAGATGAAGACCTTGAAGCGAATCTCTGAGATTCTGAATCACTAAAATCTAAATGACAATCATTAACGTACCATTCCTTGATTGGAGGAGAAGAAAAAGGAACATTTCCAACACAATGCGATGGTGACTCAGGAATCACTAGATCAACATTGTCAGACTCCCTCGAAGAAGCTGAATTTGTTTACTATGTTCAAAAATACTCAAAACTATTAAGTAGTAACTCAACTAACTTAGGATAAATTGCCTAGTCATTTGCACGCTTTCCTGCAGGACGTCGATGAGGAACATTGGAATCAGTAGCCACAATTTGGAAGTCCAAAATAGTTGATTCATCTGATAATTGCTTTCTCAAGAAAATATCAATAGATTTTGGAGATTTGACATTATTAGAAAGATCAAAAGCCTCTGAAACTGATCCAGAACGATGAGAGATCAATCTACAACCCTCCAACGTTAATCTTCTTTCTTTTTAGAAGAGCTCTAATCACTTTTGATTTGTACTTTTCATAGCAGCATCAATGGCTTCCTCCAACATAACCACATTGCCAGAAATCATTTTTTTAACCAATAATAAATTTGAAGAATTTCCTTAGCTGATGCAAAGGGAGCCTAACTTCATTTCTGACACCCTACCAAGAGCAACTGCCGTATTTTCGGCATATTCCCTCAAGTCAAATGTACTAGAACTTTCTAGCAACGGTGATCCATGTGCATAACTCCAAAGAAAAAGATTATGGTCTTCACTAAAATATAAAGGATTAGTTCTTTTGTAGAGATTCAACCTGTGTATAGCAAGCAATATATATATCCACAAGAATCACACAACCCATAAAAGTCCACAAACAAGCAAATATAGATGAAATAGAAGATCTCAGAACAAACCCATATGAAAAATCTAGAGAGAGAAAGAGACAAGCACATAAATATAAGAGGAGAGAGAGAGAGAGAAAAACACACAAATATTTTTACATGGTTCGATCAAGGTGATCTACATCCACTGGCAAGCAAGAAGATGATGATTTTCATTATCTTGAAGAGATTACAAGCCTAATCACCAAGAGTATGGCACCATTGATGGGATTTTGAAGAACCTGCTATTTCTCTCTCTAAAACCAGTAGAATAGCCCCTTCATCTGTTCTAGCTCGAATTCCTAGGCTAACATATCATTAAATAAGGGTAAAATCATAATTTTGGTTTTTTTTTTTTTTTTCTCTTCTCTTGCTTTCTTCCTCTTCACTTCATCACCAAACATCATCCCATCAACCCCTCATGTTCACCATTAATTTAGAGTCACAAAAACAACATTTCTTCATCTTGACTCTAAATTAATAAACTCTTTAAATCACTTCCCATCACTCCTTACTTGCACACACATCCTCATCACTTGCTTTGCACATTGCTTAGACTCAAACAGAGCCTAAGCTTCTTTGTTGGAACTACCTTGGTTAACATATCCGCCAAATTCTTTTCACCCGTAATCTTCACCAAATCCACTTCACCTTTATCGATCAATTCTTGAACAAAGTGGTACATCTTCTTGATATGCTTTGTATAGTCCGAGAAGGCTTGATTCTTTGCCAAGAAGATTGCACTTTGGTTGTCACAATGCATAATGACTTGGTTTTGGGGAACACCAAGCTCATTTACCAACCATTTTAACCATAATGCCTTTCTTGTTTCTTTCGGGGCGGCCATATATTCGGCTTCGGTACTTGAGAGTGCAACCACCAGTTGCAACAATGCTCTCCAACTAATTGTATTACCCCAAGCTGAAAATATATAACCCGTCAAGGACTTTCTCTTGTCCCGATCACTTTCAAGGTCCACATCACAATATCCGACAACACAATCACCATTACCATTATTCTCTTTCCAATATAATAAGCCAACATCCATGGATCCCTTCAAATACCTTAGAATCCATCGCAAAGCCTTCCAATATGGTTTTCTCGGATTACTCATAAATCTTACTCACCACACTAATCGCATGAGCGATGTCCGGTCTAGTACACACCACAAATACATTATGCAACCTACGGCACTTGCATATGGTGTCGTAGCCATGCTCTCCCTCTCTTGTTCACTTTCGGGCATTGCTTGGATAACAATTTGAAGTGGGGTGCTAAAGGTGTGATCATGGGATTTGCACCACCCATGTTGAACCTCTCCAAGACGTTCTCAATATACTTCCTTTGAGAGACAAATATCTCCCGCTTCTTCTTATCTCGAAATACATCGATCCCCAAAATTTTCTTGGCTTCTCCAAGGTCTTTCATCTCAAACTTAGAACTCATCAACTTCTTCAAATTATCAATCTCATCCATATGTTTGCATGCAATCAATATACCATCAACATACAATAAGAGATAAATGAACTCCCCATTCAACAACTAGTTGTAATACACACAAAGATCAAACGTGCTCCTATTGAAGCCAATACCAAGCATACACATGTCGAATTTCTTATACTATTGCCTAAGAGAGTGTTTCAAGCAATAAAAGGATTTTTGAAGCAAGCATACCTTGGCTGTCAGGATCCGTCCAAAATTCCTCACCGGAACCCTAGACAAGCCCTGATCCCAGGGAAATACCATCGAACCATCCAACGGAAAATCCGGCAGCACCTCCCCTAAGGGTAGGACTAACCAAAAATCTCCTGCACTGAAAACACACTTCTATATACATCCCCTTATTCCTCCCATGTTACTACAATTTGATTCCACAAATTTACAGCACTCCAAATGAATAACAGTAAATCAGTGCATAGATAACAACTAAATGTCCAATACAGTATACAGAGCATTATACAAATAAATATAGAATTAATACGATGACAGATAAAGAAGCAATACAAGATGAAGAGGAAAAAGGGAGGAAATGCTTCTTGGACTTTCGGCAATGAACTGAGACGTCGGGCTCGCCCCAAATGATCAACGTCTCCCAATCTGGACCTAGGGGAATGGAATTTAAAAATATGAGATGCTAATCATTCCAGTGAGTGACCCTATCTACTGTACTAATATAATGGTAACGATAATCATAGTATGTTTGATTAATTAAGAATAAATAAATAAATAAATAATAATTAACTGAAAATAATATTTCCTCTTAAAACCCTTACAATTCACTCAGTTGGAAAAGTTTTTCTTTTAAAACATTTTCGCAAAACCCGTTATTCGTATTTCCCGAAACCCAAGGAATCAATTAATTTAATAAATAATAATTAAATAATCCAAATATAAATAAAATGACATAAAACACAATAAATAATTTTTAAACACTTTAGGGTTTGAAATTTCTATTCGATACCCAGCGTCCCGAGCACCGACTGGCGGGGAGGTTAAAGAGAGAAACTTGCATACGGCGCTTCAGCGTCCCGACAGCGCCGCTGCTGAAACCGTCATCCCGGCCATGGAGGGGGGCAGCTATGGCCAATATCAAACTTGCCTGCCCTCGGTCCAATGGCAACTCACGAGAGACATAATAACTTGCGCGCTAATCACATATACAGCCAGAACACCAATACTGTATGAGTGCGTCTAAAACCAATTATTAAATTTTTTATTACCGTACCGATTTTCCAAAAATCACCGTGGGAATTATACCATTTTTCAAATTCACCATCCCACATTTTTCTTTAACATTTTCTGTACAAAACCACCGATAACAATATACAAATAATTTTTCTCGTATCACAAAGTCCATAAATTAATATTCCACTGGCATAATTATAAAATTTGAAACCACCAATTTAAACAAATATTTTCCTTAAAATATTTAAACCAATCATCCCCAAAAATAATATAAAAATCTAGGTATAATTAATTAATGAAATTACCTTGCTCATGCATAATAAATACAATTAAATCACAATAATAAAAAATCAAAAATTTCTTAATAACCCAAAATTTCCGTTTAGCACCAATGGATGTATATATATGTATATAAAATAATATTTTTTCCACAATTATATTTAAATTCCACCACATGAGCAAAATTCTAGATATCAAATTAACACCAAATAAATATAATTAATCACCCCAAAATATAGTTTTAAAGGTGGGTCACTCACCTGGAGCACGCAATTAAACCAAGATCCTCTATGGGATCAATTCCACGACGCATCCGTGCTCCTAAAACAACAATATTACACAACTCAAATAAATTAATATTTTATTCGGATAAATAATACTCAGTACCCGGGGAGTCTAACACAAACGTTAACCAAAATTGACAAATTATAAGTCTATGGAAAGCTTGTGAGATGAGGATCACATTACCGACCTCCATTGAGCTCAATTCAACCGGCGGTGGCCAGAATTTGGCCGGAAAGCTTCGATCGGTCTTGATCTCCTCGTCTCTCACAAATCGATGGGGGTTGAGTTAATCGGAGCTCAGAATCAGAAATAGAGGGTCCAAATTAGTGGGAAAGGGCTGGCTGCACGACCGGTGGCTGTCAGAAAATGGGCAAACCAGCGACACACCGACCGCCGGCGTTGGAGGCCGATCCCGGCGCATCCGCTGGCCATTCAGCCGGAGATTTGGCCAGCGGTGTTGCCCAGCTGTGGGCTTTCACGTCGGCCGGCACGTGGATCCTTACGATGGCCGAAAAATGTGCAGCAGGGACAGAGATATATTGGCGGGAAGGAGAAAATGAAGAAAGAAGGAGAAGAAGGAAGAAGAAGAAGAAAGAAAGGAGGGGCCCATGGCCCTTGTTTCCCACGTGGGGGAAAAGAAAGAAAAAAAAGAAAAAGAGAAGAAAAAGAAAAAGAAAGAAAAAGAAAAGAAAATAAAATAATTAAATAATATTATTATATAAAATAACAATAATAAAATAATATGGTATTAAGCATGGTTGACATGTGGCATCTCATCATGGTGACACATGGTCACATTTATTAAGTCACATGTGGCATATTGTTACACGTTTAAAAAATAATATTAAAATAATACGGTATTTTAAAACTTTGCAGGTCCATAACTTTTTAACCAGATATCCAATTTAAGCATGCCGCTAGTCCATGAACTCGTATTGACTAGTACTTCACAATCATGCATGAGTCAAAGTTCAACTTTGTATGAATAAAAAGTCAACTCCGGCACCACTTGGGCAGTGTGGACCTCAACTTGTTTTGCTCCTAACTTTCAAACCGTAGCTCCGTTTTCGACGTGCTACTAGTCTACGAACTCATGCCAACTTGTACTTTGTAAAGGTACCTCAGTCAACCTAGAATTCCATCCAAGTCAAAAAGTCAACTTTTGACCCCACCCCTTGGTCAACGGTCAAAGTCAACAGTGAACGGTCAACCTCTGTCAAAGTTGGAAAATTTCCGTTGTACTTTGGAACGGGGTGTTACAATCTTCCCCCCTTATACAAATTTCGTCCTCGAAATTTCTTACGTCGCTGAAACGTAAAAATATCAATCGCGGTTTACACGACTCTCACGTCACTTTCCTCGACTATGTGGATTCACTTGTAGACTTTAACTTAAGAAATAGTTTTGTTGACCAATAATCCTTCACCTCCTAAGATTTGTATACACACAACTGTATAGCTCTTCTTCCGAACCTGAGCAGCTTAACTTAGCCAGTATAATAGAGACCTCATCCACTATCACCACACCACCATCATGCCTAATAGTGAATTTTTAACTTTCCTCTTGTGCAACTTTCCTTCTCATGCCCACTAATTAAGGATATTCAAACTAGGCCATGAGAACACGATCTACAAGTCTTGGTCATAGTCGAATGCTAACCATAAAGTGCTTCTGAAGCATGCATCCTTAAATCAACAACCAACTCTCGTAACTTGATCAGCAATTCAAAAGGTAAGATTAGAACTTAAGTCTAATTTCCTCAAATACTGGTATCACCAAGTTAAGGTTGAGATTAATTCTCTTGTCTTTGATTACCCTCCTAGTACTTACAATTATAAAACCCTTGCTCCTCATTGATTAACCAATAGTCTTAACCTCGACAAACATTAATCTTTCTTTTATCTAAATTCATCAAGGTCATGAATAAAATTTTTCAACATCCAAATACCATTCTTGAAAACCCTAAGTTCCCCCAATTTCAAATAAATTCCATGAATCCACACCTCAAGCAATAAAGAATTTAAATTTTAATTCTAGCATCACCACCAATACTCTGAACAAATCACTAGATCCTTAACCCATAAAAGTATTCCACACTTCTTAAATTCTAACTACGTCCCAAAAATCATACTCCTTATCATTGTAAATTATCACCAACAATATCAACCACCTTGAATCGATAAAGCACCATCAATACGAACCTTAAATCTCCAAGGAAATAAGATATCAAGATCTTAGCTTTTAGAATGAAAATAACCATGCTTTTAAACATCTAACCATGCCTAAGGAATCATCCTCATCTCATTAACCTCATCAAGAACCAAATAGAACTTTAATCGCTATATGGATCTTGTTTGATTCTCGAAATGCTGTCGTACCTTCTCTTTGTGAACGATAGTTTAAGCATGAAATCCATGTTTACATCTCCCCACCCGACACGGAAATGGGCAAGGATTGAAACTACCTCAAACGTTTCTACTCCCCACTTTTACTTGTCGGTGACTTAAGTACCTTTATTCGAATCCTGCAACTTCCTTTATCGTGCCAAACCATAATGTCATCTAGTGAGCATTCCATACATCTTTGTACCCTTGGGGTGTATCGCATACATTGAATCACATGCTTCCTTTAGGATCTTCTTTTTGAACTCAACGATATCCTACTTTGGATTCTTAATTGGCGATACTTAAACCTTAAGTCGCTCTTGGAAAAACCATAACATAAAACAAATAATAAAATATATTTTTTTTAAATATACCACCAACATAAAATATATACAATTCATCAACCCAATTTAAATTTTGAAACTTCTTCGAAAATCAAAATATAATTTATAAAATTTACTTATTAAATCAATGAAATAATAATAATACAAAAACTAATTTAATTAGTTTAAAATACCTTAACTTGCATAGGCAATTGTTAAAACTCCACATTGGAACAACAATAAAAACACGAATAAATGCATAAAATCATATCTTCAAATCCATAGCATAAAATGAAATATGCACGCTCGTAATGGAGGTACTTACGATACCTTCTAACATCCTACGTGATCCATGATTCCAGCTATCGCCGGCACTCTGCTACCAATACAAACCAAGGTGGTTGCCTATATTGGCCGTCCGATCCCCTGGACTCGTAGGCAACATGATTATGGGGCTAGCTCTACATGAACCACATTGGTTCGCAGCCTCCGTATGGTGCGGTATATGCAATATAATATCAAACAATATAACATACAAATACATGTACGAACACAAATAAAAAATACTTGAATAAAATACCCTTAAATTTCAAACATCACTTTGAAAAGTATTTAATTTTTAATAATCGATCGGAAAAATATCTTGACCTTAAGGTTGATCGACACATATCCATACTCGACAACAAGTATCGATTATGGGTGGTGACCTTGCTAAATCGTTGATAGCCGATACACACCCTTAGGCAATCATCCTTCTTCTCCATGAGTGAAACAAATGCCATTCACGATGATAAGCTTGACCTAGTGAAACCTTTATTCACCAAATCTTGCAGCTAAGCCTTTAAGTCCTTTACTTTAATGGAGTCACACGGCATGGTGGTACTGAAATAGATCGATGTCCAAAGCCAATTCAATAATGATTCGATATCCTTTTTACGGTCGTAATCCAGGTAACTTGTTGGTAAAACGCTTTCGAATTGCTTCCCCCTATTAGCGGTTCCAATGCTCACCATCTTCTTTGGCATCAACCATAGACCCTTAACAACCATCCTCCGATAGCTCCTTACAATGACGGCAGAAATTAACCTCCGTAAAGGCTTCCTAACTCCTCCACGAAGCACCACTTCAAGTAAGCTGAATCACTTTAACTTTACTCCTTTATCCTAGCGGTCCATAAACATAAGATGCATAACTACTCAATCCATATCTAGGACCACTTCGGATCCCAAAAGATTCACAGAATTGGATCTGCCCCCATTACTTGAGCTTCGATAGAGAAAATACAATCCTCGACCATTGACTAGGCCATAGGAATTCCTCGTTAGGATAGGTGATTCTAATTGACACCCTCGAAGATTAGAGTTATTCAAACTCGGGCAACGGATTTGCTTCGAGACAAATGGAAAGAAAACTTTAAGACGGGTAAAACGAGAGATTAAACGCGGATGGGATGCACAACAATGCACAGTCCTTTAGGAATACTAGAACCTAGAGCTCTGATACCAACTGTCAGGACCCGTCCAAAATTCCTCACTGGAACCCTAGACAAGCCCTGATCCCAGGGAAATACCACCGAACCTTCCAACGGAAAATTCGGCAGCACCTCACCTAAGGGTAGGACTAACCAAAAATTTTCTGCACTGAAAACACACTTCTATATACATCCCCTTATTCCTCCCACGTTACTACAATTTGATTCCACAAATTTACAGCACTCCAAATGAATAACAGTAAATTAGTGCATAGATAACAACTAAATGTCCAATACAGTATACAGAGCATTATACAAATAAATATAGAATTAATACGATGACAGATAAAGAAGCAATACAAGATGAAGAGGAAAAAGGGAGGAAATGCTTCTTGGACTTTCGGCAATGAACTGAGACGTCGGGCTCGCCCCGAATGATCAACGTCTCCCAATCTGGACCTAGGGGAATGGAATTTAAAAATATGAGATGCTAATCATTCCAGTGAGTGACCCTATCTACTGTACTAATATAATGGTAACGATAATCATAGTATGTTTGATTAATTAAGAATAAATAAATAAGTAAATAATAATTAACTGAAAATAATATTTCCTCTTAAAACCCTTACAATTCACTCAGTTGGAAAAGTTTTTCTTTTAAAACATTTTCGCAAAACCCGTTATTCGTATTTCCCGAAACCCAAGGAATCAATTAATTTAATAAATAATAATTAAATAATCCAAATATAAATAAAATGTAATAAAACACAATAAATAATTTTTGAACACTTTAGGGTATGAAATTTCTATCAAAAAATTTATATTTGACGCACCACACCATATACCAGTGATGCACTCCGATACCCAGCATTCCGAGCACCGACTGGCGGGGAGGTTAAAGAGAGAAACTTGCATATGGCGCTTTGGCGTCCCGATAGCGCTGCTGCTGAAACCGTCATCCCGGCCACGGAAGGGAGCGGCTATGGCCAATATCAAACTTGCCTGCCCTCAGTCCAATGGCAACTCACGGGAGACGTAATAATTTGCGCGCTAATCACATATACAGCCAGAACACCAATACTGTATGAGTGCGTCTAAAACCAATTATTAAATTTTTTATTACCGTACCGATTTTCCAAAAATCACCGTGGGAATTATACCATTTATCAAATTCACCATCCCACATTTTTCTTTAACATTTCCGGTACAAAACCACCGATAACAATATACAAATAATTTTTCTCGTATCATAAAGTCCATAAATTAATATTCCACGGGCATAATTATTAAATTTAAAACCACCAATTCAAACAAATATTTTCCTTAAAATATTTACACCAATCATGCCAAAAAATAATGTAAAAATCCAGATATAATTAATTAATGAAATTACATTGCTCATGCGTAATAAATACAATTAAATCACAATAATAAAAATCGGGAATTTCTTAATAACCCAAAATTTCCGTTTAGCACCAATGGGTATATATATATAGAAAATAATATTTTTTCCACAATTATGTTGAAATTCCACCACATGAGCAAAATTCTAGATATCAAATTAACACCAAATAAATATAATTAATCACCCCAAAATATAGTTTTAAAGGTGGGTCACTCACCTGGAGCACGCAATTAAACCAAGATCCTCCATGGGATCAATTCCACGACGCATCCGTGCTCCTAAAACAACAATATTACATAACTCAAATAAATTAATATTTTATTCGGGTAAATAATACCCAGTACCCGGGGGGTCTAACACAAACGTTAACCAAAATTGACAAATTATAAGTCTATGGAAAGCTTGTGAGATGAGGATCACATTACCGACCTCCATTGAGCTCAATTCAACCTGCGGTGGTCGGAATTTGGCCAGAAAACTTCGGTCGGTCTTGATCTCCTCATATCTCGCAAATCGACGGGAGTTGAGTTAATCGGAGCTCAGAATTGGAATTAGAGGGTCCAAATTAGTTGGAAAGGACCGGCTGCACGACCGGTGGCTGCCGAAAAACGGGCAAACTAGCGACACACCGATCGCCTGCATTGGTGGCCGATCCCCGCTCGTCCGCTGGCCATTCAGCTAGAGATTTGGCCTCCAGTGTCGCCCAGCTGCGGCCTTTCGCGTCGGCCGGCGTGTGGATCCTTCCGATGGCCAGAAAATGTGCAGCAGGGAGAGAGATATATCGGCAGGAAGGAGAAAATGAAGAAAGAAGGAGAAGAAGGAAGAAGAAGAAGAAAGAAAGGAGGGGCCCATGGCCCTTGTTTCCCACGTGGGGGAAAAGAAAGAAAAAAAAGAAAAAGAAAAGAAAAGAAAAAGAAAGAAAAAGAAAATAAAATAAAATAATTAAATAATATTAAAAATAATATTATTATATAAAATAACAATAATAAAATAATATGGTATTAAGCATGGTTGACATGTGGCATCTCATCATGGTGACACATGGTCACATTTATTAAGTCACACGTGGCATATTGTTACACGTTTAAAAAATAATATTAAAATAATACGGTATTTTAAAACTTTGCAGGTCCATAACTTTTTAACCAGATATCCAATTTAAGCGTGCCGCTAGTCTATGAACTCGTATCGACTAGTACTTCACAATCATGCATGAGTCAAAGTTCAACTTTGCATGAATAAAAAGTCAACTTCGGTACCACTTGGACAGTTTGGACCTCAACTTGTTTTGCTCATAACTTTCAAACCGTAGCTCCGTTTTTGATGTGCTACTAGTCTACGAACTCATGCCAACGTGTACTTTGTAACGGTACCTCAGTCAACCTAGAATTCCATCCAAGTCAAAAAGTCAACTTTTGACTTCTTTCGGTTAACGGTCAACGGTCAAAGTCAACGGCTAACCGTCAACCTCGGTCAAAGTTGGAAAATTTCTGTTGTACTTTGGGACGGGGTGTTACATTGACACCCTTGCATATCCTGCAGACCATTTAAATCTCTTCCTCGGGGTCTCCATGTAAGAATGCAGTCTTAATGACTAATTGATACAACTCAAGACCCTAGTGAAGCACAAGTGATAACAAGATCCGAATAGAAGCGTGTCTCACCACCGGAGAGAATATTTCATTGAAATCCACTCCCTCCTTTTGAGTATAACCGTTTGCAACCAATCGAGCTTTGAACCTTGATGCCTTAACTCTTGGTTCACCTTCCTTCTTCTTGAACACCCACTTGCAACCTACAATCCTTCCACCTTTAGGCTTATCTACTAACTTCCAAGTTTGATTCCTATGCAAGGAATCCATCTCCTCATCCATGGCCACCTTCCACTTTACGGAATCTTTTGAATAGCTTCCTCAAAAGTGTTAGGTTCTGAGTCCATTTCTTTCGCAACTTCGAGAGCTTATGCTATATAATCCGTAAAACCATATTCTTCCGCAACATCGAGAGCATATGCAATACAATCCACAAAACCATATCTCACCAGTGCCTTGGATTGTCTTCGTTCTCTATCATGAGCCAAATTGTAATCATGGAGGTTATCATCATCAACCACCTCCTCATCGGTATGACCAACTACCTCATCAACTTGTTCTTGAGCCACTTGTGTATCACAATGCTCCTTATGAGTCACTTTCTTCCTTAGATTACCCTCAATTCCAAGATCAAATGTCTGCTTGTCAACTTCACCTCCACTCAAAGATTCTCCATCCTTTGCCAACCCAAGCATCTCATTCTCCTTGAACACCACATCCCTATTAATCACACACTTTTTTGTATCCGGATTCCAAAGTCTATATCCTTTGACACCCTTTGGGTACCCCAAGAAAATGCATTTCATAGATCTTGGATGTAACTTGCCTTCGTTTACATGAACATACAAAGTGCAACCAAAGACCTTGATATTACTTAAATCTGGTACGTGTTTGGACCACTTCTCCATTGGAGTCTTGAACTCAATAGCACTCAACGGACACCACTAATCAAGTACACCGTGGAATTCAACGCCTCTGCCTAAAAACTTGTAGGTAGCATAACATTGGAAAGCATACTTCTCACTCTTTCCAAAATGGTCCTATTCATACATTTGACAAGACCATTTTGTTGAGGAGTCATCCGCACGGTCTTGTGTTTCACAATTCCATGCTCATTGCAATAGGAATTGAACTCCTCATTGCAATACTCGAGCCCATTATCTGTTCGAAGCATCTTCATTTTCTTTCCGGTTTGGTTCTCAACCATAACCTTCCATTCCTTGAACTTAATGAAAACCTCATCCTTGGTTTTCAACATCTAAACCCATACTCTCCTTGAGTAATCACCAATGAGGGTCATGAAGTACCTACAACCACCCATTGAATTCGTTCTCGCGGGGCCCTATACATCGAAATGAACATAATCCAAGATCCCTTTAGTTCGATGCACCACGATGTTGAACTTCACCCTAGCTTGCTTTCCATAGATACAATGCTCACAAAAGTCATGTTTCCCCGCCTTGTGCCCATATAAAAGCCCTTGTTTACTAAGCTCAATTAGCCCTTTCTTACTAATATGGCCTAGCCTTCTATGCCAAAGTGTGGTGTTGCTCACTTTCTCATTCGCCGAGACCGAAGCTTCACCTTGAACCACACTTCCATCTAGTACATATAAGCCATTCTTCTTAGAAGCCTTCATCGCTACCATTGAACCCTTCAAGACCTTCAAAGTGCCTCTCTCAGCCTTATAACTAAATCCATGCTCATCCAATGAACCAAGAGAAATAAATTCCTCTTCAACCCGGGAATATACCGCACATCTGACAAAGTTCTCACAACTCCATCATGAAGCTTCAACTTTATCGTACCAATCCTTTCAACATTCCAAACCGCATTGTTCCCCATGAGAACACATCCTCCATCTAGTTCCTCAAATGTATCAAAATAACTCTTTATCGGACTCATATGGAAAGTACAACCCGAGTCAAGTATCCACTCAACACCATTGTCTCGATCGGTTACATGCAATACTTCAGAGCTTTCATAACCTTCCGAGGCAACACTTGCATCTTCATCGGATTGCTTCTCCTTCCCCTTTCCAAGCCTCTCTGAACAATCCTTCTTGAAATGCCCCAATTGATTACATCAGAAATATCTCATTTTGTCCCTTGATTTTGATCTACCCTGACTTTTACCTCACCAATTTCTACCACTAGGCTGATATGGGGTTCTACCTCTCACCGTGAGTCCCAACCCATCACTACTCTTGCCACTCAAGCTCTTCTCCACATCCTTAGCAACTATCGCCGCTATAACTTCCTTCACATCCAAGGTTTGTCTCCCATACTTGAGAGTATCCACAAAGTGCTCGTTTCCTCATGGCAAAGAATTAAGCAAAATCTCTACTTGGTCCTCACCCTCAATTGAGATTTGCATACTCTCCATGTCTTGAATCAACTTAATGAAGTCATCAAGATTATAACTCAAAGACCTTCCCCTTTTCATTTTGAATCCGTATAGCCGTTGCTTCAAATGAATGTGGTTTGGTACCGATTTAGCCATGTACCTTTCTTCCAAAACTCTCCAAACATCCGTTGCCGTTGTTTCCTTCGACACCTCTCTCAACACCTTGTCTCCAAAACCAAGAATTATTGAACTATATGCCTTTTTCAATAATTCCCTATTCTCTCTAACATCCATTGTTTCTGGTAAATGTTCCTCACCTTTTAAAGCCACATCTAACCTTTCCTTGACTAACACCGCCTTCATTTTCATCTTCCAAAGGTCAAAATCATTTGAGCCCGTGAATTTCTCCACCTTAAACTTGGTAAACATGGTCTAATTTGCTTAGGAACACTATAATCAACCTAGCTTCAACCAAGGGAACCTCCAATTCCACTACAAGAAGCTAACAACAAGCTACAAAAAAGCCCCAAATTTCCAAACTCCAATCCCTCGATTTTCACCAACCTAGGCTCTGATACCAATTTATAGAGATTCAACCTGTGTATAGCAAGCAATATATATATCCACAAGCAGCACACAACCCACAAAAGTCCACAAACAAGCAAATACAAACGAAATAGAAGATCTCAAAACAAACCCATATGGAAAATCTAAAGAGAGAAAGAGACAAGCAGATAAATATAAGAGGAAAGACAGAGAAAAACACATAAATGTTTTTACATGGTTCAATCACAGTGATGTACGTCCATGGGCAAGTAAGGAAATGATGATTCTCATTATCTTGAAGAGATTACAGTCCTAATCACCAGGAGCATGGCACCATTGATGGGATTTTTAAGAACCCACTATTTCTCTCTCTAAAACCAGTAGAAAAGCCCCTTCATATGTTCTGGCTTGAGAAATGCCCTATAAGCACATATACCATTCCGATTGTATCCTTCCATGGCTGTCTCTTCACAATTCCTACTCTTTTTTTTAGGGAAGAAAAAAATGGAGGCATTTCAAAATGCAATATCTCTTTCAAAATTGGGGCTAAAACTCCATTTTTTAAGCCTTAATTTCTAATCTAAGAACAACAAAATGACCTGATTTACCCTTACTTGATGATCACATGCGCAACATGTGATGGTTCCATTAAGCATTTTTGACAGGAGAACCATCAGTGCAGGGGAAAAAGAAGTTTGGGGTGCATAATGCCAGGAAAAAAAATTTAGGGTGCAATGTGTCAACCTCAATAAAATTCAGGGTGCATAGCTACCAGTATCCCTTAAATTAATTGTGCTAAGAACAATGTATAACCATGATTCCTTATCAAAAACAGAACATCTTTTTCATTAGAAAACATAATATGTCCCATTGGTACTCCAATTATGATTCCACATCCATTGCGCATTACGATGATTGTCCTTCAAAGCCATATGTTTGCATCAAATCACCTGCGTTTTGGAAGATTAAATCCACAAATCTATAGTATTTGCAAGGTTTTCTTCCCTTGAAGAAGTTACAATTAACATGTAATGGGTAAATCATGTGATTACATAAACCGAACAATCTATAAGTCATGAGCAACATCAAAATAAAATTTCTCGACTTCATAGTATAATTGTTAAGTCCACAATTATTAATGGCTTATGACATTATGTCCTCTATATATGTACTGATTTCATATAAGCGTTTTTCCTTGTCATTACAGAGAACTGCTTTTTATAGAATTCCACCAATTAGCCTTTAAGCCTTCATAAACTATAAATGAGTCAGAAGTTACTCAAATTTAATTGTAGAACTAGCTGGCATATATCTATGCGGATAACCAACAAACTTTTATTAACATAAAATTGAACCAATATTTTCAATAGTAACACTAGGATCATGACCAAAAATACAAAGAAAATCCAAAGGAAAATTTAAAATTCGTTAAGAAGAGCGAAGAAAGCCCGCTTAGTCATTGCAGTCATATTCGATTAGCAACCTGATTAATACTGGGATTTAAACTTTTTCATACCTAATTACGACAGCCATTTATACAAATAGAGCAGAAAATTAACAAAATAATAATAATAGTAAATTTTTTTGTCATTTGCCCTTAGGTGGTGTTTAGTTAGTGGAATGGAGGGGAAATAGAATGACCACATCATTGGAATCCCCAATCCTATGTTTGCTTGGACCAAATGTACAAAGAATGAGGATTCCATTTGAATCCAAACTTTATCAAAAACAAAGTAACTTTCTCATTTCAAAACACTATATATCCCATTGATACTCCAATTACCACTCCACATCCATAGCCCATCAAGATGATCTTCCACCCAAAGCCATATGTTTCCTTCCAACCAGCTTCTTTTTGGAGGTTTGGGGATGGTGATGGTCACGTCTCATTGTTATTCCCACACATTTTTTACAGTGGAAATACACATAATCCCAAGTTTTCATTGTATGAGTTGTTCTGGAATGTGTTGAATTGTTTGCCACGAGGTACGGGACCAACCAATCTATTTCTTGATAGGTTGAGAACCAAAAGAGATACCATACTTGTCAACTGCTGAGGAATCTCACCAACAAGCTCATTCGAGGAGAGGTCTAACCATTCAATGTTACTCAAATTTCCAAATGTTAGTGGAATAGAACCAGTCAACTTATTATGTGAAAAGCTGAGCCCTTTTAATGACTTTAGCTTCACAACTAATCTTGGAATTTCTCCTTCAAATTTGTTCTTTGACAAATCTATGGTTGTAAAAATTGTTTGAATTTTTACTAATTCAATAAAGAAGCCTTTCATGACCACAATGACAAAATATTGATAATAGTCTTCAATTGGTCTGAATTTGCATCGATCATGGCTATAAAATTCTCAAAATATTTTGTGGGCAAATTACCACTGAATTCATCGTCAGAACAGTCCATGATTCTTAACTTTTGGAAAGGAAATGCAATTTTGAAATTATGTATGGAACCATGAAATCTATTAGATCTCAAGATAAGAACTTGAAGCAATGGTAGAGATTCCAACCAGTAGGGGAAATGTGTCATTTATCTTGTTATTTCCAACATCTAAAACTTCCAACTTTTCACAGATGAGCAAAGATTGTGGCAAAAATCCACCAAGTTGATTTCCATTTGCAAATGTTAGAGGAATTATGCCATGCAACTTAGTCATTCCTAGATTCAACACTAACAAATTGACACTAAAATTTCCAATACATGGATGATGGTCCCATCGAGAGAATTGTTAGATAAATCGAGGATTAAAAGGGAAGCAAGATTACAAATGGAAGATGATATCTCTCCACTCAATTGATTGTTTAAGATTGAGAAGATGGACAGACTTTTTAACTTTGAGAAGTCATACAACCCAACCCGTCAAGGTATTTGAGGAGAGATTTAGGAAAGTGTGATTCACTTGTTGAAAGATTGATACCGGAATGGATCCATGGAGTTTGTTATTACTTAGATCAAGATTCTCCAAGAAATAATATAGCCAATCAGGAATTGTCCCATTAAGTAGGTTATCAGATAAGGAGAGATATTTTATCTTCCATGAACGAGGATTTGGACCGGATGTAAAATTATATGAAATTTGGGTTGAGTTATAACTAGAAATTTAAGGAAGCTGGCCAGTAAAGTTGTTGTTTGACAAAACTAAAGTTTCGAGGCACTTTAGAAAAATTAGAGATGACCATGGGATTTAACCACCTAAATTGTTCGAAGAGAGATCTAATCTTGTGATTTGTGTGAGGTTACCAAGCAAAGTGGGATTATTATTCCATCCTAGGATTTTACAACCATGGAAAAATAAAGATTCCAAAAACTTGAAATTTTGAATTAGATAAGGTAAATCTATTGAGACTTTAGACATAGAAAGATCTAAGTGAGTGAGTACTAGTCTAGTACAACTGCAATTAGATTTAGGCAATAAGGAATCGGTGAGATTTTTATTACCACATAAATCAATTGTTTCAAGTTTTGGTAGATGGAAAATGTAATCTGCAGGTAAGTTCCCACTAAGACCGCAATCATTGAGAGAGAGAACTACCAATGAAGAAGACAAATTCACCAAGAGAAGAGGGGAAATGGAGGACATATCAACAATCTCCCTGTTTTGTGCCATTCACCCAAGACACTATCACTGCAACATTATTACCATAACATCCTCCATAAAGAGATGTATTAACAGAAAATGAGTTCTTGAATTGGAGAAGAGCAGATCTCTCGTAAGGATGACATGATGGAGAAGGATTAATATTATTAATGAAGATGAAAATGTTGACGAACACAATGAAAGAAAGAGAAAGAGTAGCAATGGTAGCAATGAAAACCAAGCCATCAGAAAATTGTACTGGTGGTCAGCTTCTACTCATCTACTATATATAGATATAAACATTAATGCAAATTCTTTCGTTGTACATAGAATTGTAGAAAAGATCAAATGATTTGTCGTTTATTACATGTGAATTTCAGCTTGGCTGATTTACTTCTGTACTATTGGGAGCTCTAATGTACTATTTAAATACATGGAAAACTAGAAGCAAGCAATTATATATATGAGATACAGTAGTGCACCAAGTAGTTTATCCAGTTTTATTGGGAGAAAATTTAATTTATTTTAAAGATGAATAAATCAAATTTAAAATAAATCAATAAAATAATGATATATTATCTTGATTATGTGACAATCAATTTGATTTCTTTAGTATTATTGAATAAGTAGTTTTGTTATGATAGATGTACACTCTCATATTATGGTGGAGATGAACATTTAATTACATGTAATCAGACACTCATAACCATTAATATAGCTGTGTATGATCTTTGATGCTGCTCATTTTTACTTAAATATTATCATTATTGTTATTTTACAAGTGAACAGGGGATTCGCATTCATAATTTTTTCGAGAAAAATATCTAAGAGAAGTCGCTCAACAGTTTGGAGGACACAGAGGAAAAGAAGTTTTTCTCTTTATGGTAATTTTTTTTCTTAATGGTCAATACAGAAAACGAAGTTTGATAGAAAGAAGTTGTCTTATATTATAAGTTAGAAGTCATCCAAGCTGGGCATCATTGTGGATCACATTCGTACAGGAAAATTACATTTTCAACTTTTAGTTTGTAAAATGTCCAATCTGATTTAAATGATTAAAATACTACAGTAAAACTTTTATAAATAAATATGCATGGGATTATAAAATATTATTCAATTAAAGGGTTATTTATTTATTGATAAATGAATAATTTATTAATTTATCGATAAATGAATACTTTTTAATTTAGAAAGAATTTTATACTATTTTGAGAAATAATTTTACAAACTATATAATATATATTAATAAAGGAAAAGACTAATTAGGCTTGATCAAATTTACATTAATCATCACTCAATCAATGAATGAATAAAAAAGAATCAATAGAGAATTTTACCATACAAAGAAGTTTACTCGAATGGAAAGAATCCTACAGATAATTGTAAAGAAGACTGTTGCTTAGTAGGTTAATTAGTTGATCTCTATTTGTGAAAAATATTTTTATTTATTTAGCAAAATTATTAATTTTTTGAACATTTATTTAATTTATTGAACATTCATTTATCAAGGTATTATTGTAATTGATATGTAAGGATAAATGTCACTGATAATAGTAATTAACGGTGATAAATAGCAATACTTATAAAAAAAGAAATGGTCAATATTAATAATAAATGGTTTGTGAAATCACGCCATCTATGTACTGGTGCACAGAAAAAAAGTTCTCTCTTCCCTTTAGCAATTAGTCGAGAACCACGTTTTATTGACTTCCACCAGTTGGCCCTTGCCTTTAGCAATTAGTCGGAACCATGTTTTATTGACTTGCACCAATTAGCTTTTGCCTTCTATACTTAAAAGTAGGCCTCAATTTTTAACCACGTAGGAAAGGATGAAAAGAGTAGACCACATATGTAGAACACGTACCACACACATGTCCACCATATAATTTGATCAAAAATAGATAATATTCAAATTTAACATAATATAGTATTTTATATATATATATAATAGCTGATTAAAAATTATACATTAACTCACAAAGCTTCATGGTAGGTTCAAAAAACAGAGGGAAAACTATTAACCGAGAAACGTTCACAGTAGGCTCAAACAACAGAGAGAGAGAGAGAGAGAGAGAGAGATGTTCCTTTAATTCAATGGGCTAGCTGAAAAATTATAAAGGAAGTGAGTTCAAAAAACCTTATTGTAAAAGTCAGTAAATAAATAGCATGATTATATGGTTAGAATACACAGCACCACGTAAAAAAGGGAAAAGCCTAATGAAAATATAGTGAAAATGAATACTGTAACTTCACACAACTCAACATTTAATTTGTAGATATCGGAATTAAGACCAGACTCCCCTTAAGTGTCAAAAACATCAACTTGCAAACTTAATAATTAAGACATGATATTGATAATGAAGCCATTAACAGCTGAAACCAAAATTTAATTATCAGATTAATTCAAGTACACTCTCTTAAATCCTTTCATATGAAAAATGCTATTTTAAAAAGTAAAAATGTGAGACGTAAGCTAACGTTAAGGCAATGAGGCGCGCATATGTTTTTTAGTAGTTAAACATTAGTAGTAAAAGAATTATATTTATAAGTTATAAAGTATTAACAATAAGTACGAAATTAATAAATAGGTCAAATTGCACTTTAGTACTACCTATTTTTAACAGTGCTTTGATCTGGGGCTGTTAAAAATAAATAAATAAAAATTTGACACTTACTATTTTATTATCATTTCCGTCAAAACTACATAGAAACAAAGTTACATGCAGCTCATGTGATCTTTTTCTGTGTATTTTTTTTTCTCTTCTAATTTCCAAAATTTATTTGAAAAATGTAACGTTTTTTATTAATATATTTGAATGATTTGCCATAATTGTGTCTTAATGGGCTTTTATTTCCCTAACATTATGATTTTTGGAAAACAAAGGGGTTTTGATAAAAGTTGTTTTGGCACTGATTTTGGACTCTCATGCAACACACATTTTTTAGAGTCTTACTACATACAGAAAGGGTTTCTAGAGTTTTGCATTGTGAGGGTGGTAAAGCGAAGGTATATTGAAATTTCAAATAGAAAAGCATCGGTGGTGCTGCATATGAGAGCTTTTGCATCCGTTGTATCCTGGAGACTACTGTCGGCAAAGATATGCACTGGAGAGACGGAAATCGTCTTAAAAAAACTGTGGTACTATACAGGTCTGGGACAGATTGAAGAACAAGCAGATCATAAGAGAAAGGCATACAGGTTCTTATGATTTTCGTTCCTTAATTTTTTTCAATTTTATTATTCCACATATCCACATATATTTACATATATTAGTTTCCAACAAGCTTAAGATGATTTTCCTTTTATATATGTTTTTATATGTGGATTTATCGATTGTGTGCTTTAAAGAAAGAAATATATATATATATATATATATTTTTTTTTTTTCTTCTTACTCGTGGAAAATATTGTGGATGGGCATTTGTCTATTTTTTATTTTATTAAAAATATTTTCATAAAATTGCTTGCCCATGATATTATGAATTTTTTCGAATTTTACTGGTGAATTTTCGTTGCCGGAAACGTGAAAAAACTTGAAAAAATGGCAATCGGATCAGTTGATCCTAGACTAGGAAAATGGATCAAATCGACCTGGTTAGAGGTTGACGATGGGTTAAGAAATAGGTAAACAGATCGAAAATCGGGCAAACGAGCGTTTCTGGGTTAGAGATCCTAATTTTAAAATTCTATTGCCCTAGGCCCAATTCCAAAACCCAGCCTGTGGTTAGAACAGGTTACTGTTCAGCCCATAAGCCAAGGCCCAATTACAATTCTGGCCCAAGAGAATCCAAGCCCAATTGATATGGGTCTGCCATGTGTCGAAAGACTACTGGACCACGTGGCACAATGAGGCATCGACATATGTCCCACAACCGCAAGGCCATGTGGTGAACAGTGGCTATGCCATATGTTGCACAATGCACGGCCACGTGTCACCATGCGGTACGACAACATTTTGAACACAGAAACATACAACGTGTCGTACAGAGACAAAGCCACATGTCAGCACGAGAGAGGGCCATGTGTTGGTCGATGGCATATGACATGTTTCGATCCAAAAGGATGCCACGTGTTGGCTAGTGGCACATGACACATGTCAAACCAGGAGACCCCCACATGTTGGCCAAAGGCACATGACACCTGTCGATTAAGTGGAGGCCATGTCAGTGACACATCAGCACCACATAAGCATGATGGGATACCATGTCAACTCTATGTTGCTGCCACATCAATGTTATTGGATTCCATGTCAGTGCCACATTAATAGATGTGCCACGTGGCTGATGCCACATTAGCAAATTGATACCATTGGCAGGTGCCACGTTAGCTATGTGACATGTGGCATGTTGCCACATCAGCAAGTCTAACACGTGGTTTGTGACACATCAGCATAGTGACACATCAGCATGGTGTCAGTAATGATGTCATCAAGGTGTAATTGATGATGTCAACCTTAGTGGGTGTATAAAGTTATTTTATGAGTGTATATAGCAATTTTATGGGTGTATACAGAAACTCAAGGAAAATCACAATGTTGTAATTTCTTATTAGAAATTGGCTTTAACTAGTTTGTTGAGATAGAAAATAATAACTAATTGATTTCTATTTTTGTGATTTTACAAAGAGACCAGATGCCTCCTCCTGCAAAACATGTAGAGAGACCAAAAAAGTTTAGTGGAGCACATTTTAAAAGATGGCAACAGAAGATATTGTTTTACTTGGCTACACTAAATCTTGCGAGGTTCTTGATTGAAGACACACCTCTGAGTAATGATGAGAGTGATAAATTGACACTCATTGTGGTGGTTGCTTGAAAGCATTTTGAATGCTTTTGTCGGAATTATGTCCTAAATGGCCTGTAAGATGCTTTGTACAGAGTGTACTGTGGCATGAAGATAGCAAAGAAGCTGTGGAAAACTTTGGAACAGAAATATAGAACTTAGAATGCACGTTCCGAAAACTTTATTATAGGTTGATTCTTGGACTATGCGATGGTGGACTCAAAGCCATTGATGAGCTAAGTACATGAGTTACAAGTGCTCAATCAAGAACTTCTTGTTGAAGGGAAGATAATTAATGAAGTCTTTTAAGTAGCTGCTATGATTGAGAAGGTACCTTCTAGTTGGGAGACATTAAGAATTATCTCAAGCATAAGAGAAAGGAAATGGGTATGGAGGCTCTTGTTGGCAAGCTTCATATTGAAGATGATAATAAAAGATCTTTGAAAGCTGTGGTGAAGGCTAATAGTGTGGAGCATGGTCAAAGTTCCAAGAACAAGAAGAAAACTGGAAGAAATTCCAAGATAGGGCCTAAAGGAAGGATCTCCAAGAAGGCCAAGTTTCAAGCAAGTGCTTTAACTGTAACAAGATAGGCCACAGAGCGACGGAATGTAGATTGTCGAAAAGAAAGAAGAACAAAAAGGCATAAATGATGAAGCACATCTGTAACACCCCATCCCGAAGTACGTTGAAATTTTCTTACATTGACCAAGGTTGATCGAGTTTGACCGCTATTGACCGAGAGGGGTCAAACATTTAATTTTTGATTCGGATAGAATTCTAAGTTGACCGAGGCATCATTATGAAGTACGCATAAATCCGAGTCCGTAGACTAGTAGCACGTCGAAAACAAAGCTACGATTTGAAAGTTATAAGCAAAATAAGTTTAGGTCCGAACTATTTGAGTGTGTTGGAGTTGACTTTTTATTCTTGCTTAATTTAGGTTTGACTCCTATATGGTTGTAAAGTACTCATCAATACAAATTCATGGACTGGTAGCACCCTTAAATCGGACCTACAATTAAAAGTTGCAAGTCTATAAAGTTACACCTATTTTTCCCGAGAATATTTTTATCGGGTAGTGGAATATTCAAAGAATATTTTATTTGTGCCACATGTCACCAAATGGGATGCATCACATGTAATACTATAAAAGTGCACATGTCAGCCAGAACTAAGTATTATATTATTTTGTCATTATTATATTATTATATTATTATTTTAATATTTTATTTATTTATTTTCCTTTTCTTTTTCTTTTCTTTTTTTTTTCTCCCCCCCCCCCAAAAAAAAAAAAACAAAAACACCCACTTTTTGTTTTTTTCTTTTTTCTTTTTCTTTTTCTTCTTCCTCGAACCCAACAGAGAGAGTGATAAATAGAGACACACAAACCTTTATCTCTCTCCTTGACTCTCTCCTCCCTCTCTCCTTTGACCGGCCATTTAGCTGTGTTTCAATGGTCGGACGGTGACACACGCCAGTGGACTTAAGAGCCGACGGCCAAATTTTTGGCCGTTTGGCCCGTGGACGAGCCGGGATCGGCTATCCAAAGCTGACAACCAGTTGGCCCATTTCCCAATGGTTCTTGATAGTGAGACCAGTCCTTCCCCTTAGTTTTTGACCCCCTGATTCCAAAAATGACCTCAATTTTCCTAAATTCCAAGTCGTATGTGAGATACATGGAGTGGAGTGTTTGGCCAAAACTTTCCGTTCATTTTTTGGCTAATCCCGATGGCTTTGAGCTCAATGGAGGTTGTAATATATTCCTTGTCTCGTTAACTTTCTATTCGTACCTCATTTACAAATTTTGGTTAACGTTTGTGTTAAATCCTCTGGATAACCTTGTATAATTTATTCAATTAAAATATTAATTTAATTGGTTTGTGTATTATTGATATTTTAGGAGCACGTATGAGTTATGAAATTGATTCTATGGAGGATCTTGACTGAATTGTGTGCTTAAGGTGAGTGACCCACCTTCAAATTATTTTCGGGAGTTCAATTTTGAATATTTTATGTTAATTCAATATCTGAAAATGATATCTTATGTGTTGAATATTTAGTAAATTTATAATTGGAATTTTGATGCCAAAATTGAGTAAATTAAAATTACTTGTACATTAAGAAATATTTTGATTTTAAGAATTTTATGAATTTGGAATTTAATTCAATATTTATTGAATTTTATTGTGGGAATATTGCATAATTAAATATTTGAGAAATATGTTTTATGTATTTGATATTAAGAGAATTTCTATCTAAATTTATATTGCCAATTTGTGATAATTTTTAATATATGTTTGGTGCCAAAAAATATATTTGGAAATTTAAAGGAATAAGGTGATGCATATAGAAGTATATTTTTTGTGTAGAGAATTTTATGGTAAGTCCTACCCTTAGGGGAGCTGCTGTCAGATTTTCTATTGGAAAATTCGATTGTATTTCTCTAGAATCAGGGCTTTTCTAGGGTTCTGGTGAGAGATCTTGGTCAAATCCTGACAACATCAGCCGAAAGGTTGATGAGTTTGTCCTTAGCACTGTTGTCTCTAAGGTGAATTTGGTGGGATCAAATCCTAGAGAGTGGTGGATTGATACTGGTGCGACCCGCCACATATGTTATGACAAGAACTTATTCACTTCCTTCGAACCAACTAAAAATGGGGAGAAGTTGTTTATGGGAATTTCGCTACATCAAAGATCCAAAAGGAGGGTAAGATAGTCCCGAAGATGACCTCTGAAAAGGAACTGACTATTAATAACATGCTGTATATTTCAGACATTCATAAGAATCTGGTATCTAGATCACTAATGAGCAAACATGGTTTTTGCTTAGTGTTTGAGTGAGATAAGGTTATTTTGTCCAAGTATGGAATATTCGTGGGAAAGGGCTATGTAGTCAATGGTTTATTTAAACTGAATGTAATGACTGTAAAGCCAAAAGATCTCAGTAAAGCTAGTACTTCTTCTATTTACTTGATTGAGTCTTCCATTTTGTGGCATGGTAGACTAGGTCACATTAATTTTCGTTCTCTATGGAGGTTAATTAACTTGAATCATATTCCCATATTTGAAATTGATTCCAAACATAAGTGTAAAACTTGTATAGAGGCAAAATAGATGAGGCTATCATATCAAACGATTGAAAGGAATAATGAACCCTTGGATTTAATACATAGTGATGTATGTGATTTGAAATTCACACTGACTAAAGGTGGTAATAAGTATTTTATCACCTTTATTCATGATAACACAAAATATTGCTATGTATATTTGCTTAAGAGCTATGATGAGGCAATAAAACAGAAGTTGAGAATCAGCTCGATAGAAAAGTTAAAATAATAAGAAATGATTGTGGTAGCAAGTATATAACTTAATTTGGTAATTATTGTGCTCAAAGTGGTGTTAGACATTAAATTACTCCACCATATTCACCATAGTCAAATGGTGTGGTTGAATGGAAAAATTGTACTTTGAAAAAAATGATGAATGTAATGCTCTGATAAGTTCGAGATTACCTTAGAACTTATGGGGGGAAGCCGTTCTGGCAGCAAATTACCTTTTAAATTAAGTGCCCTAGAAGGACCAATTAAAGACGCCCTACGAGCTCTAGAAAGGTAGACGATTATCCTATAAATACTTATGAGTGTGGGGATATCTGGCCAAAGTATTGATACCCACTCCAAAGAGAGTAAAGATAGGTTCTAAAACAGTTGATCGCATCTTTATAGGATATGCACAGAGTGGTAGTGGATACCGATTTCTTATGTATAGCTTAGAAATTCCTGATATACATAAGAATACGATAATGGAATTGAGAAACGCATCATTTTTCAAGCATATTTTTCTATATAATGTTGAAGAAGGACCGAGTTAGTCTAAACAAACAAATGATGCTATCAGTGAAGATAATCATGATAGTGGTCAAGAACAGGAGATTGAAGTTGAGATTGAGGTTGAACTAGGACGAAGCAAGAAAGTAAGAACAGAAAAATCCTTCGGTCTGGATTTTCTTACTTATATGCTAGAAAGTGAACTTCAAAGCTTCCAAGAAGCTGTAAACTCTCCTGAAGAAAATTTATGGAAAGAAGTTATAAAAAAGTGAAATTGATTCCATGTAGCAGAATCACACCTAGGAGTTAGTAGATCTTCCTCCAGGTTGTAAACCATTGGGTTATAAATGAAATTTTAAAAGGAGAAAGAAAGTAGATGGAACAATAGAAAAATACAAGGCAAGGCTTGTAATTAAAGGACACAAGCAACGAGAAGGCCTTGATTATTTTAATACATATTCTCCAGTGATAAGAATAAATTCCATAACGATTGTACTAGTAATCGCTACATTGCAGGATCTGAAGTACATCAAATGGATATTAAAACAACATTTCTCAATGGAGATCTTGATGAAGAGATCTATACGGAGCAACTTGAAAGTTTCTCCATACCAAGACAAGAAAAGAAAGTCTGTAGATTAATGAAGTCCTTGTATGGACTAAAACAAACTCCAAAGCAGTGGCATCAAAATTTTGATAGTGCCACGGTAAGTGATGGATTTAAAATAAATAAGTGTGACAAGTGTATCTAAGTAAAAGATACAGAGAATGGATACGTCATTCTTTGTTTATATGTAGATGACATACTCATCGTAGGTAATGACAATAATATGGTCTGAATTACAAAAGCTATGTTAAAATCCAAATTTGATAAGAAAGATATGGGGCTTGCTGATGTGATTTTAGGAACGAAAATCATGAGGACTTCAAAAGGGATCATTCTTAGTCAAACACATTATATGGATAAAATACGAGCTAAATTTAGTAATTATGATACTGGAATAGCCAGAACACCCATAAATATGAGTCTACACTTATCCAATATAAAGGGGAAATAAGTAGACTTAGTAGATACACGACTAATCTAAATGAAGAATACTGGAACGGTATCGTTAGAGTACTAAGGTACTTACGATATACAAATGATTACGGATTGCACTATACAAGATATCCTGCTATATTAGAAGGATACAATTATGCAAATTGGATATCAGACATCAAAGATTCAAAGTCCACTAGTGGCTTTGTATTCACATTAGTGGGTGCAGTCGTGATATCGAAGTTCTCAAAATAAACTATGACAGCTCGATCCACAATGGAATCTAAATTCATCGCATTAGATAAATTTCATGATGAGGCAGAATGGCTAGGCCAATTTTTAGAAGACATTCCGAGATGGCCTAAACCTATACCTGCAATAAGTTTCACATTGTGATAGTCAATCTGCGATTAGCAGGGAATATTATGTATAATGGAAAGTCTAGACACATATGTCAGAGACATAATTCCATTAGACAGTTAACCTCGACTAGAGTTATCTCAATAGACTATATAAGGTCTAAAGATAACATTGCGGATAGAGAACTAGTTGAGAAATCATCAAAGGGAATGGGTTTGAAGCCCATAAGTAAAGTCGATACGATGGAAACCAAATCTAGTTGACTGGAGATCACATGATCTAGGTTCAATGGGGGAACGCAATTGTAAAGATTGGAATGGATCACTGTGCCAGTTAATCCTCTGCCCATTCTTATGATGAAATATTGATAGATGAAGGTTAAGCATAAAGTATGCTTTTAATGATTCTTATATATGTGTGTTTAATAATCTATACATAGTCTAGCTGATTACAATGAAAATAGGAATCATCTATGTGAGAGAAAAGAGTGGCTACTTTAAAAGAAAATTGTTAAGGGCGCAATTTTCTAGAAACTCTCGCAGAAGCAGGGAGGTGTTCAAGGCCAAAATGAACACAATAGTGAGAACTAAAATGTACCAAGAATGAATCATGTGTGAACTATGTTGTCATTTACGTAAATGACAAAAATGGTTCAAAGATATCGCATCCACCATTAGTCAGTAAAGTAGATATAGTTTCATAAGAGAAGATTCAAAGAGTAACATATACTTATCCTATGCAGGTTCTAACTGTAGAGCTTTACCACTAGAGTCTTACATAGTCCCTAGTAGTCAAATCATTCAGGTAGGGGATTGCAACATTTTTTACTAATATATTTGAATGATTTGCCATAATTGTGTCTTAATGGGCTTTTATTTCCCTAACGTTTTGATTTTTGGAAAACAAAGGGGTTTTGATTTTATTAATATATTTGAATGATTTGCCATAATTGTTTCTTAATGG
The DNA here is from genome assembly GCF_031755915.1 of Ziziphus jujuba. Taxonomy (NCBI): domain Eukaryota; kingdom Viridiplantae; phylum Streptophyta; class Magnoliopsida; order Rosales; family Rhamnaceae; genus Ziziphus; species Ziziphus jujuba. The sequence continues at coordinate 23,948,036 of NC_083381.1, read as the reverse complement.
GTTTTTATTTCCCTAACGTTTTGATTTTTGGAAAACAAAAGGGTTTTGATAAAAGTTGTTTTGGCACTCATTTTGGACTCTCACGTAACACACATTCTTTAGAGTCTTACTGCATATAAGTTTTGCATTGTGAGGGTGGTAAAGTAAAGGTATACTAAACGTTTGAAGAGAATACTTCAGTGGTGCTGTGTCCGAGAGCTTTTGGATCCGTTGTATCCTGGGAGATGACCATCGATAAACATCTGCACCAATGAAACAAAAATCATCTTAAGGAAGCTGTGGTACCGCACAGGCCTTGAACAAATTGAACAACAAGCAGATCAAAAGAGAAAGGCATAGATGTTCTTATGATTTTCATTTCTTAAGTTTTTTCATTTTTATTATTCCACATATCCACATATATTTACATATATTATTCATATTTTTTAACAAAAATTCATAAAATACCATGTGCTACTCACGTGCTTTGCTATCCTTTTTGCCTCAAAACACCCCATTTAATTGTATATTCCCCCTGTTTTAACAAAAACAATATTGAAAAGTTTGCAGCTCATTCAACATATTAGATGAAAAAGAAGGAATGTCTTCACACGACTCAATTTATTTGACGGGTTTAGATTTATTATGCAACAATGAAATACCGAGACCCACTGTGGTGAAATCATCAATGAGCAATAACAATCTTGGTTCAGAGATTTATCAATGTGGTTCCATAAGGTATTAATCAAATCTAATTTAGGGCTTTAGCTCATGTTAATTTCATCCATTCATAGATGAATCTGCGCATCTATTGAATCTTGAATCCTTTCTATTATATTAGCTCATATTTACCTCTTGGTAATGCACTTTAGAAATATTTTCTTCATTTAGTGTGATTTAGATTTATTATGAGTTTTTTGCATTACTATGATTGGAATCAACTATCAGTGATTCAGTTTAAAATTGAAAACAATCAAGAAAGAAAGATGTTGCCCCGCTCAACACCTAACACTACCACGTGTCAATATAATACAATCAAAATAGAAAAGATGACCTTTTTACTTTCCAGTTAAAATTTAGTTCACTTTCATTGATAAAGAAATACATTTGATTATATTCAACAATTTTATTATTCTATATTGGTAATATGCAAAGTACATAGATGTGTTTAATAGAATGTTCTTGAGAGAAAAAATGTTAAGACCCTTCCAAAGTTACCTACCTGAACCCTAGGATAGCCCTGATTAGAGGAAATTGCACAGAATTTCTACTAAAAATCTAATAACATCTCCCTTATAAAATTGACTCCGCCAAATTCCTACATAGAAAACTCACCTTGAAAAATATACATCCGCAGTATTTCTCCCTACCTTACTATAAGTTTTCACAAATTTGCAAAACTTCGATAACAATGGCATAGGAATACAAATGTAAGTAATAAATGATAAATCGTAAGTGCTTTTTTATGTGCTGGGACCCTTCATAAATCTTACTGCCTGACCCCAGGATGGCCCCGACTCCCCTTAAGTTTTTACTCAGCATAGGAAATATGTACTTCTGTAAACTCATAGCCATCCACACCTTCCACATACTACAATCTCACAATTTTACAACACTTCATGAATATATCAAACATATAAATGTAGAAGAAAGTTAATGATACTAATAATAACCAGATATAAAGACAACTTAAGTTCCAGATCCTAAATCATACAATTTACCTTTTAACATATAGAAGATATACAAATGCAAGTCATACCATTAATAACCGACAAATTGTAAAATATCTTTTAATAAAATAAATCACATTTAAAATGCGTATATAAAAACAATACTTTAAATTGAACATTTAAGGTCTTAACTATAACTTCGATAACATCATTACTATCCAGAACCGACGTAAATATATATATATATATATATATACTCTATATAATATATATGTCTCTTGAAAAATTTGGATAACCTGCCCGTAAGCTAACACACTTGCCCAAAGCTAACACTTCTACCTGAAGGCTGGAATACCTGCCTGACGAATGCAATATGTGCTCGAAGGCTAAGACACACGCCTGAAGGCTAATACACTTGCTCGAAACTAGTACTTCTACTCGAAGGCTACGATACCTGCCTGGAGGGTGAAGTATCTATCCCAAGGCTAGTACTCTCGCTAGAAGGCTGCTACACCTTATTAAAGGCTGAAGGACCTACTCAGAGGCTAGTACTCTTACTCAAAGGCTATTTATACATGCCCAAAGGCTGTGATACCTAGCTGAAGGCTGAAGTACCTTCCCAAAAACTAGTGCTTCTATATGAAGGCTGTGATACCTACTTAAAAGTTGAAGTACATGCCGAAAGGCTAATACATCTTATGTACCATATAATATACCAAGGCACAATCCAATGATGTTGGTTAATCATAGATACAATACTACTAATATGGCCAAGGGTGGTTGCTAAAGATGGTCATCCAATCCATTGATCTCGTAGGCAGCAGAAATACGATACTAACCCATTTATAAGTTTACCTGGTTACTGCCCCAGTATTGTATGGTACACCTAACACATAACATAGTATATATATATATATAAATACATGTACATCGAAAAAATACCTGATGTACCATACGATATACCAGTGTTATCAAGTGATGCTTGGTATCCCAAACACCACTTAATAGATGGGGGGAAAGAAGAGAACTTGCACACATCCTTACTAGCATCCTCATGGTACTGGTGCTAAATAACCTGCCAACCTATAACTTAATAATGGAATCAAGCTGAAGAGAACTATGTCGACGATGCCATAACATATTGGAATAGTAAAATGGATGAACAAGATATTAATTGAGAAGGCAAAGAGCATGAGGTTGCATGTAGGCTAGCCAAAGCAATTTTGAGCAAAAGAATTCAATACAGCAACTTATCTAATCAACAGAAAACCATCAGTACCATCAGAGCATAGAATACCAAAGTTAGATATAGAGTGGAAAAGAGAGTAGTCTTTTGCATTTAAAGGTATTTGGATGTGTTTCCAATGTGCACATTAGTTATCATGCTAGAAGTAAACTAGATACCAAATCACACAGGTGTACATTTATTAGGTATGGTGGTAATAACTTTAATATAGACTTTGGAATGAGTAGAATAGGAAGGTCATCAAAAGTAAAGATGTAGTCTTTAATGAGAAGGTTATGTAAAAGGACAGAGATGCTTCAAATCCAATAAGGTTAGTGCTTTCTAAACCTACTTATTTTGAGCTTTACGATGATAATGTCTTGGAAAATATATAAGAGCAGTTAGAGCCAGCTCCTTAGGATGAGAATATAGATACACAAGTTGAGAAAAACGATGCACAAGTGAAGAAAGCATTGCATAGGAGGTGAAGCCAGCATAGGAACTAGATTCACTTAGAAGATCTAGTCAACCACACAAGTGAAACAAGAAACATATCTACTATTGACTAATGGTGGTGAGCCTGATTACTATGATCAGGCATGTCAGGTGAATGATGCAAGTAAGTGGGAGCTTGAAATGAATAAGGAGATAAAATATTTTATGCATAACTAGACTTGCGACTTGGCTAAGTTTCTAGAGGTAAAAAGAAGCCTTGTAAAATGAATGGTTGTATCACTTAAAGGAGACAAATGATGGTTTCAAGAGGTATAAAGTCAAGTTGGTTGTAAAGGGTTTTCGCTAAAAGGAGAGGATAGACATAAGACCTATAAACCCTGAAGGATGTGAGGCAAGAAAGGGAAAGATTAGTGAATAATACATTAGGGTGGATTATGGCAACCAAAGGTGAACTGGTATGACCCTGCCAAGGTAAGTATGGGTAGTTTGCAAGGCCCTAGCAGGCTACTTTACTAGCAAAAACCACTTTGTGTTTAGCCCCACATCGCTTAAGTGTGGAATAATGATGGTTCAAATGTAAAGTAGACCTTCTTTTAACAGCTGAAACTTGTTCAAAGTAGTTGACTTAAAGATTCAAAAGAACTCCACAATCAGGTGTACTCTGGTGGGAACCTAAGATGTGTGATCTCTTGGAAAGTCCAAACAAAAAACCTCATACCATTTGGAGTGTGGTGGATAAATTGGGAAAAATATTGATGGAGTAAGAAAATGGCAGAATGCTGATAGGTGAGACATTACAAGTGGTATCAAAGCTTTTACCGGTCGGAAGTGACATTGACCCTAAGGAGGATGCATTATAAGACATATAAGCTTTGAAGAATACAATAAAACAAGAGGCAAGATCAATTAATAATACATTAAGGTGGATTATGATGACCAATGGTCAACTAGTGTGATGCTGCCAAGGTAAGTGTAGATGAGTGCGAGGCATTAACAAGTTATCTTATTAGTAAAAGCCACCTGCTGTCTAATCCCACATCTCCTTGGTGTGAAACGATGATGGTTCAAATGTAAAGTACATATTCTCCCAATAACCAAAGCTTTTTTAAAGTGGTTAGATTTAAAAGAACTCCACATTTAAGCATGTTCTAAAAGGAGCAATCTTAGGATCAGTGATCTTTTGAGAAGTTTAAACACAAAATTGTATACCGTTTGGAAGGCGGTGGATAAATTGGGGACAATATCAATGATACAAGAGAATTGAGCGTTACAATAGACTACACATTCTCTCCAATGGTAAAAACTAACTACCATTAGGTTAGTTTAAAGAATTATTATTACTATGGATCTTCATCTAAAGTAGCTAGATGTGATGATAGCAATTCTCATTTGTGACTTGTAGGAGGAGATATCTATGCAGCACTCAGAAGGATTATAGTTAGAGGCAAAAAAAAACTAGTGTGCAGCTTGGAATTCAATGGATAAATTAAGAACAATTTCAATGGAGCAAGAGAGTGGGCCATCACAATAAACTACACGAACGTATTCTCTTTAGTGGTAAAACTGACTACCATCACGTCATTGTTGTAGCTAAGGATCTTCATCTAGAGCAGCTAGGTGTAAAGATAACAATCCTCCATGGTGACTTGCAAGAGGAGATATATATGCTGCAACCAAAATAATTTACAATTAGAGGCAAAGAAAACCTAGTGTGCAGATTGGAAAAGAGCCTGTGTGAGATCCCACATCAGTTGGAAAGGGAAACGAAGCATGCCTTAAAAAAGGGTGTGGATACCTTTCCCTTGTGACGCATTTTGATAAAACCGTGCGGGCTGAGCCCAAAGCGGACAATATCGTATGTGAGTGGACTGAGCTGTTACAGATGGTATCAGAGCCAGTACCCGGATCGGTGTGCCAGCGAGGACACTGGACCCCAAGGAGGGAGGATTGTGAGATCCCACATCAGTTGGAAAGGGGAACGAAGCATGCCTTAAACGAAGGTGTGGATACCTTTCCTTTGCGACGCATTTTAACAAAATCGGGAGGGTTGGGCCCAAAGCGGAAAATATCACATGCGGGTGGATTGGGCTGTTACAGCTTGTATGGCTTGAAGCAAGCCTTTAGACAGTGGTACAAGAAGTTTAATGGCTTTATAAAAGAGAATGGGTAACACAAGTGCAATGTAGATCATTATTGTTACTTCAAGAGATCTAGTGAAAGTTTTGTCATTTCATTACTCTACAGAGAGTTTTATCATTTTATTACTCTATGTTGATGACATGATGGTTCCTGGCTCAGATCTAAATGAGATCAACAAGTTGAAAAAGCAATTGTCCAGTACATTTGAAATGAAAGACTTTGGTGAGGCAAAGAAGATACTTGGCATAAGGATTAGCAGAGACATGAAGAATTGTATTCTGAAGCTCTCTCAAGATGGGTACAATTAAAAGGTATTGGAAAGGTTTGGAATGAGTGATGCTAAGCTTATCAAAATACATTGGGCTAATCATTTCATGTTATCCAAGGAATAGAATCCGAAGACAACTGAGGAATTAGACTACATGACTAAAATTCCTTATGCTTCAACAGTTGGAAGTCTAATATATGCCATGGTGGGCATAACAAAAAATATAGCTTATACAATTGGAACTGTTAGCAGATACATGTCAAACTTAGGTAATTGGGAGGCTGTCAGATGGATTTTCAAATACTTACAGGGTACCATAAAAAAGTGTCCATGCTTCAAAAGGGGTGAGTTGAAGCTACATGGATATGTAAATGCAAACTATACTAGTAATGTGGATAATAGGAGGAGCACTATGAGGTTATATGTTTTCTCTAAATGGGACATTAGTTGGGTATCTTAGTTGCAGAGGATTTTGACCATGTCTACAAATGAAATAGAGTATGTGACAGTGATTTAGGCTTACAAGGAGATGATATAGTTATAGGTCTTATTGTCAAAGTTGAGATTCCGTTAAGAGGAATATGCTTTGTATAGTGACAGTCAGAGTGTGATACAATTGGCCAAGAACTTTAGCACACCATGCACAAACAAAGCATATTGATGTCTGTTATCACCTCACTAAAGACTTTCTTGAAGATGAGGTGCTGATACTTGTGAAGATACAAGGGAGCAATAATCCATCTGACATGTTAACGAAGCCAATGACAACAGAAAAATTGGAGTTGTACTCAACTTCAGTTGGTCTTTGAGGTTGAGGACAAAAAATGAGCATGCTACATTCGCTAGTTATCGGGGTAGGAGGTATGGTTTTAATCTTCAAATGGGAGATTGGTGATTTGTGAAGCTTGAAAAGAAGATCTGAAGGAAAAGAAGAATAAGCTACAAATGGTAGCATGAACACTGTCGTGCTAGCGAGGAAAAGTTATAGCGATGCAACATCAAAATTCATCCACAAAACAGAGGCGATAGAGCCACGAAGTTGTCCATGGAGTATCTCAACGCTACGGTAAGAGAAAGCTAGCATTACTACACTGGCTAGGAGGCGCTAGGTGTAGGAACCATTGTGATGTTCAATTTTTGTCCAGGAAGTGAGCGTTGCAATGTACATTGCACAGGATAGTGGTGCTACTGTAATATTTAGATAGGTTTTTTATTTTTTTATCAATTTTATCTTTGTTTTATTGGGATTTATTGTGCCCTAACTTTATTATGTGATGATCTGAGTTTGTAAAACTTAGAGAGAGATTGAAAGATTCAATAAAAATAAAGAAGAGAGGGTTCTTCACCATTTTCATAAAACTAATAAGACTGATAGTGGATTTTAAGCGGGTGCACTATGTGGATGTAGAGATATTATTAAAAGTTGAACATGTTAAAAATTTATGTTTTCTCTTTATTTTTTCTATTGTTTTATGTGTGCTTTGATATTAGTTTCATTGTTTTCTCGTTGACATCAATCCCAATATCATCGAGACATTTGGAGAAGCCCCAATTTTTCCCAACATATAGGACCAACCAATCTATTTAGAAAGCTTCAGAATCTCAAGAGATATCATATTTGTTAATTATCAACTTTTGGAAAGGAAGTGAAGTTATGGAAATATCTATGGATATATAGAAACTTTTAGATCTCAAAGAAAAGAACTTGAAGCATGTGAAGAGATTCCATTCAGTAGAGAAATGTGACATTTATCTTGTTATGCCCAACATCTAAAACTTTCAACTTTTTACATCTAAGCAAAGATTGTGCAATAATCCACCAAGTTTATTGCCATTAAGGTCAGGATTCCTCAACGAATTTCCCTTTGCAAATGTTAGAGGAATTGTGCCATGCGAATTATTCATACCCAAATTTAACACTATAAATCAACACTAAAATTTCCAATACATGGATGAATGGTCCCACTAAGAGAGTTGTTAAATAAATCAAGGATTGAAAGAGAAGCAATGTAACAGCCCAGACCACCCGCATCAAGATATTGTCCTCTCTAGGATATTCCAGGCTGTAGCCCCCCTCAAGGTTTTACGTTCCTGTCAACGCAGCGGAAGGCCTCTTAGTGGTTAGAGGTCCCACCCCTACACCTGCTAGTCCCACTAGCCTGGGCCTCCCAAGCCCAACCAAGATATTGTCCTTTCTGGGGTATTCCAGGCCGTAGCCCCGCTCAAGGTTTTACGTTCCCTGTCAACGCAGCGGAAGGCCTCTTGAAGGGAAAGGTATCCACCCGCTTATCAAGATATTGTCCGCTTTGGGCCCGGCCTGCACGGTTTTGCTCTTCCCGACCCCAGAACAACGGTGGATCACAGGAAAAGGCCTCTTAGTGGTTAGGGGTCCCACCCCTACAACTCCTAGTCCCACTAGCCTGGGCCTCCCAGGCCCAACCAAGATATTGTCCTCTCTAGGGTATTCCAGGCCGTAGCCCCCCTCAAGGTTTTACGTTCCCTGTCAATGTAGCGCAAGGCCTCTTGAAGGGAAAGGTATCCACACGCTTATAAGCCATGCTTCATTCCCCTTTCCAACCGATGTGGAATGTTACAATCCACCCTCCTTAGGGCCCAGCGTCCTCACTGGCACACCAATCCGGGTCCGGCTCTGATACCACTGTAACAGCCCAGACCACCCGCTTCAAGATATTGTCCGCTTTGGGCCCGGCCTGCACGATTTTGCTCTTCCTGACCCAGAACAACGGTGGGCCACAGGAAAAGGCCTCTTGAAGGGAAAGGTATCCACACGCTTATAAGCCATGCTTCGTTTCCCTTTCCAACCGATGTGGGATGTTACAAGCAAGATTACAAATTGAAAAAGGTATCTCTCTACTGAATTGATTGCTTGAGATTAAAAAGGAAGACGAACTTTTTAACTTCGAAAATTCATATAACACAACATCACCACACAAGGCGTTTGAGTGAAGATATAGGAAAGTGATTCACTAGTTGAAAGATTGACGGTGGAATGGATCCATAGAGTTTTTTTATTACTTAAATTAAGATACTCCAAGGAATATGATTGAAATTTCTCAATGTAACCAGCGAATTGGTTGTCATGAAGATCTAGATATATAAAAGACTTTGAAAAAATGTGCTATTTAAAATAAAGAATCCATTAAAGATGGTCAAACATGTTAGTTCCACATGTAAAATTTCTTTTTTTCTTTTTTTTTTTTTAAACATGAGAAAAGTATTTTCTAATTATTAATTTTACTCTCCATAATTTTAGCAATTTTTTTTTTTTTTTGGTTTTTTGAGGAGAACTATATGTACATAAAAACAATTAAAGAAATTAAAGCGAAAAAATTAGAGAAAAAAAAAACACAAAGTATAAGAAAATGCATTTTCTCATTAAATTTTTTTGGAAAGTTTGGGGAGCTCTAGTGTACTATTGTATACATGGAAAACTAGACGCATCATTTATTATACAACAGGGTTTCATCCGCCGAGTAATTTACCCAGTTTTGTGGTAGAAGAAGCAATATAACTTAATATGATAAATAAAATTCAATAGAAATTAATAAAATAATGATATATTATATCACCACATTTAATGATAAACAATTTGATATCTCTAACATTATCAAATAGATATTCTGGTATGATGGACATCCAATTATATGTAAATTTAGATAATATATTTAATAAATTACATCTGATCAAACGCTCACAATTCTGGTGTGTATGCCCTATATAGTAGAATTATTATAGGAGATATATTTGATCTTTGATGCTTTTCATTATTATTATTTATAAGGGAATAGGGGATTTGCATGCATAATTATAAGCTCTCAATTTCTCCCAATTGAGGCGGAGGAAAGGATTTTTTTTTATTTTTTTTTTCTTTTTGGTTACTAACATCGTTTGTCTCCAAATTAGATTAGATTTTATAAGTTGTTTCACAAACTTTTTTGGCATTTTAATCCCCAAACTCACTTAACCATATCACAATAATTACACTAAAAGGTGAGCCTATGTCTTACTTTGGCATATTTAGATTTCAAGTTAGGAGAAAACACCTTGTCTTGGTATAAAGCTTAGAAAAAGCCATCAACGTTAAAATGAGTGTTGACCGCCTAATGCATGCTTTGGTGCCATAACACAAGTGTCTTTTTCATCATTTTTTATGATTAGGTTTTTTTTCTAAAATAAAATAGAGAGAGAGAAAGAGAGAAAGAGAGAGAGAGAGTTCAAAAAGAATTTATTAAAAATTAGAAAAAAAATGAGAAATGAAAAAAGAAAAATTAATGTAAGAAAAAAAAAGCATAAAAAATATTTGGCAAAATCTTTAGACATCTATACAGCATGGTTCATCTATTCAAAATTAATACATTATAAACATTTCGATATATGTTTTCAAAAAGGAAAGAATTGAAATCCAATAAAAAATATATATAAAAGTTGGTTAAACTATAGAAATATTCAAATTCTATATTGTAGAATTATGAAGTCATTATAAACTTGTAGCATTTATTTTTTCTCTTAAATCTTATTAGAGATAAGTGCATCTTAAATCTAAAAGATTAAGTTTATATTTTTATTTGTTCGCTTGCTTCTTTTTTTTTCTTTTTTTTTTTTTTTGACATAAGTACTATTAACCTGTCAAATTATAATTTATATGGAGAGACTTTATTATCCATCATTAATAAAATATTTTGAATATTTATAAATATTATATTAGATTTCAAATTTATTAAAATTTGATCATTTTAGCCTTTAAACCCCTTCACAATAAAAAAGGATAAGTAAAAATAAAAATAGAAAAAAGAAAAGGAAAAGTTTACCCGTGTTTCCTCATTCTCTTGTCTCCCAAACACCAGCTTTCTCCTTTCACAAGAAAACTTAAATCCATTTGATAAATTTTCTTTAACCGTGGCTTCGTGGAGAGGATCAAGAGCAATGGTCTGCACCGACTGCAACAGTAGCTCCCGCGAACGAAATCGAGTAACCTTCTGCGAAGGAAGAGATAGAGAACTTCGGCGAACAATTGTGACGGAGGAGATCGAGAACTTCTGCAAAAAATGGTCTGCACGACTGCAACAGTGCCTTAGTGGAGAAGATTGCGAAGGAGAAGATTCCCTGTGGCCGGTTCCATTCAGATTGGAGCTCATCAGAGTGGTTCCGTTCTGATCGAAGTATTTCGGATGAACAGAAGTGACTGATCCTTTCAAAAATATAGATGGATACGGAAGAGAGGGAGAGTTGTTAGGGATTTGGATTTGTTGAGGGTAGTTTTGGGGAAAAAAATTTTAAAAATTTTAAAAGCACGTTAAGATAAAAGTGAAAAATTTTAGCTTTTTAAAATAAGATTAAATTGTCTTATTTTAAGTCTTGATATAAAAAAATAAATAAATAAGGCATTATATATTAAAATATGTCAAAATAAGTGATAAGTGAAAAAAATAGGTTTTAAATATTTTTATTGGAAATTTGGAAATATAAAGTTTTAATAAATTTATTATGAATAAATTTATGTTAATTACTTTTAGGGAGCTTTCAATGTACAAAGTTTCTAGAACGTATTATGAATAAATAAACTTATTAATGATTTTATTATGTAATTAAAACAATAACAAAAATAGCAAAATGCTTTATTATGTCTATGTTTGCATAGACCTGTCTAGACTTATAATGCTTGAAACTTGATCTCTACGCCTTATCACGCCTTACGATTTACACCTTTTAAATATTGATCATCATTAGTCCTTTGCCACATTTTTGTCTTAAATGCAAAATTCATGTGCAAAAGTTCAAGGGTAAAACTCATCTTTTCCCTTGCCTCTCTCTCTCACCTTTTTATTTTCTTTGCAAAACAAATAAATTGCATTAATATATATATATATATATTTTTTTAAAAAAATTTAAATTAACGAAATGGATAAATTTCCTAGTAAAATCCATAAAACCCATTTCATCTGCATACTCCACTGTTGATGTAATCTCCATCTGCTAGAAGAACAGGAACAAGCAGAGCAGAAAAAAAAATTAAAAAATAAATAAATAAACACACAGCAACAACTTGTAGATGATATATTATACAAAAACCCCTCCATGAAACAAAGCTCAAAAACTCATAAAAACACTTAGAACCTACCTTCTTCCTCAGATCCATAATTCCAATGAGAGAAAAAAAAAATAGAGAACATGAAAAGCTCAACCAACTTTTTGCAAACGGAGGATATTATAAAATATTCATCTTAGCCACATATTAAAACTTGTCTCTCACTTTTCACATTATCATTGTTGATATTACATTTCAGACTATTAGTATTCTAAAACCAACAAAACAATCTCTTGGCTGGATTTGCAAGAGGTAAGATATTTAATAGGGTGAGAGAAAAAAAAACATAGAGCTAGTAAAATTTATTTCCAACCGAGTGCACAAGTCTAAAATTTAATGACACTATAGAAAAGAAATAAAATAAGAAACAAACAAAAGGGTATAGTCAATTACGTGGCACACTATATAAAATTCTTCTCACATGTCAGGACCCGTTCAGAATTCCTTCTCGAAATCCCAGACAAGCCCTAATCCCAGGGAAATACCACCGAACCTTTCAACGGAAAATCCGGCAGCATCTTCCCTAAGGGTAGGCACTTACCAAAAATATCTTGCACTAAAAACACACTTCTATAATCATCCCTTTATACCTCCCACAAAACTACAAATTGATACCACAAATTTACAGCACTTCATAACAATAACAGCAATCCAGTGCATAATTAAAACATAAGTGTCCAGAATAGTATACAGAGCTTCATGAAGTGCTATTCAATAGAAAATACAACAAAGATGAACGAAATAATATAACTGAAATGAATGAGTACAAAAGTACTTCTCGAAACACGATAGCGGTCGAGAATTGGTTCGCCCCGGAAGAACGTCTACCACCCCTTGCACCTAAGGGAACGGAATTTAAAAACGTGAGATGCTAATCATCTTAGTGAGCGACCCTAGCTACTGAACACTTTTAATAATAATATAACAAATAAGGGAATTTAATTAATATCAACAATTAAATAGGTAAATAAATAATAACAGTTGAAAATAATAATTTCTCTCAAAACGCTCACTAATCACTCCATTGGAAATGTTCCCTTTTAAAAACATTTTTACAAAACGCGATATTCGTATTTCCCGAAAACCAAGGGATCAAACAACTTAATAAACAATAAATAAATAAATGCCCCAAATGTAAATAAAATGTAATAAATTATAATAAATACTTTTTGAACACTTTTGGGGTTTGAAATTTTATCTAAAAATTTACACTTGACGCACCATACCATATACCGGTGATGCCCTCTGATACCCAGCATCCTGAGCACCGACTGGCGGGGAGATTAAAGAGAGAAACTTGCAAACGACACTTTGGCATCCCGACAGTACCGCTGCTGAAACCGTCATCCCGGCCAAGGAGGGGGACGGCTGTGGCTAATATTAAACTTGCCTGCCCACGGTCCAATGGCAACTCACGGGAGACATAATACTTGCGCGCTAAGCACATATACATACACCAGAATACCAATACTGTATGAATGCGTCTAAAAATAATTATCAAATCAACCGTACCATTTTCCAAAATTACCATGGAAAATATACCAATTTTGACATTTACCATCCCACATATTTTCATTTAACAACCCGGTACGAAAGCATCGATAACCAATAAAACAATAATTTTTCTCGTAATACGAGGTTCGACAAATAAAATACCATGGGCATAATTATAAAATTAAACCACCAATTTACACAAATATTTTCATAAAATATTTAAACCAATTATGCCCAAAAATAACATTTAAAACCACATACGATTTATTACTGAAAATACCTTGCTCATGCATAATAATTAAAATTAAATCACAATAAAATCATAATTAAATTGCACCGCATGAGTATAATTCAAATATCAATTAAACATCAATTAAACATAATTAATTGCTCCAATATATTTTTAAAGGTGGGTCACTCACCTTAAGCGCGTATATCAGCTAAGATCCTCCGCAGGATCAACTCCACTACTCGCACGCGCACCTAAAACATCCACAGTACACCAACCAAATATATTAATATTTTAATTGGGTAACTCCCAAATGAGTACCCGGGGAGCGAACGCAAACGACAACTAAAAATTATGAGTGATATACCGAAACGAAGCTTGAGTGATGAGGATCACGGATTCGGTCTTACTTCCCGGAGAACGGACCCGAGATGGCCGGAATCTCGCCGGAAAGCTTTCGAGATTCGACTCCTTAATTCTCCCAAACCATCGCGAATTGGAGGAAAAGGATGCCTGATTTGGATTCAGGAGGTCGGAATCAGTGGATAGGGACTGGCGGTGCAACTGGGTACTCGCCGGAACAGTGACTTCCGAGGAGCCACCGCGGTCACCGGCAACTGTCGCCGGTGTCAGTGCGTGTGGTGGCTGTTGGCTGAGATTTTTGGCGGTTTTGTAGATCGAGGGGAGAGGAGGCGGTGAGACAAACGGAGGCCGGACGGCAGAGAGATCGGGGTTTGAAGATTTTCGGTGCCTCGCCGGAAAACGCTCCGATCCCGGCACGTCGGAGGTCCGGTGGCTGTGAAATTTGGTGGGTAGGCCGTAATTGAGGAGGTGGTGAGGGACGGCTGATGCGTGTGGCCTGAAAATGGCCGGAAAGGGGTCAAACAGTGGTGGCCGGCGGTGGAGGGGAAAATTGCCATCGAGCTTCGCCGGCTGGTCGGCGCGTGTAGCAAGGGTTTGCCGGAAAATTGGACGATTCCGGCGGCCGGTCGTCTCTCTCTCTCTCTCTCTCTCTCTCTCCTCTCTCTTTCTCTCTCCTCCTCGGCATTTTTGCCAAATAAAAGCCACCGTGGATGACATTGTTCATCCACGTGGACCAATCAGGTGGCGACACATGGCATTACTGTGCACTTAAGCCAGATCTAATAAAATATTACAGTATCCGGCGAACTTCAAACGTCCATAACTTTTTAACCAGATGTCCAATTTAAGCGTGCCACTAGTCTATGAACTCGTATCGATGAGTACTTTACAACCATACAAGAGTCAAAATAAAATTACACAACAATAAAAAGTCAACTCCTGAAACCTTTTGGACAGTTTGCACCTCGACTTGTTTTGCCCATAACTTTCAAACCGTAGCTCCGTTTTTTACGTGCTACTAGTCTACGAACTCGGGGCATCATGCACTTCGCCACGGTACCCTGGTCAACTAGAAATTTCAACTGAAACAAAAAGTCAACTTTTGACCCATCGGTCAACGGTCAACCTCGGTCAACGTGCACGAATTCCAATGTGATTTGGGATGGGGTGTTACATCACACCTCCAAACACATAAGCAAACATTGTTTTTCAAGCTTACAATAATTTACTGAATTCAATCCTTGTGGGGTCCAGCCTTCTCCCAAAAGCCCAGCCCATTACGGGTTCAACCCTAGAGCATTATAACTAGATGCTGAACATTTTTAGTCTTGTATCACACAACACACAGTATAGACAATATAGGTTTTGAGACTCCATGAGAGAGTTTGAAATAAGTTTTTTTGTGTATAAATTCCATAGTTATAATACATATTTTTCTTCTCAATTTTCATGCTTTTGTCTTTCTTTATTTTTCTATATTAGTTTTTTGTGTTTTTGTGATCAAAGGATCACAACAATTCTTATGAAAATCAAAGTAACTTTTTGATTAGAAAGCACTATATATCCCATTGATATTCCAATCACCACTCCACATCCATAACCCATCAAGATGATCTTCCACTCGAACCCATGTATTTCCTTCCAACCACCTTCTTCTTGTATATTCGGGGACGGCGATTGTTGTGGCTCATTGTTATTCCCACACATTTTAGATAGTGGAAATCCACATAATCCCAAGTTTTCACTGTATGAATTGTTATCAAATGTGTCAAATTGTTTGCCATGAGGAATACGACCTACCAATCTGTTTCTCGATAGGTTTAGAGCTGAAAGAGATACCATATTTGTCAATTGGTGAGGAATCTCACCAACAAGCTCATTTGAAGAGATGTCTAACCATTCAAGGTTACTCAATTTCCAAAGCTTGACGGAATAGAACCAATCAAGTTATTATGAGAAAAATTGAGACCTTTAAGTGATTTAGCTTCCCAATCAATCTTGGATTCTCTCCCTAAAATTTGTTCTTCGAGAAATCGATCATGAAAATCATTTGAATTTTCACAAATTCAGTAAAGAAGCGTTTCACAACCAAAATCATTAAATCTTGATAATAGCATTCTCCTATGTACTCCAATTGGTCTGTATTTGGATCCTTCATCGCCACTAAATTCTTAAAATATTCTGTTGGCAAATTACCATTGAACTCGTTATCGAAAAGGTCCATAATTCTCAACTTTTGGAAAGGAAGTGAAGTTTTGGAACTACCTCTACAACCGTGGAAATTATTAGATCTCAAGATAAGAACTTGAAGCATGGGAAGAGATTCCAACGAGTAAATGAAATTTTTGATCCCAACTTTGAGTAGAGTATTAAATGAATAACCTTGTTAAATACATAAGATAATAATTTTTTGGCCAAAATGCATTTTTGTTTCTTATATTTTTACTTAGGGGCCGTAAAAAAAATTTTAAAATTTAATATCCTTTATTATTAATTCCGTTAAAACTATATGGAAACTGTTAGTAAAGTATTACGTGTAACTCACATGATCAATTATATGAATTTTTTTAATAATTTATGAAAATTTGGGAGAGAAATTTCGCTTAACACACATCACTAAACCTGCCGAATTAATCTCTCTCTCTCTCTCTCTCTCTCTCTCTCTCTCTCTCTCTCTCTCTCTCTCTCTATTGCTCTTTGCAACTCTCTCTTTGTTGATATGATTTTTCACTAGATCCCCTCACCCTCTAAAAAAGCACCCCATCAACAT
The DNA here is from genome assembly GCF_031755915.1 of Ziziphus jujuba. Lineage (NCBI taxonomy): Eukaryota > Viridiplantae > Streptophyta > Magnoliopsida > Rosales > Rhamnaceae > Ziziphus > Ziziphus jujuba. The sequence continues at coordinate 23,931,337 of NC_083381.1, read as the reverse complement.
TTACGAAAGAGAAAAAAAAGTTCTCTCTCTCTAAAACCCATGGTATTCTCACCATGTTTTTCTTTCTATATTCCTTCTTCTTTTTTTTTTCTTTTTTTCCTTGCAGTCAATTTTTGTTGTTTAGCCCCCTTAGCTTTTTCTCCATAAAAGCTGAAAAATTAAAGGATGAATATTTCTACCCCTTTTAATCCTTTCTTGAATATACCTTATATTTGATTTTTCTGTTTTTTCATTTTTCTTCAATATTTGCATCAATCAAATCATCAGCAACAACAACAAAGTAGTGGAGGTAGTGATCATCATCATCATCATCAAATATCTGCTACTTCCTCTGCCTACCGTTGCCTCCTTCAGCTATACAAAATTGTAGAAGGAATAGAAGGAGCTAATCTGTAAAAAAATTTTAGAAACTTAGTTTTGGATGAAATTGATACATGAGCATTGTTTTAGAATGTTTTTCGGGTAGAGTGGAATGATTTTGAGCATTCAATTTGGTTTGAGACCATAAACTTTCGTCTGAAACCTTGGAAACCCAATGGTCAATGCTTTCTATATTTGGATATTACTTATCTAACGAGATAACATGAACGGATGATAGGGTTTTGATGTCGTCGATGAGATGAAGAAAACAACGTTGGATTTGTCGAAAATGGCCATCAGAAAAATGAGAAACCGCCAGCTTAGCTACCGGGTCTGTAATAGCCCAGTACCACCCACATCAAGATATTGTCCTCTTTGGCCCAAGGTTCACTCCCTCTCTCCCCCCTGGCCTCAAGGTTTTGTCAAAACGCGTCTTGAAGGGAGAGATATCCACAGCCTTATAAAGACCGCTTCGTGTCCCTCTCCAACTGATGTGGGATGTTACAATCCTCCTCCCTTAGGGCCCAGCGTCCTCTCTGGCACACCGATCCGGGTCCGGCTCTGATACCACTGTAACAGCCCAGTACCACCCGCATGAAGATATTTTCCTTTTTGGCCCAGGGTTCACTCCCTCTCTCCTCCCTCGCCTCAAGGTTTTGTCAAAACGCGTCTTGAAGGGAGAGGTATCCATAGCCTTATAAAGACCGCTTCGTGCCCCTCTCCAACCGATGTGGGATGTTACAGGACTGCAACCCATGAGGCTGAAAATCAGGTTGATCTTGACTCGGATAAAGGAGGAAGACAAAGACAAGTCATTGATGTTCTTTCAAATTAATTCTAAAAAATTGGAAAGAAAAATAAATAAAAAAAATCAATTTTTAGGGGTCATGTACAACTCACGTGACCCTCTTTTATGGATTCCATTAAAAATTAACAGCATTGGATTAAAATATTAAATTTTGTAAATAAAATGTATCAAATATCAAAAAAAAATTTGCAGCACCTAAATGAAAATAGAGAGTATCAAAATGTATTTGGGTCTCTATATATATATATGTTTTCTTAATCCTTTAGGACAGATCAAACGTATAAATTAATAATTGATTAAATTTGTAAAAAAATAACAATAATATATATATATATATAAACTTTTAAAATATATATTAGGGCAGCTTTACTTAACAACTTTTATTATTTTGAATTTAGTTCCTCACCACCAACCACACCCCCCCCCCCTCCCCCTAACAAAACAAAAATCCATCTTAAACTTTCTGTTTCTTCTTTGTACCTAATATGAATTCAGTCTCATCTTTATTTTTTATTTTTTTTTATTTTTTTTGGTAATAAATCACATTAAGCACATTCTTTTCATTTTGTTGCAAATAATTGTTTAAAGTATATATTTTCTGTTTTTTTTTTTTTTTGGCCTTTATGAATGTACATTAATATTAACCTTTATCTATGTGCTTATTAGCTTTTAAGATTTTTAATGCACCTGTTGATTTTTGACTAATTGTTTTTTATTATTATTTATGAGTTATGAATATGTTTTGCTAAAATGAAAAATACGTATATCATTAGTAAAATTATTTCTAAAAAAAATATGAAATCCATTTTGTCCTAATAAATAACCCTTTTAAATTAGCAATTTTTCATAGTTCTATTGATATTCATTTAAAGAGGCTGTATTTGTCATCAGTAGCGATCATTATAAAAAATATACATTTGATATACATTTTTTGATCTATTTTCTATTGCTTTAAATTTTTGGAATAAATTACAACTTAACATGATATTAAAACTTGGGTGAGCAATATGTCCTTTTGGAATAGATGGCAACTTAACAAATCTTCACCGGTAAGATTTATGTTAATTTGATAAATATTAATTGGTTATATTTAATATATTTATTTGTTTAATTTTTAAAAGTAAAAAACTAATATGCAAAAATGAACCTAGAATGGTAGCCCATTAAATTACCTGTTAGTATGTAAAGCCAATTAGTGATGGATCATTAATGCTGGCAAATAACGTTTTCCATATGTTGAACATGATTGGTATCTCCCAAAAAATTACAAAAATTGTGCAATCTATATGAACTTGCTCTCTTATGATTAGCATGATCGATGTTCTTAATTGAAAAAGGTCACATTCCTGATCATACATAGTTAATTAAACGGAAAAATATATTTGCTTTCTTGTCATTTTTCAAACTTTATAATCTGTGCTTTCTCTGAGTAAATAGAAGTTACATATGACAGGTTTACAAAATAGAGAAAATTTTCAAGCTCTCATGGAGTACCGAAGACTCAACTTGTCCTGCCTTTGCTTTAGGGCCATGTGGCTAAAAGGTCGATACTCTTCCACGTCGGATAGGCATAATTGTTTTTTTCCTTCCCCAAAAAGCGTTAAAAGATCGCCGTTGGACACAAAAAACGTGATTCTGCGTTTTGCCTTGGGTACTTCTTCTCCATTGAACCTACTTCTGCTTTCTAAATATACGGATGCATATATATAAAATCATATGGCAATATTAGTAAACTTGGTTGGGCAATTGGAAAGTTTTGGATAGTTATTTCCTATTTACCTTAACAACCATTAAAAAATGACCTTTTTCAATCTTAAGATCCAGTGAAAGACCAGTCCAAAAATTGGCACCCTCTGTTTTTGAGGCACTGCCATTTTTGGCACTACTAAAAACGTTGCTCTGGCACCACCGGCCAACTTGTTTTTCTTTATTCCACCTATTTAAATTTTTGAATATTGAGTATATTAGCGTTATTGGGGAAGCAATTTTGCAGAATTAAAATGTTAATTTTCAATAAGGTGGAGTTTACAGAAAAAAGAGATTAGAAAAATTAGGTGTTTTGGGGTTAGATGTGTTTGTTGTGTTTGGAGAAGGCCTGACTAACGTGCAGAGTCATCTACCTGTGAGCCACATGCCATTCAATCAAAGGTAGAAGTGGGCGGGAGGTCCAAGTTTTCAGCACTCCAGGAGTATTTGAAAATTTTCAGCAAAACGGGTAGGAGGTTAAGGTAATATTTTAATTAAATCAAAATTCTATTTTTTAACAGGTAAATTGAAACGAAACAAAAAATATGATTGCAATGAAATATATAGTAGAATAAAGATTTTCCAAGGATTAATAATTCAACTATAATTGTTGTCTCCCTCCCCCCACCCCCAACCCCAAAATAAGAAAAAGGAAAAAAAAAAAATTTCAACTACGAGTTTAACAATTGAAAGTATAGCTATTAAACTTGGAATCCAATTTTCATAATAATAATTGAAGCAGGAGATATTGTTTGCTTTCTCCCTTTTTTATTTGGTCAAATTAAAATACATTAAGTATTCTACAAGAAATGTAAAAAAAATAATAATAATAACAATAATAAATCTAAATCTCCTGCATATATATTCAAGTTGCAAGAAACAAACATATTTGAAATTAATTTATTGACAAAAAGTACAAAAGGCCAAAAGCTAAATCATAGGAAAAAGAAAGGGGCACTTGAAAAAACCATAAATATGTTATTTGGAGAAACGGAGTTTCTTACCCGAGGCATGGCTTGTTAGAAATTTTATGGATCTAAATATACATAACAAATTACATAAATCATAAATTACTAACCTGCAAACGCAGCCATTGATAAATTAGATCTTTAATCCTGCAAAATAGAAACAACGTAAAGTAGTGCCTATGGATACACTACTCTCAAACCACTCTCAGATTTCTGAAAATCTTAATTTCCAAATACTGTATGGTATATTATTGTTTGCTTGCCCTAGACCCTTTAAATAGACTTATCCATTAATTTTGACACACATAAAATAATAATAATTTGATAATATAATTATACTAGGAAAAATATGGATAAGTCAATGGGCTTATAAAAAAAGTTGGTCCTCCAGTCCAATGGGCCAACTGGAGTCTTATAGAGAGTGTGTGACCAAGGGCCCTACTACAAAATAATAAAATAAGCCAGTCTCATTAATGGCATAAATAGGCCCTGTAAGTGAGTAATTGATTATGCCAAGTCCACAAATATTAATTTAATTCAACATTCTCCCACTTGGACTACATAATCATCATCATATAAAATCCAAACTCACTTACTATAGAATCTCCCGAACCATAATGCCATTTCATCCAAATATATAGTATACCGACAGGGCACAACAATATACTAGACTAGGCAGTAGAGATTTTCTCAGTAAATCTCCCATAATATTATACCATTTCAATTGAGTACTTTGCATGCTATAAACTCAGTCTAGGTAGTAGAGATGTACCTAACCATGTGCAATCCCCCAACACACAAAACCATATCATTCAAGCACATTGCATATCGACAGGATACAACAATATACCCAAACTAGGTAGTAGGAATTCACCATGGCACCTGGGGATCAACATACACATATACATAGACTAATAGTCTCAACAGGCCTGTAAATATAAGGAGCAATAATATGTGTAATAAATCATCTCATAAATAAATAATGATCCACATACATCAATGTATTAAAATATTTAAAGAAATAAATAATACTCAACATGGATATTACTACAGAAAATATAACAAACTCCCACTGACTCACAGCAGTCTCAACTGCCTAACAATCCCATACGGGACACATGCTCCTCAAATATGCCTACCGGTAAAGCCTTGGTTAGTGGATTTGCCACCATGCTATAAGTCGGCGTGTAAACAACAGTAATGAGGCCCTCTTCAACTTTCTCCTTTACCACAAAATATTTTACATCAATGTACTTTGCACCAGGAGTACCTTTTAAATTATTGGAGAAAGACACCGCTGCAGTATTATCACAATACATCATAATAGGCCTCTCAATGGAGTCAACTACTCCTAAATCATGGATAAAATTTCGTAGCCAAACTGCATGACGGGTAGCCTCATAACACGCCACATATTCTGCCTCCATAGTCGAGGATGCTGTCACTGACTGCTTGGCACTCCGCTAAGACACAGCACCTCCTGCCATGAAAATATATAACCAGTGGTAGATTTTTTATCATCCACACAACCTTTATAGTCTGCATCGCTATAACCCACTACTTCAAGAGAGTTTGTGCGACGATATGTCAACATATGATCTTTAGTACTCTGAAGATACCTAAAAACCTTTTTAACTGCTTGGTAATGAATATAACTGGGATTGCTCATAAATCTACCAAGCACACTCACAACAAAAGCTATATCAGGCCGTGTACAAACTTGAGCATACATCAAACTACCCACTGCTGAAGAATAGCGAACATTCTTCATTGCCATCCTTTCTCTATCATTCTTGGGACACTGATCTTTAGAAAACTTTTCACCTTTCGTAACCGGTACACTTCTAGGAGAACAATTATGCATATCAAATCTCTTAAGAATTCTATCAATATAAGCTCTCTGAGACAATTGCAATACATAATTAGTCCTATCTCGAACAATCTTGATGCCTAAAACAAAAGAAGCCTCACCAAGATCTTTCATATCAAAATGGTTGCACAACATCTGCTTTGTCTCAGCTAATAGGTCAGTGTCATTAGTAGCCAAAAGTATGTCATCAACATACAACACCAGAAATATAAAACTGCTCCCACTGACCTTCATATATATGCATCTATCAACAACATTCTCCTTAAAGCCATTTTGGGTGACAACCTCATCAAACTTAAGATACCATTGTCTTGAAGCTTGCTTAAGACCATAAATAGATTTCTTAAGCTTACAAACCAAATTACCATTCCCCGTTTGTTGGAAACCAATTGGTTGTACCATATATACATCCTCATATAAATCACCATTCAGAAAAGCAGTTCTAACATCCATCTGATGTAACTCCAGGTCATAATGCGCCACAATTTCCATAATGATTCTAAAAGAATCCTTTGTGGATACAGGAGAGAAAGTCTCTGTATAATCAATTCCTTCCCTCTGGCTAAACCCTTTAGCTACAAGTCTAGCCTTATACCTCTCCACTTGACCATTGGAGTCTTTTTTAGTCTTAAAGACCCATTTGCACCGAATAGGCTTGCTACCCTCTGGTAAGTCAACCAAATCCCAAACTCCATTTGATGCCACGGATTTCATTTCATCTTCCATTGCATACAACCAAAAATTTGAGTTTGAACTGCTTATGGCCTCCTCATAAGTGACTGGATCTGAATCATCACTTATGTCAAACCCATGCTCCTGCAAGTAAACCTCATAGTCATCAGGAATAGCTGATCTCCTAATCCTTTGTGACCTCCTTAAAGGTACATCAGCATCTACAATAGCTGGAATATCCTGCTCTTCAACAATGAGTTCATTCTAACCAACTACTGGTTCATCAACTACTGGATCAACAATATCTCTATCAGGAACAACTATACTGGGAATGAAAACACTTTCTTCTCTAAATTGAGGCACCCTTGTTCCATTATTATCATCAAATCCAAAATCATCTTCAAAATAAATGGCCCTATCTGATTCCACGATCCTGGTGGTGTGAGAAGGACAAAAGAATCTTGAACCCCTAGATCCTATACAATAGCCAACAAAATATCCACTAATGGTTTTAGGATTCAACTTCTTAATTTGGGGATTATAAATCCTTACTTCAGCTTTGCAACCCCATATTTGAAAATGGTGCAAATTAGGCTTTCTTCCTGACCACAACTCAAAAGGAGTCTTAGGAACAGATTTACTTGGAACTTGATTCAAAATATAAGCAACCGTCTTTAAAGCCTCTTCCCACAAGTAATCTGGCAAGCTAGAATTTGCCAACATAGATCGCACCATGTCCAACAAAGTGAGATTTCTCCTTTCGGCTATGCCATTCTGTTGAGGTGTACTAGGCATTGTATATTGCGCATCAATGCCACACTCATGTAAATAAATTGCGAATAGCCCTAGGTTCCATCCAGTCTCATCATATCTGGCATAAAATTCACAACCTCTATCAGACCTCACAGCCCTTATCTTCTTATTCTTTTGAAGCTCCATCTTTACCTTAAACTCTTTAAAGGCAACTAAAGAATCTGGCTTCTCACGAATAAGCTCAACATGTCCATAACGAGAAAAATCATCAATAAAGGTAATAAAATAACTATAACCACCCAAAGTAGTTGGAGTGAAAGGTCCACATACATCAGTATGGATTAATTCCAAAACATCTTCACACCTTACTATCTTATCCTTTCTAATCTTGAAAGTTAGCTTCCCTTTCACACATTTTACACAAGTCGACAAATCGAAGAAATCAAGATTAGTAAGTATTCCATCCTTCACTAACCTTTCCATCCTGTGCCTAAAAATATGTCCCAAACGCTTATGCCACAACATTGAGGAATTATCATTAACTCTTGGAAGTTTAGAAGCAATAACAGGGGCAACAATAGAATTAATAGAAGAATTGAGATCATTATTAAATAACTTAAGTCTATATAAATTGCCACATAAAGTTCTCAAACCAACAACTTTATCATCTTGTGTCCAACTTTATTACAATAGCCACACCTTCCATTGAAGTACTCTTTCCTTTCTCCTATCTGATAAGCATCATCATACTTAGTATTATTCAAAAGGTCTAAATAATAATGCTTCTCATTCATATCAAACTTGATAAATTTCTTTCCTGTCTCCTCAAGAAGTTCCTTTGCTACATCAACCTTAGGAATATTAGTATATATAGCTTCATTCATGTAATTCTCCATCATCATCATGCAGCACTTATTAGAATGCTTCCAATTCTCATAAAGTTTCCTAATTACTGCACTACTATCATTAGTTGGTATCTTGGGTGAATCTATTTCCAAAGCCAAATCCAATTTCATAAATGTCAAATTCATAACCAAGGTCTTTTTCACTTCTGATAATTTATGCCATCCAATTTTATCATAGCAATCATAGGCAAAACATTCAGAATGCTACTAACTGTGAAAATAATAAGCACAATAAAGCATTTAATAGATATAAAACAATAACTATTTTCCAGCCCCTTAACACAAAACATAAATTATTAATATCGCTAGGGTCTTTGTAGCACTAAAGATACCCTTTCGTGGGCCAGGGACAGTCAATCAAATAACTACAATCAAATGCGTTGAATTGAATCACCGACAAGGCAACTTAGAACCTGCAATACATGACATTTAATTAACTTCCACTGCCATTCCAGGCGTCATACAAAGCAACTAAAACTACCGACAGGGTAGCCTAGTTACCCGTATAGACCCTGGTTAATAAATGGGAGACAATTAACAAATTGGCAATTTCATGATATAGGTAAATAAAAGATAACCCATCCATTATGCCAATACATATTACATTGGTACATATAATGTAGACAAAATAAGTCTCACGACAGGTGAGTACCTAAAATCTCACACTACTATACCAACTAGGCACAAGACCTTTTTGGGTAAGCTCACACCATCCAATTTTCCAATCATAAATATTTAATTTAATTTAATAAAATTGGAATGTGATAATTAAACAAATAAATAACTGAATTAATCACCAATAAACAAATAAATAAATAAATAACAAGAATTTCCCCTTTTTTTAAATTATTAACAATAAACAATAGATAATTAAATAAATCATCAACAAATAAATAAACCAAAAAAAAAAAACAAATAAATTTTTTTTTTTAAATTTTGGGTTGCTGACGTCAGCAAGATGGCTGCTGACGTCAGCCTTCTTCCTCCTTCAGCCGGGTCAAGGACGACCCGGTTTCCTAGTTAACAGGTCACATGACCTGGTTGACAAACCCACCTGGAAATTTCTTTTCCGGCAATCGTTTTCTACAATTTTGGTGCCATTTGATTCCTCTTTTCTTGGGCAATGTTTTCTACAAATCAATTTCAATTTTTTAGCAGCCAAAATCAATGCCCAAGAGAACTTATACGTGCGGCCAGAACCGGGTTTCTCAAAATTTTTTTTATTTTTTTATTTATCCGAATTCAAAAGGGTTTAGAGAACAAGATGCAACAACACCCAGAACAAAAATTCATGCAAAACACAATTTTTTTTTTCCTCAAAATTTTGCAAAAGCAGGCCGATTTTTTTTTATAATTTTTTTAAAGGATTTTCAGATCCAATTAGAAATAATAAATAGTATAAAACACAATAAAGAAGAATTTTTTCACCATACCAGGTCTTAATTCGAACTAAAACAAAAATTCACATAATTTGCACAAACTCAATATAAATCCGTTATTGCACAAGAGAAGAGAAATTAATCAATAAAATTCCATCCTTAAAATTTGGATCTGCAGACAATCAATAGCCCCAAACACAGATGAATATCACATATTGGATTTCAAAAAACAAGCATGTAATAGCAGAATCACAAGGACGAGAGAATAATTATAAAATAAATATCATGTCATCAATATACACGATGAAAGTTCAATGGCCGCATATCAATATAACAACAAATTTCAAAATAATTTATTATGCATATTAACCATGTGCTCTGATACCAATTGTTAGAAATTTTATGGATCTAAATATACATAACAAATTCAATAAATCATAAATTACTAACCTCCAAACGCAGCCATTGATAAATTAGATCTTTAATCCTGCAAAATAGAAACAACGTAAAGTAGTGCCTATGGACACACTACTCTCAAATCACTCTCAGATTTCAGAAAACCCTAATTTCCAAATACTGTATGGTATATTATTGTCTGCTTGCCCTAGACCCTTTAAATAGACTTATCCATTAATTTTGACACACATAAAATAATAATAATTTGATAATATAATTATACTAGGAAAAATATGGATAAGTCGATGGGCTTATAAAGAGAGTTGGTCCTCCAGTCCAATGGGCCAATTGGAGTCTTATAGAGAGTGTGTGACCAAAGGCCCTACTAAAAAATAATAAAATAAGCCAGTCTCATTAATGGCATAAATAGGCCCTGTAAGTGAGTAATTGATTATGCCAAGTCCACAAATATTAATTTAATTCAACATGGTTATGTATTAAAGTAACTCCCACCACTTAAGCAAGCATCGTTCTTCAACCTGTCAGTATTTTACTCCATTGTTCTCCTCCAATCCTTGTAATAAACAGTGTAACTTTTCTACTTGAAAGCACAATATGTCCCAACCATATGCCAAATACCATTCCACATCCATAACCAATCCAGACAATCTTCCAGTCAATGTGTATTTGCTTAAAATAACCTCCGTGTTGGAAGTTCGTAGGCGATGATTGCTTTGTCTCATTATTGCTACACATTTCAGACAATGGAAATCCACATAACCCCAAGTTTTCACCATATAAGTTGTTCGAAATGTGTCAAATTGTTTGCCACGAGGTAGGGGTCCAACCAATCTAGTTTTCGAGAGGTTTAACACCTCAAGAGATATCATATTTGTCAACTGTTGAGGAATCTCATCGACAAGCTCATTCAAAGAATGGTCTAACCATTCAAGGTTGCTCAAATTTCCCAATAATGGTGGGAATAGGACCAGTCAACTTATTATGAAAAAGTTGAGCCCTTTAAGTGCCTTTAGCTTCCCAATCAACTTTGGAATCTTTCCCTCAAATTTGTTGTTTAACAAATCAATGCCTGTGAAAATGATTAGTATCTTTTCCATTTCAACAGTGATGCCTTTCGTTGCCACAATTACAGAGTCTTTATACTAATTTCTTCCCATGTATTTCAATTGGTCTGCATCTGCATCAATCATGGCTATTAAAGGCTCGAAATATTTCGTTGGCAAATGTCCACTGATCTCATTATCGGAAAGGTCCATGATTTGCAACTTTTGGAAATGAATTGGACTTTTAGGACTGTCAATGGAACCATGAAATCTATTAGATTTCAACATAAAAACTTGTAGCATTGGAAGAGATTCCAACCAATGTGGAAATCTGTCAATTATCTTACTATTTCCAACATCCAAGACTTCCAACTTCTTACAATTGAGCAAAGATGCCGACAATAATCCTTCAAGTTGATTTCCATTAAGGTTTAGATCCCTCAAGGAATTTCCCTTGGTGAATGTAAGAGGAATTGTGCCATGCAAATTATTCATATCCAGATTCAAAACTGATAAACTGGAGCTAAAATTTCCAACACATGGATGAATCTTCCCGTTGAGAGAATTATTAAATAAATCAAGGACTTCCAGGGAACCGAGTTTACAAATTGAAGATGGTATCTCTCCGTTCAATTGATTGTTTGAGATTGAAAAGAATGCTAGATTTGTTCAAGTTCGAAAACTCATACAACCCGCATCGCCGCAGAATTCATTTGAGGAAAGATCAAGGAAATTAAGGTTCACCTGCTGAAAGACAGATCTTGGAACGGATCCACTGAATTTGTTTTTACTCAAAATAAGTTGCTTCAAGGAAAGGGACTCAAATTCATGAATGTAACCAGTGAATTGATTATTTTGAGGGAATAAATATTTCAAAAATGGTAAGGAAAACAGCCAACCAGGTATTGTCCCATTGAGAAAGTTATCATTTAAGTACAGAAATTCCTACTCCAATGGAAGAGTGTTGGCTGTTAAACTATATGACGAGTAATTAGAAGAGAAAGACACATGGGTTGAGTTGTAACTATAAATTTCAAGAAGCTGCCCAATAAAATTGTTGTCGGACAAATCTAAATAATCGAGTCCCTTTATATGAAACAAAGATGCCCATGGAATTTGACCAGATGAGAGATCTAACCATGTGATTTTTGTGAGGTTAGGAAGGAAACTGGGATTCCATCCTTGAGAGTAAGATATCCCAAAGAAGAAGACAAATTCATCCAGGAAATAGGTTCCACAGCAGACATGTCAACTTCATCCATATATCTTCGAGATTGGTAAGGTTTGCAACAATTCTTTTGAAGGTAAAAGTGTCTACTCTCAACTAATGATAATTATATGAAAGATCAAGGGTGACCAATTTGGATGGATTTGAGATTTCTAATGGTACATGCACTGAAAAATTAGAATACTGAAAATTAAGGAGCAGCAAATAGGTAAACTTACCGAATTCAGTTGGAATTGTTGAGCCTCTAAAATCATTGAATGAGAGGTCTAATTTTTGTAGATGATGACAGAAGAAAAGACTGCTGCTTGAATGAAAATTTCCCTGAAGCCTGCCACAGGAAAGATTGAGACTGGTCACATGACCTGTCATCTCATCACATGTGACTCCACTCCACGCACAACAATCTGCTGTGCCATTCGGCCGAGTGACTGTTTGAGGAGTTATACTAGTATCGCATATACAGGTAACTTTTGATGGAAAATGAATTCTTGATTGGGATGGCACAATGGAGGAGGAGAAGGAGGGGGAGGAGGAGGATGAATATTAAACGAGGAAATCAAAAAAGTTGATGAAATGAGAAATGGAGATAGAAGATAAAGAAAGAGGAGCAACAACCAACCCATGTTGAGAAAAATAATCGTATCCTAAAGTTTGCTCTTAGTACTGGCTTTTATGTAACACCCCGTCTCAAAGTACAACGGAAATTTTTCAACTTTGACCGAGGTTGACTGTTGACCGTTGACCGTTGACCGAAGGGGTCAAAAGTTGACTTTTTGACTCGGATGGAATTCTAGGTTGACTGAGGTACCGTTATGAAGTACACGTTGGCATGAGTTCATAGACTAGTAGCAAGTTGAAAATGGAGCTATGGTTTGAAAGATATGAGTAAAACAAGTTGAGGTTCAAACTGTTCAAAGGATGCCGGAGTTGACTTTTTATTCATGCAAAATTGAGCTTTGACTCATGCATGGTTGTGAATTACTTGTCGATACGAGTACGTAGACTAGTGGCACGTCCGATTTGAACATGTGGTTTGAAAGTTATGGACCTGTAGAGTTTTTCAAATACTGTATTATTTTAATATTATTTTTTAAACGTGTAACAATGTGCCACGTGTGACTTAATAAATGTGACCATGTGTCACCATGTTGAGATGCCACATGCCAACCATGCTTAATACCATATTATTTTATTACTGTTATTTTATATAATAATATTATTTAATTAATTTTAATTTATTTCTTTTTATTTCTTTTTCTTTTCTTTTTTTTCTTTTTTCTTTTCCTCCACGTGGAAAAAACGCCCAGCCACCCGAAGCTCTCTTCTTCTTCTTCCTCCTTCTTCTTCCTTTCCTTTCCTTCTTCCTCTCGGGCCGTCACCGTTTCTTCGTTTCCGGCCACCACCTTGCTACACGCACCAGCCAGAGATGAGCCGGGGATGGAGGCGAGCTCGGCCTCAAAATTTCACGGCCACTGGTCGCCGGACGCGCCCAGATCGGGTCGGAGAAGCCGCCGGCCGAAAATTTTCTCTCTCCTCTTTTCTTATGTTTTCCGGCCAACCCAGCTCGACCCATACCTCTATCCCAGCATTTTTGACCGCTCTGAGTCCATTTCCGGGGTTAGATTGTCAAAAATCCCCACCGTTTGAGAGATCTCTCAAGTTTAAACTCGGCCGAAGCTTTCCGGCCAGCGCCGGTCGAATTGAGCTCAATGGAGGTTGGTAATGTGATCCTCATCTCACAAGCTTTCCATAGACATATAATTTATCAATTTTGGTTAACGTTTATGTTAGACCCCCCGGGTACCGGGTATTATTTATCCGAATAAAATATTAATTTATTTGACTGTGTAATGTTGTTGTTCTAGGAGCACGGGTGAGTCGTGGAATTGATCCCATGGAAGATCTTAGATTAATTGCATGCTCCAGGTAAGTGACCCACCTTTAAAAAATATTTTGGGGTAATTAATTATATTTATGTGGTGTTAAATTGATATCTGGAATTTGTGCCCATGTGGTGGAATTTAAATATAATCGAGAACAAAATATTATTTTATATATATATATATATATTTTTTTTTTCCATTGATGCTAAACGAAATTTTGGGTTACTAAAAATTTTTCGATTATTATTTTATTGTGATTTAATTGTATTTATTATACATGGGCAAGTATTTTCATTAATTAATTGTGTTTGGATTTTTATATTGTTTTTGGGCATAATTGGTTTAAATATTGTAAGGAAAATATTTGTTTAAATTGGTGGTTTAAATTTTATAATTATGCCTATAGAATATTATTTGTTGAATCTCGTGTTACGAGAAAAAATATTTTTATATTGCTATCAATGGTTTCGTACAGGGTATGTTAAAGGAAAATGTGGAATGGTGAAATTGAAAACTGGTATATTTTCCACGGTGATTTTTGAAAAATTGGTACGGTAATAATTAAATTAATAATTATTTTAGACACATTCATACAGTATTGGTGTCCTGGTGTATATGTGGTTAGCGCGCAAGTATTATGTCTCCCGTGAGTTACCATTGGACCGAGGGCAGGCAAGTCTTATATATTGCGCATCAGTCGCCCCGCTCCTTGGCCGGGATGACGGTTTCAGCAGCGGTACTGTCGGGATGCCGAAGTGCTGTATGCAAGTTTCTCTCTTTAATCTCCTGCCAGTCGGTGCTCGGGACGCTGGGTATCGGAGGACATCACTGGTATATGGTGTGGTGCATCAAGTATAAATTTTGGATGGAAATTTCAAACCCCAAAGTGTTCAAAAATTATTTATTATATTTATTACATTTTATTTATATTTGGGGTATTTATCTATTATTTATTAAATTAATTGATCCATTGGTTTTCAGGAAATACGAATATCGAGTTTTGTGAAAATGTTTTAAAAGGAGAACATTTCTAACGGAGTGAATAGTGAGGGTTTTAAGAGAAAATATTACTTCAATTGTTATTATTATTTATTTATTTAATTGTTGGTATTAATTTAATTCCTTTATTTGTTATATGATAAATATTAAAAGTGTTCAGTAGATGGGTCACTCACTGAGATGATTAGCATCTCACGTTTTTAAATTCCGTTCCCCTAGGTCCAGGTTGGGAGACGTTGATCGTCCGGGGCGAGCCCGACGTCTCGGTTCATTGCCAAAAGTCCAAGAAGTATTTCTTCCCTTTTCCTCTTCATTTTATATTGCTTCATCTGTCATTGTATTAATTCCACATTTATTTATATAATGCTTTGTATACTGTATTGGACGTGTAGTTATTATTTATGCACTGAGTTGCTGTTATTCTTTGAAGTGCTATAAATTTGTGGAATCAACTTGTAGTAATGTGAGAGGAATAAGGGGATGAATATAAAAGTGTGTTTTCAGTGCAGGAAATTTGTGGTAAGTCCAACCCTTAGGAGAGGTTCTGCCGGATTTTCCATTGGAGGGTCTGGTAGGGTTTCCCTGGGATCAGGGCTTGTCAAGGGTTCCAGTGAGGAATTTTGGACGGGTCTTGACATTTTACGTAATGCACTAGCTAGTTATTGCAATATTTTATAAGGATTTGAAATCGGTCTGTATGATTTGTCCATCACATATAAGTGCATAGGATGATGTCATTAATGATATGCAAAGCCAATTACTTAATTAGATATTATTTGGTAATATGGTTGGTTTTCAGTTTGGGCAAATTATCGTGAGGGGCGAAAACAATTCCTGCCATGGACATTAACGTCAATTTGATTACAATTCCAATTTATCCTTATGATTAAAAGGTTAGATTTTAATGTATTTTATACAATTTTTTGTTTCTCTATCATATTTATTTTTCCCTTATAGGATTTCTAGTCAAAATTTTAATATCTACTTACTTTTTATTTTATGCATAATCACATTTTTTTCCCCTTTAAGCATAATATATTTAATGAACAAATGTTCCATAAAATAACAAGAAATATAAAAACTAAACCAAAACATACGAAAATAATTGAGAAAAAAATTACAGCCACAAATGTGTCAGGTAATTACATTTTTATTAGTTATTTATGGTAATCATCATTAAAAATAAATTGAGAAATATGATAAACCATATACCATACTATATTTATGAGAATTATCACATAAACTAAGAAATAAATAGAAATAGCAATGTGTTCTAATCTAAAAAATAATAATTATAATTTTGATTTTTTTAATTAGATAGAGTATAAATATAAAAAAAATAGATACAGTATATATTATGCATAGATTAAAACGAAAATGTAATGCAAATACATATTATGTTGTTGGTTAAAAGAAATTTTTTCTTCCAAGTAAATATTAATTTTTTACTTCAGACTTTATAATCACTTTAGAGTTTCTTTTACTTCACTTCATGGATTGTTTTTCACGCATATTTTATGAAATTAATTACGAAATACATATACAACAGGAATTGAACCACATGAAAATTTGGTAAATGAAAAATGGGCACTGATAATAATATATATAGCCGTTGTGAAAGAAATGTTTTCGTAGTAATAATGTAAAACCTCTTCCAATTTTCAAGTCTAGGAAAACGGGTGGTACAACCTCTAACAAAAAGGATTTAAAACTAATCATTACCTTGATGTATCCAAGCAATTACTTCAGGCAAAAACTTGTGTTAGTTAGGACCAGGAACTGCTCTAAACATTGTTTGAGAAATAAAAAATTCTTGAGCCACATAAAATTGTTTACACATTTTTCACAATATTGGATATTTATAATTTTTCTTCCTTCATTTTAGAAAAACAGTGTCTCATAGGATATATGAAATGGAAAAGAATATTAAATATTCTAACACATTCCAGAGTAAGAAAAAATTATTGTACACTTTATGTGCACATATTCATTTACTAGTACCATGAAACTGATTCCATTTCTTACAAAAAGCATATTATACATGCATCCAATCCGATTTAGGGTATTGGCCCAAAAAAAAAAAAAAAAAGGAAACAGAAAACGGAAGACAGAAAACAAAATATAAAGCATCAAAGCTAAATATATTGCCTAGGAGTACATGAGGCTAAATTTTAATAACAAATGGGAGAAATAAGCACTTATTGAAACCTTGCAAAAACAAATTTCTAATCTTCTTTCAATACTCAAGCAAGCATTTTCCTCAATCTTACAGCATTTTGTTCAATCGTTCTTCTCCAATCCTTGTCAGGAACAGAGCAACTTTCTCATTTGAAAGCACAATATATCTCCGTGATATTCCAATTACTATTCCACATTCAAAACCCGTAAAAACAATCTTCCACCCAAAGCCATATTTGCTCAGAATCATCTTCTTGTTGGAGGTTTGTTGTCGAAGATTGTTGAATTGCTTGCCACGAGGTATTGTTCCAACCATTTTATTGTTTGAGAGGTTTAACACTTCAAGAGAAGTCATGTTTGTCAATTGTTGAGGAATCTCTCCAATCAAATTTTCCAATGTTGATGGGATAGGACCAGTTAATTTATTATGAGAAAAGTTGATCCCTTTAAGAGACTGTGTCTTTCTAATATTTCGGCCTAGGTTAATCTTGACTACTGTTAAAGCCTTTTGTATTTCCTTTGTCATTAATGACTTGAAGAAAAAATTGCCATGATATCCCTTATCATCTTCATTAATCATACTTAATCATCTAAAATCATGCACAACATCAGACCAAAAAAAAAAAAATAGCATGTTGGCCCTACACAATAGTTATTGAATATCCATTTATAAGTGGTTTGTTGCAAATCACCCATACAACGATTGTAAATAAGTCTTTTGCCATTACTCAGATAGGGCAAACTTGCATCACTGGCATCCTCTATTAACATTTCATGGAAACGTTTCGACGTAGTTTCCTATACAGGTTGAATACGACCTTCATTTATGATAAGCATGAATCTTTAGATATTCCATGGATCAGGAAACCATTTCTGGTCATATAGTTAATTTAAAGGCTAAACCTAGTTTGTTTCATTTTACATGGTTAATGAGTTTTTAGTATCCAAAACTAAAAAGAAGTCCCTTGTACACAATTTTCATAAGACATAGAAACAAACCAATATATATATGTACATAGTAAATAATAACTCAATAAAGTTATTGGGACTTGGCACCAGGGAAAAACATCAACTAAGTTATATATATACACACACACACACACACACACACACACACACATATATATAATATAATTTGTTGCCAAGCTGTGAATGAATAATTACGGAGGAGAAAATTGGTATTTTGAAATTTCCATCTAAAACAAATTTCTTACAGGGGACATGATTACCAATCTCTGCTAATGTCTCCTCCCGACACATAAGAAGGCATTATCCTTTAACCTTAAAGTATTTCACTGAATCCAATCCTTTTCACAAACAGAGTGATATCCCAATGATACTCCAATTATATGATTCCAAATCCATAACTCAAAATCATGACTCTTCTTCTTGGAAGTTCCTGGACTGAGATTGTTGTGCCTCATTGTTATTACCATATATTCCAGACAATGAAAATTCACATAATTCCAAGTTTTTGCTGTACGACTTATTCTTGAATGTGTAAAATTGTTTGCCACGAGGTACGGACCAACCAGTCTATTTCTCGAGAAGTTTAGAATTAACCGTTCTGTCATATTTAATCAATATTCTAATACAATTTGTTGCAGTTTATGCTCTAATTCTAATTTGTTACAATTTAGATTCTCTATTTTCCAAAAAAATCATTTTTTAATACCTTCAGACCATCATGAGAAATTTGCCTAAAAATGATTGGATCAAAATGAATTAAATTTAAATTTGATGCCTTAATTGGAACATTTTAAATTTGAGGATCAAAGGTGCAACTTTCACAATCGACCCTTCAAAAATAGAATAATGGAAAGACGCAATATTGGAAAGGATTACCATATAGTAAAAAAAATTAGACGCCAATAATTAATTTGTGCGTATGGGAATAATGGCCAAACTCCTATGTGTCAAAAGATAATACTCAAGGCATGAAGCAGAAAATATTCAAGCCATTAACAGTTGAAAACAAAATTTGATTATCAGATTGAAGATCACAATTTTAAACCCTTCTATAACAAACGCTACAAAACCATCTTTCACATGGCCTAGAACAGGCAGCATATCTCTAAGGTCAGACCAATCAAGCTCACTTTAGCATGAAAATCGGAAAAAAAAAAAAAAAAACTTGTCATGAGATTTCAAAATAAATCAAAACACTTATACAACTACAAATCAAACACCATCCAAACATTTTTTAAAAACTAATCTTCTCTTGGAAAAAAAAAATTGTGATTAAAGAGAAGGAAAATGGAAACAGGGTCGTTTTAATTAATTTCTGTGCTCTATTTATTCATCTGCTTGTTATTTCTATTATTATTGAAAAAAAAATCTATAATTAAAGAGGAACTCTTTACTAATGTCAGAAAACATAATTATTATAGATTTACTAAATTACAAAACAGTTAAAAGTCCAATGTAACATACCTTAATTATGTAAAAAAAAAAATAGAAATTTTATCTTAAATTGAAAATTGAAAATTGAAACAAAAGAACATTAATGGAGACAAGGATAAATAATTCCACTACGAGAACAAGGATTAATAATTCTAGCACGAGGTTAACAATTGAAAGCAGGGCCCTTAAATTGAAAATGCAATTTGCATATAGTAACAATGCAGAGGATGTAACACACTGTACTGATGTATATGGGAAATTTTCAGGTTTTGATCTAGTTTGATCGAATGAAACAGGATTGACCAAGTGAGCTTTGTGAGGGCATCTCGCGAGGCACCATAGCCAAGTATGCATGGATCCGAGTTCATAGGCTAGTAGTACATCAAAATTAAAGTTGAAATTAAAAGGTTATGATCAAAATAAGACTAATCGAGCATGAAAGCACAAAATTCCTGTAAACTCAAACTTTCTACAA